>NC_052035.1:14970851-15270851 GCF_015832195.1 Motacilla alba alba | reverse complement strand
TTAATGGAGTAGAGAGGGTTAAAAACAGAGTAAGTTTGAAGGGATCTCTTTTTCCAAACTTCACAAATGTGAAGAACAGCTGATCAGTTACTGCAAAATAAATACTGATACCTTCTATGCAATGCAAACAAATAGCAGTTACACACATAGATAGTTTGGACTGCATTTTATAAAAAATCTCCACACTCAATCTACAATGTCTACAAAGCAGAGGAAAAAACCTCCCTTCTCTATAATATCAGAGCTACTTGTCTATTTTATGCATCTCTTTTCTTAGCATTTTTAGAGTTTCAGCAGTTGATCTCCTGTAGCTGTGGCTCATCTGTTCATTAGGGGCAAATTAACTATGCAAGCACAGCTCCTCTCCTTAGACATGGTGCCTCAAGCCCCAGCACCACAGACTTCTCGCCACAGAGAGAGACTGAACTCTATCTGTCTGAACTCCTGCAATACTCAGAACTTCCTCACTCATTTGGGAGATGCGTGTCCTCACCAGAGGATGGCAGAGGACACACATTCTATTAACAGCTGGGCACTAAAAGCTCTCTAAATGCAGCAGCATTACTCCAGATATGAATCCTGTTTTCTAGAGTGTTCTAGTGTGACAATGGGTCCAGCATTTGTGAAGAGGTGAGTATGACTAGATGAGGAATATGGCACTTGGTTGTCAGCTGTGGAAATATCCAGAGTTTGCAGTAGTGAGAGTCTGAATATGCTGTTGGAATGCAGGTAAGAGGTTCAACAGCTCTGGCTGTGCTGAGTGGCACAGAATCACACAGACAAATGTAAGCAGACCCAAGGACACCACAATTCTTATTCTCACCACGATGGGGGAGAGAAGAGACTGGTAGTTCAGTAAAACTCCAGTGGCTGCTATCTGTTCCAGCCATTTTCTGCTGGCATCTCTGCTGCTCTCTTCATATTCCCCATTGTTGTTGTATCGATAGTTGAGAGCAGCCAGTAACTGCTCTGAAAAGGTGCAAACAGCAGCCACAAGAGACTGACAGAAGATGGAATCGCGTCTCAGCTGTAGCTCAGTATCTGTCAAAGAAGGGGAGAGAAGCATAAAGAAGTCATGAATACTTCCTTCTCACTGCCAACAAAGTAGTTTTTGTGTGTGTGTGTGCGTGCACATGATGTTTGGCTTCTGCTGTAGCTTTGTAATGACTTCACAGATAACCTCTCCTTGCTGTGTGACCTCAGTGGATAGATAACGACAGTACAGCTGGCACATGCACATGTTGCGAAATTTTCTAGTCCAATTGACTGTTCATTACTCCCTCTGCCATCTGCATGCTCCTTCTGACTGGAAAGAAACTAACTACTAGAAAGTAACTAACTCCTTAGTTATAGCAATATCTGGATTAATTCCCTTCTTTTTACATTTACAGAAGCAAGAGAATTATTGAAAGGTCTCCGCCATTACTTCTCTCCTGGGCTATTGGAGATTAATCTTCCCCCATCCATCTGTATTTTGTGGGCTTCCCATATGCCTAATGCATTAACTGGGCCCATCCATACGGTACCCATTGGTTTGTTTCTTGAGAGAATTTCCCCTATGTTAATTTTGCTTCCAGTGTGCCTGCCAGGCAGCCACATGCTGGTCAAATCAATCTTGTCACGCTTCAGGGGACTGCAGGCCAGAGAGGCACATGAATAAGTAAAGAGTTACTTCCCAGGCACCCCCAGCCCCTCCAGCAGGCTCTGCAGTGCTGCAGCAGGCTCTCATTGGCAAGGCACTGTTCCCTAGGGAAAGAAGCTGAAGACATCACTCAGAGGCTTTGAAGGTCTGGATTATTTTTATAAGCACTGAACACACTAGACTGACTAACACACTCCAGGCCCTGGGCCATATCCTCAGCTTAAGGGCAACCATCCTTCTTTCCAGCAGATGTTCATGGAAATGCTGCAGGAGATGGGGCATCCAGAGAGACACTTTGGGAGACATTTTATCTGCTATCAAAACCCAGCTTTTATGGTCAGTAGACTGGCACACAGCTTGGTTTGGACAGACTCACAGACCAGCCCTGGCAGGAGCTGAGAGGTAAGTTAGAGCCATGCAAATCTCTGATCTTCATTCTATGAAGATTTGAGAATCAAGTGTGGCACCAGTTTCCTGTTATGTATTATGATATTTTCAAACAAAAGGACTCCAAGTAAGCGTTACAACTACAATAAGACTGTGCCCAGGCTCCTTGTAAAGACCTGTCCCTTGCTCTGCGAGCACAATGTTTGGTGTGTGGTAAGAGGTTCCTGATGTCCCCAGCGTATTTGGGTTCTTCTTGCACATGTACGGTCTTGATCTGTTCTTGGCTGTAATTTCACTATGCCTGCTTTGTTTGGAATGATGACAGAGTCCATGGGCTCAAAAAAGTTGTGCAATCGATCTAATTTTTGCTGCATGTTCTCACCACAGCAGGAAGGAGTAAAGGGAAGGAGGGTTCTCTTCCATCTGAGGAGGAGGATTGTACAAAGGAAAAAATGAAGACAGAAAAACCCTGTCTTAGGGAATTCTTGGGTATGTTTTTTCGGTAAAAAAAACACAGTCTTAGGGACTTCTTGAGTATGTTGTTTTGTAAAAAATGAAAACCCCTTACCTGTGCATTTTAACAAGGCCAAAAGCAGCTGATTCTTCCCATCTAAAACAGTGAAGAAAAGAAATGCTGTAGTCAACATAATACCAAGGTAGATGTGATTGCAGCTGGTTAACAGTTTCCTCATTCCCCCCAAATCCCTGGCACCTGCATGGCCATGTCTGTTTACTCTGACAGCCCTCACCTGCACAGACATGTTCATGACTGAAAAAAACTAAGTGTAAAGCAAAGAATTTTACTGGCTACACCATCTGTTAACTACCATGAATTACTGGAAACAAATTGCATTTGCAGATGAATCCCTAAGGAGGTGATTACTATTCAGTGCTTCACACTGATCTGTAAACATCAGTTTCATCTCCTGTTTCAGTTCAACCAGACTGCAGTGGTTTAGGATGTTGTAATATCTGACTAGCATTCACTTCACAGTTCGGAATATACCAAACATCTCTCTCTTCATTTTCTAAAAGGGTTTAAAAAGCACAGGAAGATAGATCAGTCTAACATCAATCTGAATGGGCTGATGAAATAAAGTAAGGGGGGAAAAGTTCTTTGGAATTGTTGCACAGGTGCCATTTTACCATAAAGCACCAGGACTCTGCAAACCATAACCTGCTCTACCTGGTCCTCTCTAGAGCCTGGGACAGTCTTATTACGAAATGAGTTAAAATTATGAAATCAACTGCTAGATTTGGTTAAGATCTCTTCTCCCTGAAGGTAGTAACAAATGTTTCCTTATTTACAGACCTTCCACATGTTTCTGTATAACGTCAACAAGGTTCTTGATGCGCAGCGGAAGGTTCCATGGATCTTCCTGAATGCTGGCTTGAATATTATTCCGGCACCTAACTGTGGTTTCTTCCTTCTGTTTAAATTCTAGAAAACATGGAGTATGTTAGCCATTTAGGAAATGCCACATAACTAAGAACGGCTTAGGAGTGATAATGTGAATAATGATGAAAGCAGATAAGCAGTACCAATAGCAGTAACTGGGAATTCAAAAGATCCCTAAATAGAACTGATAGAGAGGGCAAAAGACTATTCCCATAGTCCCATTATCAGCAGCCTCCCTGCATTGCTTTCAGGACTGTGGGCCTGGCTGACATGCACAGTGCAGGGAGCTCTGCCCCACTCACTAGACAAAGAACCCCTGTTTCCTCTGCCTTTAATGATCTGCAGGCAGCTGTACTGGGTAGATCCAGGGAATAAGATCAACTTTTTGGCTGCAACTGTCACATCCCGTAATATGATGAGAAGTTCTAAAATATCCTGCTTTCTTTCACCTGATGAAAGCTAACTATTAATTATAGAGTAGAAAATTTATTCTCCATGACTTAGCTATGTAGTTAAGCCAAACACCTCATTGTTTGTGATGAAGTGCATAAGCAGACAGAGAAACAAAAAAAATTATGCCGAATAACTAATCCTGGAGAGGACCAGAAGAGCATTCCAACGTCCATCCATCACAAAAAGGTGTCTATTGTAGCTATTAAACAGACACTGCAGTCCAGGATTCCAGCTGAGTGTAGGCAGAAGGTTTGTCCATTCCTGAGTGTGATCAGTTAACTAAAAGACTCTCTCAGGGTAATTAATCTACTTTTAATAAATGAGGTTCTGTTTAAGCAAAATAAAAGAAACATCTGTTATTTCTTCACTTCATTCCAACAGTGCATGGAAAGGCTAACATATGCTCCTCAAGTCTACACAAATGTGAATGTGTTCATAGAGATGACTACATATAACCGAACTTCACAGGAGTTATTTCTGGAGTCAGAAAAAAAAAAAAAAAAAGCAGGAAAATATCTCTAGTTCTAGAGTTTGCCACTGTAACTAAAAACTAGAGCCTGTGAGAGGTTGGAGCTCTCATCTCCTACAGCATCTGAGGTATAGCAGGAGTAGTAGGGAATATTTCAGCTTTCAAGTGGGAAAGGAAAAACAGCAAATATTTCAAAAATAAAATCTTGTGTATTTCAGGCAGAAAAGAAACATCCTGAGCCCCAAAAGACCATCAAGACCAAAGAGTCATCACACTCCCTGAAGAAAAAGAAAACATGGTATCATCTCTTTGCTCTCTATGGGAATCAGTTTTCAAAATAAGTGTTATGTGAGGATGAATTTACTCTGGCTATCATCCATCTGAAGAAAAGCAGAGTAAGTCACTAAGCAAACTGAGGTAGAACCTTTGGTGCCTTGGATGTTCAGTGGTCAGACCCTCATCAGCTTATCAGAGCACTCCTTCACCTTGAATCTGACTATCCCTACTTTGTACCCTTTCAAATACGTTTACAGCAAAGCGGGGATTTGGAAACTTGTGAAAAAGCTGCGAGAATTGAGCAGCATGCAACAAAAGAGGCTTCTGTGTGTTTCAGGAGGAATTCCCATGAAAATGACCTCTTAGAGATACAATCATTTCAGTGGTCAGACATGGTACCTGCCTAATGCACAACTGGGTAGACTGCAGAGTTAAGGAATTCTGTGTGGCCATAGCACATATGCTTTAATGTTAAGCTCTGATGTCTTAGAAATCACATTATTAAATACAGTCAATCTATTTCTTTACCTTGCAAACTGTGGTCCATGGGAAAGTGCTTGGTTTCCTCAAAGGCCTTATTTATTCCTGGTCCTTTCAGAAGTGCATTGATTGCATCAACCTACAATTGGAGCGTTATCGATCAGTGTCAGTAAGACTTGCACAAGAAAATCTGAACAGAACTCCTGTGGAAAACTGCCACAGCCCTTACACTATTTGTATTTTGGAATGACTGACATACAGCAGTCAGACTTTGTAGCCATGAACTGGCCTCAAGAGCCTCTCACATTTAATAACAGCATTTTGCACAATGATGATCTGCATGCTGATAAGAGAATAGCAAACAACTCTCTGTGGTTACACATTATAAACACATCTGCACGCTAAACTTGTGAGAACCTCCTGAAATCTGCAAATGTGATCCATTTTCATCAAACAAATTACTAGAAGTTTGTCCTTTTTTTTCAAGAAAGCTTTTTTTCCCTTAGTCTTAAGCCTTAGGTAGGGCAAGTCAGCCTTGCTTAAATCACAAGGCAACTTTAATAACACAGATAAAAGTGATTCATCAAACTGTCCTATAATATACTTATTTACAGTGTACCCCAAAATCTCGATAGTATGCCTTCCTCAAAATATTATTTCATAACACAATTTAGTACTTCAAATTTCTTGATTGACATTGATAAAGAGAAAACAATTCTGCGTAAGAATAATGCTTTACATACCTGGTTAAAAAGGTGTTCCAGACAGCCATGAAGTTTGTCTTGCTTGTCTAAAGGTATTCTCATATCATTGGGAAGCTCATCTCCTAATACAGGAGAAATGAAAAGCTGAATTTACAAACATGATCTGTGATGAGGCATGGGCACACCTTCACACTGGTGTGAAGTAAATAATGATTGCTGCTTTATCTCCAACTCTTAGGAGAGTTAGTTATTAGTCCAATAACTAAAGAAACTTACCCCTGCCTAATACCTCTCCCATGTTCCAAATTTACTGTGGTTTATTAGAAAAAGGCAAATCTGTATCTTTATGGTCTTGTGATTAGTTTTGAAGAGACCACCGGTGCGAATTAAATATGCAAGTGCTTATAACCAGCAAAGACTTCTCAGCACTGCTGCAGGGCCAGGCACAAGAAGGATGCCTGTGACCTGTGCACACACTCACCTGATCCCATCTCATCACTGCCCAGGTAAGAGCTGTTGCTCCGCACGCTGGTGTAGGACAGCACGGAGTCCCGGTTACTGTTACACTCACTGCAAAGGAGAGCACAGAGGGGACTGAACAAAGGCCGTCCCCACACCCAGGCACCCACGCTGCTATTTGGCTTTATTAGCATTGTCTCCCCAAACCTAGCTCTGTGAAACTGAAATGACTGTAACTAATGACATGCACAACAGCCATTAAGCAAGAACTCTGGAGCTGGACTGTCACAGGATGCCTTCTTCTGTTTGCAGTTAACACTGAATGCTTAATACATCATCCTGCTTCTGTAAATAACGAAAACGGGCATCTCCACTAAACGTTTGCTACCAATTCTCAGGGTATTACAGCATCCAAATCCAGCATATAGGGAGGTTGCAGCAGCACAGATACTGGGGGTGGGAGGGAAAATTTAAGGAATCTAAGCCACTGGAAAATCAGGCACTGCAGATCCTGCAATGAAGTGGAGGAGTCACGCCAGCTCCACACCAATCTTGGCTCATGCATATCTGGAAAATTCTACAGTTAATCTCCTCTCTTTAAAGTTCACTTTAACTATTCTCACTGAAAGTAACCAAAAAGACTATGGATCTCAGGCTGTCCCCTTCCAATGAAGTGACAATGACAGTGGTTTTAATGGTACAAGCCCAAAACAAAGCTTAACAATTTCTCCACTGTCTCTCCCTCTGAAGTAATTTTTAACTGAGATGAGAGAAAAATATAAGAGCAACTGGAAGAACCCTAATTGTGATTCTTGCTGTCCTTTTTTAAATCTACTATCAAAGAAATCTGGTTTTTTTTTCTCAGGAAGATTAATACTTATGGCAACTACTCTGCAATACAAATCCTTATGAATTACACCTCCAAAATTATCACAGAAAAAAGCCTTGTTGGCTATTGCAAACAAGATATTTTCTTATCTAAATTTGCTTGAGTTTGTAGCTAATCAATGCTCTTTTAAATGAAAACCCATAAAAACACATTCCCCCTCAAGTAACTACTATCTGTAATATATGCTTAATTCTCTGCCTCTGTCTAATACAGATAAGACAGAATAATGTTTCTCTAACATTTCTCAAACAAATGTGTAGAATTCTGGAACAAGTGACAAGCCCAGAGAGACTGTTTGTGCTGTCACTTTGTTAACCAGAATAAATTAGCCTCAGTTACAGAAGTTTAAACTACAGGGATACCCTATTAACAGTGAAAGAAATAAAGCACATTTCACTGAGAAAGCGCCAAAGCACACGTGCTGATTGAAATCTCACACAGAGATGCCCCAGATCTCAGCACTGCAATTACTCGTTCTATTTCTTTATTGACTTTGTATTTGCTGTCCTCTGAGGCGATCAATATTCAACCAGACAAGACCCCAAGCAACCAATCTTACTGGCCCTGTCCAGAGCAAGGGATTGGGCTGTGCAGACTCTAGGGACCCCTTCCAACACAAATTGCTCCCCTTCTGCCATTCTGGAGTCCTGCACTGGTGGCATCAGTGGCACCTATTGCTACTGGTACAAGTGCCCAACAACAGCAAGTGAAGCATCAGGATTGCAGCAGGAACGTTCCAGAGACAGGTCATTCATTCAGGTCCCTGGAATCCTCCCAGCTCTATGGAGTTACTAGAAATGTAAAAATGGCCTAGTAAGGTTGTTAAATTGCAGTGATCAGACATGGCCGCAATTTTTTTATCCCACTTATTCTGAAGCTGAGTGTCCAAATGTTTCCCCCCAAAACAGAGAGAATTGGGAGTGAGATTTCCTTTGGTAGCAAATATTCCTGGAGAACTAGCAGTCAATCATGTCCCAAAAGGATTTTAAGACACCTGAATAAACATTTCTGTTTGTGGTTTCAAAGGGCCATTAAAAACAAAAAATTCAATGTCCATTTCTGTTTCTCCGTGTCTTAGACTTTCAGGAAAATTGGCTGCAGAACCAAGTGTTAATAGCAGCTATTATAAGACCAAGCAGTCTGAGAATTCTGCTGGACTTCTGTAGTTTCTGGCTACAGGACACAGAAAGTCACAATAAACCTAATTATTTAATTTTGTTCACTTTTCTGGATACCTTAGTTATTTTGGCATTATTTTGAGGGAACTATTTTTGCTGTGTATGTCTCCAGGGCAATAAATGTAATGAATACGTCAGTGAGGTGAATACTCTACTAAGTGAATACTACATAATTGACTGACTGGAAAACAACTTGTTTGTTGAATCCATACTGGAATGAGAACTTTGAAACACAGTACTAGTAAGGTACAAGTGGCACAATCTTCAAACTGACCTGTAGGAGTCTCTGAAACTCATTGTGTCATGTCCAGAGTCTTCCTGGTCCTCCTCAGAAACTTTGAAACAGACCTTCTTGATTCCACCATGCTCCGCTTTGTCAGCATCACTTTCTTCTGTTCCCAGGGCAGGTGAGGATGTGTCCTCAGTAGATGGTGGCTCACAGGCACCAGCTTCTGTAGGTTCTGTTATGGTGGACAAAAGTCTGCAGAAGCACAACATAGAGCTCTCAGTCCCACAAATGAACTGTCACAACTAAGGCTAAATGCAGCCATCATATGCAGAAATCAGAGCTGCAAGACTGCAAGTAGGTCACCCCAAAGCCTCTCCTCCAGCCTAAGAATCCAAATTCTCTCAGCTTTTTCCCACAGCAGAACTGCTCTGTCCCTCTGATCATCTCCATGGCCTCCTCTGGATTATCTCCCACATCCTTCCTGAGCTGGGCACCCCAGAGCTGGAAGTAGTTCTGCAGGTAGAGTCTCTCCTGAGCAGGGCAGAGGGGCAGATTCCCCCCGGCTTCACCTGCTGCCTCTCTGTGGGGCTGAGCCCAGGACACAGATGGCCCAGGACTGAATGATGCTGTCAGTGCACACTGATGGCTTATGTCCAGCCTCTCAGCCACCAGCACTCCCAAGTCTTTCTTGGCACATCTGCTTTCAGTCCCTTTATTCTCCAGCCTGTCCCAGCTAGATGCAGCACCTTGCACTTGGTCTTGTTAAACCTCAGGAGATTTCCATGAATCCCAGTTGCCAGAAGGTCCTGTTTCCACAGGTACTCTACTTCTATAAGGTGGAACTTAATCACTGTAACCATGGTGGCCTGAAAGTCCTCGCTTTCTTCCTCCAAGGCACTGGATTTCTCCTCCTCAGCTCACTGGCTGCTCTACCCAGTGGCCACCACCCTTCTGTATACACAAGGGTCCATGTGCTTTCCACTCAGGTAAAGTTTTGGTCATGTGCTGCTTTTGGCAGGGATACAGGTACATTTTTTTCCATTGCCTGGTATGGGACTGTTGTGGATTTGTGCTGAACACAAAACTGATAATACAGAGATGGCCATGTAACTGCTGAGCTAACACAGAACCAAGGCCTTTTCTGCCCCTCGTAGAGCCACACTGGGGAGGGGGCTGGGGTGTGTGGGAGACTGGGAGGAGACACAGCCAGGACAGGTGATCCCAGCTGACCCAAGGGATATTCCAGATCATGTGACACCATGCTCAGCGTATAAAGTGGGTGGAAAAGGAGGAAAGAGCGGCTGTTTGGAATGATGGTGTTTGTCTTCCCAAGTCACCATTGCACAGGATGGCACCCTGCTCTCCTGAAGGTGGCTGAACACCTGCCTGCCCACGGGAAGCAGTGAATGAATCCCGGGTTTTGCTTTGTTTGCGTGCAGCTTTTGCTTCAGCTGTTGAACTGTCTTCATTTCAACCCTTATTTCTGCCTTATGACAGACAAAATCTCAAGGGCTCTTGACAACAAATAAATTCTTATTTTAGAATATACAGTAAGCAAAACAGTGTCTGTCAAATTCAGGTAGACTTTTAGAAGCAAAAGACAATAATACAAGCACTGGGCAGTGGATCTGCCCAGAAGTAGATCTGACACAACCAGCGAGGACTTGTCATACAAGGGCAGGTGTGAAGAGGCAGACAGCTGGGGCCAACAGCACAATGTGCTTTTGGAGGTTACTGCCTCAATATTATAAGGATTTCTTTCCCCAGTGCATATAGGATTTTGTACTCACTTATTTATCTGAATGACATACTGCTTCATTTCCTTCACTGCAATGTCTAGTTTGTTAAAAAGATGCAAGTAGGAGTCCTGCATCTCCCAATCTTCCTGTTTCAGCAGAAAACTGAGTCCCCTTTCTTCCCAAATTGTTCCTCCATTCTGCTGGCCAAAGCTACCATCAGGATCTCCATCTTCTGGGGCTGGACATCTCCAAGATGGTGCAGCCATAGTGGTGATGCAATGCTGCGTATATGAGACTGGACTTAAGGTACCTTATAAACATTAAATGATCTAGTTAGTATGGCTCTCACGACTTTCTCCACTCCATCCCAGTGATGATCATTTAAGATAAGCGGAGTTCTGACATGAAAAACTAAAATTTCACAGAACTGTTTCATATAATTACATTATATGACAAAATCATTCTGGAAAAATACCCAAAGAAGTTGGGCTTTTTTCCTGCCATGCTAACCAGATATTTTGAATTTACTGCAAATCAGAAACTGGCTAGATTATGCAAGTAAAGACCTATGTCCACATGTATACTCATAGAAAACTTAGAAGCTCTCTAAAAGCATTTGTTGAAAAGTTAATGAACTTGTGTTCTCAGGAATCAGTCTGTGCTATTATTCGAGCTCTACAGACATTTACACTTACACACACACACACATACATAGAAAGGAATAGGATTCTGTCCTTACAGAAGATAAATAAATTATTTTTCATTTAGAATTGCTGACAGTTTTGGTGCAGTACTTTGCTACCTACCTTAGCTCATATTAAAAATTCAACTGCCCAAGCAAGCAGGGGTCCTTTACAAAACTCAAATTGAATAGTCAATGCCATTGTTCAGAAAGTTGGTTAGTCTATAGTTCCCTCTTCCAAACATTCCTGCACTCTGACCTTCACAAGGCAATGAATCAGAAGCATGTTAAGTCAGATGATGATAAAAAAATGTTGGAACTCAACCAGATTGTAGGAGAAATGCTGCATAGCAGCAATTTATCAGAAAATAGATCCCCTGAAACAGTAGAGACTTTCAACTCCACTGCATGGATTTTACTTAGTAATGAGAGTAGAAAGCAGCACTACAATGTGATTGACTTCAGTTTTCCCCCTGAATAAAGCACTAGCATTGACATCAGCCCCTGCTCACTTTTAGTCAGCAAGTCACCTCTACTAAGGGCAACAGCACCCTGGCCATGCAACTAGCACGAGATCATGCCCAAACAGTTCATCTAGCAAAAACATGGCACCTGAAGCCCCTCTATGCTTGAAGCCATTTCTTTTTCACAACACAAGAAGGCTGCCATTTAACTATAAAATTTTAAGGAGGAAGAAAGGGTACTGGCAAGACTATGTTTTCTTGGAACTTATATTTGACCTTGCTGAGCAGTGGAAAAACACAGCCTTTTATACAGATCAAATCAGTATGATTTGGAAGTTAATTATCACCTTGCTCTGGATCAAGACCAATAATAGAAGGTTTCCGTCCAATGCGAATACTGAATGATCTCCCTGCTGAGGTAGTGCTTTTGGGGTATGATACCTCCATGAGGTTAATATGGCAGTTGGTGGGGCAGAAATCCATGCTGTTGAGGGAATGAGGTTCCATAACGGCTTGTTTGAAGGCTGGGCTCACCTTTGTTTTCAATTCATCTGCAAACTGGGAGAAATAAAGTAGGTGTGTGCTACTGCACCTTAAAAAAATTTTTGAAGCAATACAGACAATTCTTTTCTCTTCCTGCTGCCTATTCCAGAAATCCAGGAATTCAGATTTCTGCTGCAGCTGGAATAATACATTAAAAAAAAGCTCATAAAACAACAAAGGAAAGCAATTAGCTATACCTCCTAGCACTCTCTTTTCAAGCAGCTCAGGCAACTGCACAAAAAAAGCACATACACTTTGTTTGTTTACACCATGATACACTGTAGTTACATTCATGTTAAATTAGACATGCATCAATCTGTTCTCATATTTTTCATTAATACAGTGGAAATTAATCTGCAATAATATGTCTTAACCCACAGCTCTGACAAGCAGAAAGGAGTGATTTACAGACAAGGTATTTTCACTCAAAACTTGCAATTTCAGTAACTTGCAGAACTGTCCTCATGCCTCTAGGATATCCACTTCAGAAACAGTTTGGATTCATTAATAAAGAATACTAAGACCCACTTAACACAATGAGGTATTGTTTCAAGACTTCACCAATAATTAGTAGTGTTGTACCTCTTGGTAGCTCGTGAGCCTCCTGCTAATGCTTTCCAGCTTAGTGTCACAGATTTGCCGGAATTCATACTGAGGCATGGTGGCCACAGCACTGCTTAGGGATATGAGTCTTTCGCAGTTCCTTACAAAATTACTGTCCTCTGCGGCAAAGGCCTCTAAAATCTAAACAAAAAGACAGGATGTCAATGGTATGAGTCCTGGCAGGGAGGGAAAATAGTTTTCTTCCACTGAGTGAGAGGCAAAACCCCATGGTTGAATAAAGCTGCCTTCAGAACAAGCTGCCTTTATTACTGCCTGAGAACCACTATGTGTCTAATAGTCAAGAGTCATCTACCATTCCTTAAAAATGTTTAGAATCACAGAAGTGGATCAAAATATCCACTGTCCAAGTTACCTGCTCTAGCATGCTTCCACAGGACATAACAATAACGTTACTGGGATGTGACAAACATTCACTATTAGCTTGTTTTTTTCAGAGATGACCAAGCCACTCAGCACTCTGCTGCTTTCCAATAGCAGCAGTTCTACTCAATTCCTGTAGCAACCCATCCAGCCTCTCAGGTGGGAAAAAGTTGCTTGATTTTCTTGCAAGCTAAAGCAAATTCCTGCCTGAAAAGATTAATCTTAAATATCAGCAAAGTGTATGTTACCAGGCAGATAAAAGCAAGAATTCCACAGCTGAGGGCTCCCCTCCATCTGCCTCAACAGCTGAAGTCCTGGAAGCACTTGCTGATTACTCATACCAAACAAGCTATTGTAACTCATTCTAAGGAATAAAACTCTAAGCAGGGCTGAGAAGACCAATGTCAACCTCAACTGAAGAGCCAAGCCCACAGAGGCCAATAATAAGCTATATTATTGTTTTCCCATTCTGTTTAGGCAAAAGCTGACCATGTATGGTTTTCGGTACCTTTGCAGTGAGAATGAAGCAACCTTTTGGTTCCACAATTTTCTCCAGGACAAAGGATTTGATTCCTGCACTGCTAACATATTCATATACCACCCCGTGCTCCAGGTGGGTGTTATCCACAGTCAGGCTGATGAGAGGGGTTTCTTCACCAATGACCAGTGGAGAAATTACAGTCTGTGGTGTCTGGGCTGGAACCAAATTAAGTCATTAGAGGTGTCTGGCAGCACATGTCAACACAGGCCTTCCCAGGCAAGAGAAACCTTCTGAGAAGAATATTGATTGCAGAGACACAACCTTTGGCTCAAAGAATGTTAAACTATTTGCTGCTGGAGACTGAGAGAATATTCTTAGGAAGACATTAGCTGTTGGCCATTAATGGAGACAGTGAGAGAGTTTTAGGTAATACACCTGCTCCAATCCCCATTCTGATGTTCTTCCATGTATGTGCGCACATATCCACGCTCAGGACACTACTTCTAGTTCTGTTCATGGATCCTAGCAGAAGCTTATAAGGGAAGGGAAGTATGCTAATCTCTGAGTCCTGTTGTCTACAATAACTCTCTGGAAGACTGAGATGTGAGGCAGGGATGTGGTGAGGAGAAAACATTTTTTGCACATAGCAGTTCTATTGTCACTAGAGACCAGATTCAATTTCCAGTCAAATTGAGATTTGCCAGGGAGTTGCTCCCATACTTCTACCAGGGTGCTGCTCCAGCTGTTCCACTGCTGGAACACTCTGTGACAGTGAAATTACCAGCACCACAGACCTTGCATGGGATCCACACAGATGTGCATCTGTTCCTGTTCTGGATGCCAATGGCATCCAGAGAGTCCAGACTCAGTCCTTTGGATTAAATTTTGCTTTAGTAGACTCCCTTAACATCTACTTTTCCAAATAAGCCCTCAACATGAAAGTAGACCTGTTTTTTGAGCTATGCTTTCAGAAGTTGGAGGAAATTCACCCATACCTTTTCCTCAAACAGTGGCAACATGCCTTGAAGACTTGCTCCAGATCAAAGTAATTTAACATCCTAATCTTTAATCAAAAATAACAGAAAAGACAGATTATTCTAGTAACTTGCAGTAACTTGCAGACGTTCCCTCTCCATCAGCTACTGCCCATAAATGCATGGTTTGCAGGGGCTACCAAAAGATTCTAAAAATGCTGAGTATCTTCATTCCCATAACTGGCTGTCTTGTAGAGAAAAGAGAGTCAAAGGTGCACGATTTCTAGGTGCATCTCAATTTTTTCTTCCCCTAAATAAACTGCAGCAAAGAAATATGTCTTCTGGCAGACCTCATTCAATTACAAAGCTTTGCTAAGACAAAAGATATTCTACAATAATAATTATACTTCATATTTCTACTGTGGTTTTTCTTCTGAAAGCCTCTGAATTGTCCCTAGATTTTCTTCCCCCATGAGAATCTTTACCTGATTCCTGTTGGCTGCTTTGAAGGGGTTCCAATTCTGCATGTCCTTCTAGTGCAGAGTTGTCTCTGCTGGAGCCCAGGCGACTGCCATTCAAACATGCAGGGGATGCTGCTTGCTGAACTCTGTCCTCTTCAGCATCTTCATGTGTTCTGTACACCCACTGATACAACCCCTTTCAAGAGATATAGGCTTCAGCTAGGACCTCAAAATGCCCAATCTCCAAATATTTGGACTACAGAGGTGAATCTAGCCATCAATTCTATGTCTTCTAAGTAGACTGAACTATCAACATTACCCCAGTTTTTTTCTGAACTTCAGAGAACATAAAATTTAGATCAATAGCTGGGTAAACTTCCATGGTTAGTTAATAATTTTCAGTACTGTACGCATGAAATGGCTTTCATATTATTTGTAGGTGTTTTGCAACTATGGGAAAATGGAATCAGGTCCCCTCAGTGATAGCAGGACCCTGGCATAAAAGCAAATGAGTCAAAACAAACGTGTAGAGGTTCTTTTTCTGAATATTTAGTGAGCATAAAAACACAGGAATAGAGGAGGGCAGAAGAAAGGTGGAAATTAATGTACTTCCTTTGAGGTTGTGTGTTCATACCAGTGCTTCCTGCTGCCTGGTCCTATATGCTGTGAAGTGCTCCAGAACTTCTTTGTAATTTCCACGTGTTGCATTATTCCCATTAACTTTCAAAATACACTGCCCTGGATGAAGGCCTACGGCTGCAGCCTCAGAACCTGAAAAATAACAGGAGAGAAGTTAAACAGAAATGCCATCTGCCTATGGATGAGAATACTGGAAAGTTTGCAAAAGCTTTCTGGTTAGAAAAAGTAAGAAGAGCTGGGTCAGTCCTGTCATGCCTTTGCTACTATTCAGAGAGCTTTGTTGTGTAAGGATAACATCATGTGTCTATCCTTCATGTCTTCAGCGGTGCTGGCAAAAACAGCAATCTCCTAGGTCTAAATGTATTCATGCTAGAAATTGACATTTCTGTGGAAAATTGTTTGGGATTCTTATATGGTTCTCTTTTAGCCTTATGCGGTCTTGCTTAAGTACAACTGTTGTATTTGTTCCAGCCTCTTGCACCTGGAAGACAGAACACTTGCATGGTACACAATTTGCTACACAAAAAGACCACGATGTCAAATGTAACTTGTCCTTTCCAGGCAAAATCCCGAAAAAGGACAATCTTCCTAGCTACAACTTCCAGCTTGCACTCCAAACAGTGAAAAACTGGTTGTAGGTGCTGCTACAAAATGGTGTAATAAATGTGTGTCCCTGGAAACGCCATCTGTGGGCACTGCCTAAGCTAACTGCACTCAGCTGGAGACACATATTTGTTCTGAAGGAAGGAACTGGTGTATGTTTAAAAGGTTGTATTTTCTGCATCTGCTTAACACGAAGGTTAAAGCTGTGCTTTGCTTGTAGCTCAGGTAAATATGTCAGGCAGAGAAGTAGTAAATATCTCTGTCAAATTGTGTTTTCTCCTTTTAAAAAGATCAAGGTGAGCAGTTTGCCTCTGTCTTATACTGGTAATTTGTAGCAATGTATGCCTGTGTGAAGGGAGAAGTAGTCTCCAAGTCTTATGTCGTACTTTGTGATGTCCAGATTGTGTTAACGACTTGTCTACCGACCTGCTGATCCTACAGCACCTTCAGAACCCAGACCCAAATTGTGGATGACTACAGGTAAAAATATTGAGGAAGCCACAGACAGCACGACCCCTCAACTTTTTCTCAACCATCTCAGTTTTACCAGTTTCTTTTTCCCTGTGGCTGTTAAGCTTTACCTTAGTAGTCTCAGAAGAAACAAGGGAAGGGTCACTAAGCAAGTCCACTTCTAGCTTGCAAGGGCTAAAGTGATAATGCCTTCTAAAGAGTCCATGGTACTGTACATTGCAGCATTAAAGTTTCTTCCACTGTGGAATTAAATTATTCCTTGTATTGTGTTGATGGGATTAGAGACCCAATACTTAGTTCATAAGAATGATGCCATTTGTCTTAGAATTTATTTAGGTGACAAGCAGTTTGAGGCAGGAAATCTGTTCTATGGTTATGTGAATGTGATTCTTTTTTATCACAGGTTCTTGTCACTATGGCCACTAAATATATGAGAATTTGTACAGAATAAGCTTGACAATGAAACCTGGATCTGTCTTTGTTGAAATATATATATATATATATATATATATATATACATACACACACACACATATATACACACATCTATCTATTCAGCTGTACTCCAAACTGAACTGCACCACAGAGTTTCTACTTACCTCTTCCTACTGCGTGAACATATGGTGGTGCTGCTCCCCGGATCTGAAAGCAAAGCGCTTCAGGACAATCTGGGATTTTAATAATCCTGAAGATAAATAATGAAAACGAGAAAGCATGGTTTTAATTTAGGCTGCCAGAGTTCTGGGCAGTTCTTAACAGCATCTTTCCTTAGCATTCACAACTGGGTTTGGATGAAAGTAAGCATCCACAGTGTTTGCAAATAAATAACAAATAAACAGACCTGAAGATACTCCATCTTCAGTCTCTAAGGCAGATGGGAGATTCTGTTTGTTATTTAATATTTGGCACTTCTTAATTTATTACATCTTTAAGTGAATAAACATTTGACAGAAACTTTATAAGGCCCTATATTTATTTCCATTTCTGTGCAAACTTCAGTGCAGCTGTGCTGACCTATACCAGCAGAGGATTTTTTCCCATTAAAAAATTTTAAACAAACAAAACACACTGGACAAGACATTCTGGACTAGAATTCAGCAACAAATGTTCACTGAGTCTTTCAGTTCTATGGATTACAGAATCTAACAATACACAAGACACTAACAAGGCCAACTCTCATTATAAGAAAAAATAATAGACTGAAAAACTGTAAGGGCTGATATTATTAGAGTCATCCAAAAATAAGCCAAGCTTCAGTGAGTGGAAATTGTTTTTCCATGCACATAATAGAGTATGAGAAGCTTCACACCTGAGAAAGAATGACAATCCTTGCAATTCAATTTTGTTTGTAGACAAGGAAACCAAAAGTAATCTGTAGTACAAAGAGAACACATGCCAACGTCTCCTAGTAGCCCAAGGGGCATCACTAAAAACAAGCCATGACTCTTGTACCCCTCATTTCTGTCATGCTTTCCTATTGAGTAGCTTCTGCACAGTCAAGTGTTTACAGAGGTTTCACTACAACTGTAGGAGTACTACTTAGTAACTGACATTTCTCAATAATCTTTTCTCTCTGCCCATCTTGGCACTTACTCCTTTGATTTGGTGGCTACCAGAAGCCTAAGTGGCCTTCGTGAGCAGAAGGACTGGGATAAGATGGTTTCCACTTCAGCAAACGGGCGTAGGAATACTAAATCCTCATTGATGGAATAGATCTTTCTTCCTGCTTGCAGGCCAGCCATCTGCAAAGGGAACAAACACCACAGAGCACTTTGGATCACTGGCAGCAACTCTGAAAGCTCAGGCTTCAGCGTTCAACTGTTCCCTACTTATGGACGTTTCTTGGATTACTTTCACATGGAATATCCTATAAGTAGTGTTGGTTCATCAAGTCATTTGCCACTCCCCCTTAAAGTTTTCTGCACTTACAGAAAACAAAGATATTTCTCCAGTATCTTTGGAAATATGCCACTCTACAGATGTATCTTAGTTTGCAATGGATAAATCTTACTACTTTTCTGCTGCAAATTTTAAAGGGACTATTAAAATAGGAGACTATAAAAAAACAACGGGTAGGGGGACACAGCTGAAAGCTCGGGCCCCATGACAAACTGTCTGTGATACCCAGTGAGACGCAGAAACCCTGGGCACAGGAGCTGTGGACAGTTTTCAGCCATCAGCCTTGCAAAACCAACCCATAGCCAGTCAGTAAATGTAACCTGGTTTGAAGTGGTGATAAGAACTGTCTCTGCTTTAAGTGAAGTACTAGTTCTTCATTAGCTTAAAAAGCCATAAGATTTTGACTTTAATCCTTAGGTTTTGCACCTAACTTTAGTTATTTGGCAATGGTCACAGATGCAATGACAAGACTGAGATCCCCTACTGTGCCCACTGGACAACAGCCTCAAACACACCCCTTGATGATCTCTACCAGTTAAAATGTAACATAGCAACACTTGGACTAGGTATTAGGTATCAAGGAACCAATAGATAAATTATTAAACCTTCCAGATTATAATTACTTGGTATAACTTCAAGGTTCAGCAGTCGGGTTTCCTTCTAAATGTGGCAAACCCTTTTCTATTCTGCCTGGAATCCACTGACAAGTTTCTTGACTTGAAAAAGGAGGTCCACACAGCACTAGTCTCACATAGACTCTGGCTCGGGAAGATGCAGATTTAGTTCTTTGCTGGACTAGTATTATTAGATCAAGTTCAAAAGATGCACTCATGGTCAAAGATTATCTTGAAAGATCAAGAAAAAGATTCCTTAGAAAATGGTGTGCTGCCATTTTCCTCAAACACAACAGATCTGCAGGCTATTCCCCAGGCTTCCAGCCAAAAAAAAAGGGCAGAGCATAATCTGGCAGGCAATGGTTCACAGCACAGGTTTAGATTAATAGATTAATAACATTTTTGGCCAACCTATGTTGATTTTGAGCACTAGATAAAGCATAGGTTTGGTTTCTTTGGTGACCATAAACCAAATGAGAATCAGGAATACTGAAATAATTTCATTCTAACACTCAACTTCAGTTCAAAGTTCCTTCCCGTGTGACATTTTCAGCTTGCTAAAACCAATCCGTCCACTTCAGCTATTTCCATTAGCAAGTCATCCAGGAGTTATTTGTAGTTCAAAGGGGTAACCAACAAATTTTAATGCTGACATTCAAAAATTCTGTAATAGTTAATTAAAATTTAATTAAAAGTCCAGGAATTTCTAATTAGAAGCTCTGTCTTGTTTGCCACTGTGAAACCCTTGACAAGTCATTTAGTCCTCTCTTATCTTCAGCAGTGTATCTGTGCCTTATTTTGGTAAATGGAAGATCACACTGTGTGATCCACATAAGAATTCTGTAGGGCTAAATGGGTGATTAAGAAATACTCAGATCCTAAGACATTTGGGCCATCTATATGCTTCAAAGAAACAAAGCAAATATATTCTGTAGAACTCCTAAAAAAATACCATAGAGAGAAATGACGGCCTGCTTTTTAAGGGAAAAACACATATCTAAAAATACAGCTTTCATTCAAATAAACCTGTTTCCCCATTAAACACCTTTGCTATCCCAAAAGAGTGTTACTTTCCCTCCCTCCTTAAATGAAAGTTGCTAAGGAACCTGAGGTAAGCTATCATCACACAGATACGGCTCTCATCCTATCACTTACCAATAATTCAAGTCCCCCAGTAATGCTAAAACACTTAGCAATTTACAGAAACAGCTTATTACCAGGAATTGTAGAAGACAGCCATCTTCTATTAGCTGCCTTTAAAGGAAACAGATTTTAAAAGGATAGATTTTAAAAGAAAATACTTTTTTCTAAGTATTGAAACATCCAAAATATGAATGTGAGGTCCTACCTCAGCAGAAGACTCTCGTCGAACTGACTTCACCACAATTACTTTGTTCTTTTCTTCTATGTCAAATCCATAGTCATCCTCTTCTGGTAAAATCTTAAACAGAGCACAGTATTTACACATATTTATGCTTCACAAATATGGAGTTCACAGAAAAGGTGAAGATTGGAGATGAGAAATTAGACTTTTCATTGCAAGCCACAACTGATCTGGACTTCTGTCTTAAGATGGAAAGGGACTACCAGACCATTTGGTCTGAATGCCTACAAAACATGAGCCATAAAACGTAATCTTAGTTATTTCTGCATTGATCCCTTAATATATATTAAAGCAGATTTTCCAGAGTTACTCAGGTATGACTTGCAGTCTTTAAGAAGTGAACAATCTATTCCCACCCTTGAGAGTTTTTTCCAATGGTTAATCAACTCTTCTTTTAGAAACTGCATTTGCTTTTAACTCCTAGCCCTTCATCCTTCAATAGATCTTTCACTTTTGGATTACAGAATTCATCATTATTCAGTATTTTCCATTGGCGAATGAACTACAGATTGAGTGCAGTCATTTGTTTATTTTTCAGAATACATCCCACCTACCTGATAATGAATGATCTGAGTGCTTCTCAGCTATCAGTTTCACATAAATTGCAGATCTCAGGCCTACCTTTTATAGATCTAACTGCACACTACATAATTCTACAGCATAAAGGCAGTCTGATGGCTAAAATTCTGTCTAATGAGAGGACAATTCCTGACATCCATAAGTCCTTCCTCTAGAGACAGGCACATAGGCTTTGTGTAAGGGAAAAAACACCAACTCCATACCTTGTGCTCAGTTTGTACCTTACATGGTAGACAGAAGCCTTCATAATTCTTGCTCATTAACTTCTGCTTCCTCTTGTTTGCACTGAGGTCACACAGGCCCACCTTATACATATTCTTTAAAATCATATCAATCATGACAAATATACATTTCATTCATCCTTTTCTAGTGGTTTATTAACAATAAGTAAAAAGCTTAACAACTCACTTCCCATTACAGAAAAATAAACCAAGCCTAGCCACTGGTAAATGGACAAGTGGAAAATCTAAGTGATAAACATCTTGCATTTGAGTAAACATTATGTATTTAAGAACCATCTGATAAAACAGAACTGATTTAAGAGGAAAAAATAAAGCTACTCAATCTAGCATGCCATGGGGGAAAAAATTACTCAGAATTGTTTCCTTGCTTCTGATGATTTTTGCAATACTTTAAAATACTGTCCTTTTTCCTTTAAAGTCAATTCCATCAGATTATAAATGTCCTTCTACAGGAAATCACCTTGGGGGAAAAAAAAAAGTCAAGAACCAGAATAATTCTGTCCTGCAGGACACATACAGTCAAGTTAAAATAATGTATAGCAAAATATCTGGGGAAATGTCCTCATCAGGTGATGTTCACATTAGAGGATGCACAAGAAAGTAAAAGGATTGGAAGGTAAGTTTCCCATTTTTTGGCTATTTTTAAGTATTTTTAGAAACAATGCTAGTAGTGCTTGTTCAACAAAGGACTGTGGAAATTCAGGTCAATTGCAGGTTAGCTTTTTAATGTCGCAAGTGGAATGAGTTTCAGCCCAACACAACATGCATTTTTATCATTTCGTATCTGGGATTCAATGGAAAATTTCTAGACTACCTCTCCTCTCCAATTTGCACTTTACATTTGAAGGGACCATTCAGATTCTTCCGTTGAATTTTGAAAGCATTAGTGAAACAGACATTCAAAAACCTGGAGGCTTTGATATGCCTAACTTCAGTTGCCAGCAGCTACACAGCCTTACCTAAGTCTTGGAGTGCAGTCATCATTACTGCGCATGAAGATCTTTTATTTGCTATTATTTTTAATAGCCTACCTCACCCTAATCATTGGTATTGCAAATATGAATTGTTTGAAAGCAAAGAACTAAAACACTTTTAAGAGCCCCATGTGCATCAACATTAGGAACTTCCTGTGCTGGAGACACCCCTTATGAAAAGTCAGACTATGGATAATATTCCATTTGCAATACCTGGAGAAGGCAATGATTCATTCTTTATTATGAAGTAGGAACACCCTGCTATTCCACAGCTGAACCCCACTCGTCCCTAGGGAGTCCAAAGCTATTAACTGAATTGCCACCTGCAAGAACTACTTCTATGCACCTGAAGCCCAATCAGTTTTTGGAATGTAAGGCAGCAGACAATCACATTAACAGTGAGACTATTTTAAAAACAAGCATGTTTAATGAAAAACAGAGGGCAAATGTATTCAGAACACATTCAAAGAACATTTTGGCAAGGGGAATGGGATCTGCAGAGATGAAAAGATGTGCCAAAAATGGTCTATTACATCTGTCTCACACAGCAGCACTCCTGGGGACATCGACACCAGAAGAGACAGCACAGCAGATCCATTCCCTGAACCTGGGTCCAGGATGCACAATCTTCTCTCACATACTTCCCTACACCTCTCCTGCAAAACCCTTCTCTGCTGGACACACCTGAACACCCTGACATGGGTAGTAATCTCCTCAGGAGCAGTGACTTATCAGAAAATGTCAGATTTGAACAGTGCAGAAAATGGAGGAAGTTTCTGAGGCCCTCAGCAGCATTTAAAGACGGCTACTTTCCTGCCACCCTATCTCCCAGGTTGTTCCAGTCTCCTCAGCTTTTCACAACTCCACAGATTAAGGGGGTGGAGAAACTTATCCACTCAACAACTAGGATTTCATGGCAGTAGGAAAGCATATTTCAAAAGCCAGTGCTGAGGAAATTCCAATAAACCTCCTGTGGTGGGATCAGGGGATGGGAAAGATTAATGCCCTATCATGAGTGTAGAGGCAAGTAGTGATGTTCCACAGACAGCAAAGCCTCAGGATTACAGCTGCTCATAATTGCTAAACACAGCATAAAGCAGAAGTCAGGCGGAATTGCTTTGTGGGTAAGTGTAATGAATTTATTGTACTGCTTTTGCTGGGTCTTCACAAGTCCCTTCACTCAAGGGACTGTTAACTTATGCATGCAAAAGAAAGCAGCTCATGACTTAAGCATGACTGCTACAGATTTGACACAAATCTGTGCCCTCTAAGTAGGAGATTTTCCCTCATCATGTGCTCTTTATTTGTTTTCTGCTTGAGACAGGACTGCATTTTGACAGAGGGTGACTGATGCACTTCAGAACTACAACAGCATTCATATGGCTTAGCGAATGATGCTCAGAAATATCTGTGCTCTTATCAGTCTTTTAACTTGCATCTGAATTTACCTCACACATAAGCGTGTTTGAATTCAAACTGGGCTTAAACTTGATGGCAGATCTCTTCCAAGAGAGTAGAGCCCATTATTTTTTCCTCCACCATGTGCACACTGTGATACCTGCTAAAACATCTCCAGCTCCCAGCTCCCTTACACTCTTGCAAGGGCTTCTTGGAAATAGAGAGGGCTTGAGCCGTGCACTGGAAACAGGTGGGAACTTCCATGCACTTGCACCTGAGTGAACTGTACATCCAAAACTCCCAATACAGCAGGATGATCACAAGCTCCAGAAAGGGGCCTGCAATGTAAGGATTTCCCATGCTCCTAGAGTAAGTTATGCAGTCTGCCTAACTAAAAAGTCAGAGGTATAGAAGTTGGAGATATACAGCAAAGCGGATCAAGAATTAGTAGCATTTACGCTGTGAAGAAACACCTAGACATGCAATTGCCCATTTTAATTCTAGTCTCTCATTAGTCTCCCCTATTATAAAACAATACCAGTTTAGCAGAAACATCAAGGTTTACACATTCACATATTTCTCACCAGAAGATTCTTTCCCAGGATGTTTTCCACAAGCTTGAAGTCATTACGTAATTGTTTGCTCTTGGAACTGGTGCCCTCCATCTCCTCATCAGCATAAAAGCGGAAATATAAGGATTCATCCTTAAATTCACTTTTCTCCAGGACTGGAAATTATATTTATGAAATACATACATGCATTTACATAGAGAAAAAAAGAGAGAAACAGAGGAGAAAGTTAAAGGAAATTCTAAATATTTCCCCATCTTTATAGAACACAGACCTGATGCATCCCTATCAGCCAGTTCCTCAGCTCTGTATTTTTAAGCTAATTCTGTATTTTAGGACAAGAATTTTCTTCACAGTGCACAGTAGCTCATGACATGATGTGACCTCCCTGGCATGCAGAATATATATAAAATGCAAAAGATCCTCTTGGAAGGAAGATGCTACTCAAAACCTCATGCTCCTTTCCCACATCCAAATGAATATTAAAAAACTATAAAAGGAGCAAAGACAGGTAAAGGGGTGGTTTAAAAGCACTTAAGGTGTCCACATAGACTAAGGCTCAACTTTAAAAAAATAATTGATAGGAAAATGAGATCTACAAAATTCTAGAAGGCATGAAAAAGTTCTTTACCAGTTTTTTAAAATACAAGACCTGGGGCCTTCAAATAAAAGCAGCAAGTGATAAGCAGCTCCAACATTCAACTTACGCAAAGGTCTTCCTTTACAAAGAATGCAACAATTGCCATAAGTTTGCAGGGGCTCAGAACAGACCAAATTCTTTAAAAAATACCCCAACTATTCTTACATTATTATGAACTACTATGGAAGGTCTCCATTCATTATTTACAGTAATCTGCTCTCAGAAATACTATTCAATATACAGTGAGTAAATGTTATCTATGACTAAAACGGAATGTTTCATTTGAAAAACTACGTTTACTCTTAGGACTTGTATGTTCTATTTCATACTGATACAGATGTGATTTGTTTACTTCCCCTGTTTGATGATGGATGATGTCTAACTTGGCAATTTGGCACTTCAGATTTGGATGCCTCAGCACTGAGGATTGTGTTTGTTATCCAAGAGGCAAGAAGTAGGCAATTTTACTTAACAGCTGATATTTTTTGGTGATATTTCAGGACAGCACTTGGCTTGTGCATTGCTCACATGGCTCTGGAAGAGATGCATTGAAAAAACATGTTCCTTCTAGCTTGTCTAATCCCTTCAGTGCTTCTCATAACTATCAGCAAGTGGCTTCTATTGGGAAGGCACCAGGCTTAGCCATGTATTAGCTTGAGGACTGTGTTCTAGAATGACCTGCAGGAATGCCTGCAAATTTTGTACACAGCATGTATGACACAGCCTAGAATAGCTAATCTGACCAAAGTAAGAGCTCATTTCATTTGCTGGGGAAAGAAAAATTGATGCATTACCATGATGCATGAAGCCGTTATTGCAGAGTCCCACACCCAGTGCAACAGCTTCCTCCCGAGTCTGACAGTCTCCCTAGAAACAGGAGAATAACATTACACCTCAGACCATTTCCTAAGATAAATTATTCCCCCTTCCCCACCGCATAGCTTTCAGCTCTGAAATTAGCAGGATGATCTGTGTAGGGAACAACAGCAAGCCATTAAAACAGGTATCCCATTACCCAAACACTTTTCATTCCTCCAGATAGCGTCTCTCCCTCCTACAGGAGCCAGGGGATCAAGGACCAGCACTGGGGAAAGATACCATATTATCTCAATGTAAAGACATTTTATTTGAATTCAGAGTGTTGGACTTCAGGACCCATTAGTCACAGACAATAAAACTCCTCCTTTGAAGCTGAGAGATCCTATCCATATTCAGCTCAAGGGAGAAAAAGCTAAGTATGTGAACTCTAAAGGTCAGACAGGTTAGAACTACAGTGGTAGTTTGCTTACGCAGCAGATTACAAAGGCTTCTGTTTCTCACTACCTGAAGCCTTGAGTGTAGTCCTTCAAAACAGGTACCAAAGGTGACTTGCAGATTTACAGACTTCCCTGAAATGGCAGCCTTAAGCTTTATACCTACAAGTCAGTTAATTATAAGAAATGCCTAGTTTTCTCAATATATCTGCTAATTTGCAGCCACAAGTGAAGACTTTAAAAACATGGTTGTACTTTTTAGGCAGACAAGTAAGTTTTAAATAGTGCTGCTAAAAATCAGAAGGCACTACTGGTCTGACAAAGATTGTTAACACTGGTCCCTTGATGTGAGATGAGCAAAGGGACACAGGGGAACACTGCTACCCCAGTGAGAGCAGCTGCTCAGCTCATTCCAGCAGGGAGGGCACCTGCTGCTTTGGCAACAGAAGCAATTTCAGTGTATTACTTTCAGTCCTATTTAACAAGAAGCTGTATCCTACACAAGTATTACACCTTTTCTCCCCTCCATCTGAAGAACTGGATACCCAAAAGCTCTCACAGCAGCTGCAGGGGAGTGTACTGACTATGTTTTAAGCAAAAACAAAGCTGGGTGTTTCAAGCACCCTCTGATCTCACCAGCAGAATATCAGTCTGACTTCAAATGCTGCTAAGGAGAGCAGTAGTTATCTGTCAAGCAAATGTTGGCAAAGACCATCACTATGGTGTATCAGCATTATTTAAAGATAGGATAGAACAGGATCACTTCTGGCCAATCCACAGCACTACTAGCTTTTGTTAAAGAGGCTGCGAGCAGAAAAGATAAAACTTTTACAAATTAAGAACTAAATACTGTTGTCTTAGTAGAAAAGGCATCAAGGCAGTTCTGAAAGAATTGCATGACCACGTAATCACACAAGGAAAGCCAAGAAAATAGCTTTAAGAAAGCAAAAGTTTAACTTTTATTATGATCTAATTTCAAGTCTTCACAAGTCTTCTCTCATTTTCAACATCCTGTCATTAGACAATGCTCAACGCTCACATTGTGTTATTTTATGGGATAAACGGATGGTTTATTTTACAGAGACTGGGATTTAAAAATCCCTATTTATTTTTTCAACTGTAAATAAACCGGAGGAGAAATGCCTTCTAATATTGGCATCTTAAACCTTTAGCAGTCTATGCTTGTTCTAGGCAACAAAATCTTTGCATAGGAAGAGTATAAACTAGATTTGGCTACTCCTATCATGTTACCTTGGCCTCGAAACATTCCCCTAGCCAAACAGCATTCTCTAATTAGAAAACATAGCTTTAATCCTTTCAGCTCACTAAGTACTTCTAAATGTTATGTAGGTATTTGTCCAAATACAATAAAGGCAATAATGAAAATCTTCAGAAAACAGAGCCATTTACAATGATCAGTCTTGACAAAATGTGTCTCAACCTTTTAATACAGAAACTAGATGTGAAACTTGATACACTAATTTTGACGTGCTAACTTAGGTTTATTCCATACAGTCTCTCCATTTGAGTCATCAGAATTACAGAAACAGTTTACACTCAGTACCACAGTGAAGAAGCATGTCCAGAGCACATTACTATTACTCTTATTACTACTGCCACCATTACAATTATTATTACTGCTGTCTAGTTTTGGTAATGATGTGATGTCTCAAGCCCTAATCATGGTGGCTGGTTGCTTTGGGATGTGTAAACCCAGCAATTAAGATGGTCTAAGACCAAGACTGTTTACAGCTCCCTGGGAGGAAGAAAGAAAGCAGATGCACACAGGTAAGAGCAGCAACCAAACCACTTCTAAATTTTCCACTGATAAATTGAAAAAGGAAAGTTTTAGGATTATGAAGTGCTTCTTAGCAAAGAGAGTATCTTAAAACTTTTCTTACCTGTGCAATAAGCCAGTCCACTAGTTTATTTGCAGGGATTACTGATTTGTATGTCTTTAGGTGGTAGTCACGGTCTCTAATTAAGAAAGAGAATTCAGGGAAAATCAGGACAAAAAGGTAT
The DNA here is from genome assembly GCF_015832195.1 of Motacilla alba alba. Lineage (NCBI taxonomy): Eukaryota > Metazoa > Chordata > Aves > Passeriformes > Motacillidae > Motacilla > Motacilla alba. The sequence goes on along the minus strand of NC_052035.1, from coordinate 15,242,671 downwards.
ACATTTCTTTTACACTCTAAACCTATATATACTATTGTGACCTACTACTAATAAGCAGCCATCTTTTCTCTGTAGAAAATTTTAAACTTCTCTAGCAGCTTGAATTAGGAAGATACTTCAGATCAACACAAAGCAATGTTACTTAAAATTTCTCTAGATGTTGTTTCAAGTCATCTTCAGGGAGCTCACGTTCCCACCAGAGGCAACCAGAAGATTCTTTTCACAGATGTCCTAAGCTGCTGCTGTAACTCAGGTTAGAATACCGCCACCAGCAGTCCCACTAAAAATCACACTTTTCTGGCTGGAAATCATCCAAAATCCATTGATGTCCAGCTTATATCTTTTGGCTCAGTACCAGTCCCATCTATAAGCTTTAATAATTCTTCTCTAGCATTTACCTATTAATATATTCATAGACAGGGACTCTACACATTCCCTCTGTGCCTCCTTTTTGTGAGGCTCATGGAATTAGGCAGCTTTTAGTCTATTTTGTCAAGAGGGATTTTCCTTTCTTGAAGTATTTCACTTCCTTTAGTAAAATAACACGTAATAGCCAGACACAAATATAATATGTAGTATCCTTTAATGAATTAGATAATTTCAGTCATTGTAAATAAGAAGGGATGTGTTCAGTTCTTGTAACACAACTGGCACCAGCTCACACTCAGCCCTTGCAGAGAGCAGCACTGTTCCTTCAAGAAGGAAAAGGAACCCTATTGTAACTTGATGCTTTTTGCAGTTTTCTTCAATTTCTCTTCTCAAAGCCATGGAGATAATTGATGGTTTTAGCCTTTTGTGAAATATTTCTAAAGAATTTTGGTACAAATACAAGCAGCATATGTGGCTCAGGACATCGGCATTAACACCTTTCACCTCCAAGGCCACTGGATTTAATCCAGTTTGGAAGATCATAAAAGCAATTTTAAGGCTGTTTACTGGCCCATGTGAAAAAAGTTTCATGGTCTTGATCCAGTTCCTAGTTCCACACCACAAAAGCCATTACCACAATTAATTTGCATTAATTGGCTCCCTCTCATTGAGAGTCTCAGTAGAGAGGCCAAATGCTGAATGGGTATGAAGAATTAATTCCTCTCTCACCCTTGGGGTGGTCCTTGTATTTGAAGCTTGAGCTCAACTGGCATGACTGCAGAAGGAAGCACAGCCACTGGGGCTTTTTTATAGTCCGGATGGATCCATGAGGCAGGCCAAGACAAGACTTCATTCTTCAGTTCTGTCAAATCAGCCTCTTTCATTAGAACCACACTATCCAAATCTGCCTTTTTTCTAAAAATCGAATATCCAAACACCATCTAAAACCTGTCCTACCCAACCCTGTTCCTTTTACTAATCATCTACAGATACAAGTATGTTGTGACTGGCTGTTGTAAATAAATGCAGCAGAAATGTCTCTGTGTTTGCAGAATGCAGGGTGTGAGAAATTAGAAAGAAAAGTGGGACTTTCAGAGCATGGAAAAAAACCAACCAAACATGACAGTATTTCCAGTAATGTGTCCTCAGAAAAAAAGCTTTCCTCATAGTGCTTACACACAGTTTTCAACTTGTCTCCCAGTAATGCGCTAAACACAGCGCATTACTGTAAGAGTTTTCTGGGCAGATTTCCCCTCTCACACTCTCATCTTGGGAAAATGTACTTTTGAAATGTCAGCACAATAAAGGAAAACATTCAAATATTGAGCACTTATGAGTAGGGAGCTCCAGATAAGAAGTAATTCTCAAAACTTTCCTAGAGAAGCTGACAGTTTCAATATGCTGCCATCAATCTTGGCCCAGTCCTTCCCTGCTTGCAGGTCAGTATCAATTTTAGTTTACTCTCTTTTCTCCCCATTTCAGTCTACCCTGAACAGGAGCAGAACATGAAACACAGAACATTATCCAGAACCATGAACTTCAGGTGAATAGTCAAATACAGAGGAGGGAACAATCGAAATTTTGGCAGAACCTGGCTGCCTCAAAGAAACTAGGGGAATAGAATATTCTTCAGAGGGTCTAGCCACAATGCACTGACATATTGTCCATCACATACATAAGTGGGAATAAGTTCTCCCACCTCACAACTCCCCAGAAGTACATCAGAGATACATTCAGAATTTTCAAAATGTTTTTACTTTTTATACTTCAGTCCCCAAAGTAGCATGATTTGTTTCCAATGGTGTACATCATCTCAAAGTGACAGCGTGTGAAGATTTTACTTGAGGAAAAATATAAAGGCAAAGACGACCAGAAACTCCAAGGCTTCCAGGCAATAAAACTAAGTAGAATTGTATCTCAAGGTTATCAATAAACCAGTTTTGAATTTGTGATTCCTCCAGACCTCTGTGGCACATGTACCTGCTACTCCAAGCAGCTTTGCCAATTTTCTAGAAGGAAGGTTGCACCAGAAAAGGCAGCATGAGTGAAGGGATCAGCTGTCCAGATGCCAGATAAAGCAGTGCTCCAAAGGCACAGCACAAAGCAATGGCAACAAACTTGGCAAAAGCTATCTTCCTTAGGCTAAGATGAGGCTTGTTAGAGGCAAAAAGTCATGATAAGACAAAACAATGACAACCTGAGAGATTAGGTTTTCTAACATGGCTATAAAAGGAAGAAGGAATAAGAAAGAGAAAGGCAGGAAGAAGAGCCCAAACATACTGAGAATTAAGTCCATTCAGAGGGATCCTAAAACTTCGGAGATTCCGGTACCTTTCATTGATTATACACAGATTGTGTTCATGATGTCACTAGCACAGATCAATCCTGATATGAGAAGCTATCCTAATAGCTTCTCCAGCTGGGAAGCTATTACAAAAACAGCACACTGACAAAACACCACAAGATGGGCCTGTGGAGTTATTTTGTCCTTGTTGATTCCCTAAAGCATTACAGTAGGTCCACTTCAGTTTGTGGGTACCCTGAGAACATTTTTTGAACTTCACATCCCATCATTTCTACTCTGCATACGAATTGCCATCTTCGGGGTGGAATGTGTACATGCAAATACACACGTGCATCTACAGAATCATTTTGTCTGCCATTGGCAGCATCATGCTTTCCTGCTCTCTCCACACCTTTTGGGCTAAGTGAAATCTGTGCCATTGTAGAACAGTTATTCTGGGAAAACATCCAGAGTTCTAATGATGCAAATTTATGACTTATAAACTGTAACTATCATTGCAGCTCCTTTTAGCACGACAGTGGTATCTCTCAGTGAAAATTCAGTTGTACAACTCATGGACAAGAGGTCAGTTTTGTTGAATTTGGGACTCCAGACATCTCTACTAGATGTTTTTTCTTTCTCATCAGTTTTTGATTTGTAAAAAATTAAGTTCTTCTAAGTGAAAATGCTTAATCTTCTATGCAGTTGTAGAACAACTACAGAGCTCAGAGTGGTTTCCATTATAGGCCAGAAATATTCATCTGATGTCACAGCAAGGTAAGCAACATCTGAAAAAACATCTCCTGTGCTCTGGGAAGAGTTACCTAGCACTTGCAGACTATCTCAATTCTTCAGCAGTTATTATACAGAGCCAAGTCCTTAAGATTCCACACAAAACTTTCAGGGTTTCTTCAAATTACAGCTTCAGGTTTTATTCTGCTTCAGACTGGCTTTTGCTTTTTAGTGCTCTGAATGACAGAATCCTAGCAACACACTGAAATCTGTTTACATCACTTCAGCGCCTGTTGACGTTTTCTATAACCCAAATAATACAGTAACTACAATCCCCACCACATGGGGCACCACACCTGCCCTGAATCAGAGCCACTATAACCATACCCAGCTGCTCACTCTCCCTGAATCCCCAGGTCCAACATCCTCTAGTGGCAGCGCTGCAACTACTCATCTAAGCTGTGGAGATGCAAGGGCAGTAGAAGAGCCAAGAAAATTCAGAAAACTATTGCTTATAGTAAGAAACAAGAAAGATTTCAATAGTAACATCATCTTTTTAACAAAGCCAGATAATAAATACAAAGGGATCACGAAGGGGAGCTTACTTGACAACTGGAGTATACAGGCAGTGCAGTCGGCAGTACAGCCTCACCCCCTGGAGAATGGAAGATGCAGAGTGTTAGCAGCTTTTTCCTTTCCAAAGAAACACTGACTAGCTAATGCTAACAAGACCTGGACACTGATGTCTCTACTCAGCTGGAATTTTTTAATATTGATACTCAAAACAGTTCCTTTAGCCTCTCTGTCAAATATTCTTTCTTCTTTCTTGTCTTCCAACAGCCAGGAATCTGTTTTTACCTCTAATCACCTCCATTACAACATTTTCTCCATTAATCCTTCCTCACAATTAACCCATTAACCAATGTCCATAAGCAAAAAAATCAAATTTATTAAAAGGTATGTGGACAAATATGGGTTCAACAGAACTCATTTGACAAAGAGTTATCAGGAACAGTTAAATACTGATCTCTTTTATCCCCCTGAACCATAATGCCCAGATCTGCAGCAGACATGTTACCTACTGTTCAAAAACCTTTTGTTACTCTACTGGGATTGCAATCAGCAGTCTTGGGTGCAGTCACAACTGTAATGGTGTTCATTGCTAAACTCTGCTTCCTCTCCCTAATGTGAATGTCTCCTGTGGCATTAGGATGGACAGCTCAACACAACACACATCAACAGCAATGGCAATCTCCCACACAGCAGGTCAATGACATTCAGAGGGAGAGCAAAATTCTTGATGCAAATCACAAGGTTCCAACTAAGAATGATAATGCAAACCTTGGACACGATGTCTTCCAATTCACTTCTTGGCTTGTACGTTCCATCATCATAGCGAAATCTGTACATCACCTGTTCGTTCTTAAACTGGTGCTTATCTGAAACTAAAACATCAATATGATAATTTAAATTGTCTTTTGTCCCCACCATGTTCTTTATAGGCCAGTTGGCAAAAACTGGATTTTTTACAATTTTACATCAGATTCAGTTTATGTAAGTCTTTGGAAACAGTCCTAGTGAAGGGAATTGGGATCATCTGACCTTTCTCAATGAGTTTTGAACAAAGGGTTGCAAATTCCCACAATAGTTATCACAGCACTTATAGTCATTTTTGCCGTTGCCCAAAACCCTGCGACCCCAAAAGCAGAAGCATGCTGGTGGCAGGAAATACAGCTGCCAGAGGTATTCTTCTATCATGGTTCTTACAGTTACCAATGGGTTCCTTTTAAGAAGCAGACTGGGTTTTTTTGTTTGTTTGTTTTTCCACCCAGAAAAGCCATTCCACAGTACAGCAGTTAAAATCTTATGTGGTAATGCTATCTGCTGATGAGCTTCAAAGGTGAGGACACAAAAGATGTTTCAATGTGATCAAGAGCCATTTCAAAAAAAGCATTGGCCAAAGTCAGAAAATACTTTAAAAACATACTCAGATTCAGATTTATCCAATGCATCAGACTGGAACATGGCTGAAGTCTACATCCAATTACATGTAGGTTTATCTAGTCTCTATTCTAAAGCAAACTATTTCCACAGAAGGCAGAGGTGGGAAACCCTCATCCTGAAGATGGTAATTTAGTAACTAGTAGAGGTCATTTGTTTCACTGAGTAGTAAATAAGTGGCGATTTTCAGTATAAAAGTGCCAGGAACTGAGCAAATTAGAACAAAGTAATAAGAGTATCCTGCAGATTTTACACTATGTAGCAGAGAAATGCAATTGTTCCCACCCTGATTTAATGGAAGCCAGTTCAAACAACAAAGAGGAGGAGGAAATCTGGAGAACAGGTAAGGTAGGGCGGCCGAGTCACTGCAGTATTCCCTGCCTTTGCCAACATCCCAAAACCACGACCAGATCTCAGTGCCGGAGTACTCCTGAATACTTTGGATGCACCATTTGATGAACCAAGAGAAAATATGGATTTACACTATTTAAAATGCATCTTAAGCAACATCTGATTAACCTGAGAAAACTGGCTCCTCTGGATGACTAAAGACAATCCCCTGGGTTAGGCAGACTCCAAAGTACCAGGACACAGTCTGAGATTTAGTCTGCCCCTTGCAGAGTGGGTAGGATAATTGTTCAGATGGCAGACACCAGAAATTCTTAAGACCTTCCCTCACTACACAGGACATCCTGGTCTACAATTCAGATTCCTGCTTTTGATAAAATTTTCCCTTAATTTCACAGGATCAAAAAAAATTTGCAGGATTACATGTATCCCCTTTTGTCTACAGGTGAATCTCTAAGATGTGCAAATTATTGACTCCTTCAAGTGTCTGCAGGCTCTGGATTTATGAATTTCTAAATCAAATTGATTCTGTATTTCTAAATCCAATTGAGAACTGAGTTAGCAGAAAGTGTCTTCTGTGTCTGGTACACAGATCAGGTTCTGATCAATTCTGTGCCCTGTGACAGGTACCAGAACTTCCCCATCAGCAGTCCCAGATAAAACAGCCAGAACTAAAGAATATAAGGAGAAAATTTCAGGATAAAACACATGGTGCTCAGCATTTAGCAATCTTCTATGGCCTGGCTTCTCAGACTGGCTGAAAGAGCAACGACGTTATGCTGAGTGAAAATGACACATAAAATATAATTGCCTAATGCAGAATGTGGTTAAGGGTCTCATTATGCTACTTATAAGCTCTTGCTACATTAGGAGACATAATAGGATACTTTCATGTTTTTCATTACAAGTACCTTCCAGTATTTAACAGTAACTTTCACTGAAAACATGAACATCAGGAACTCTGAGGTCACACTAAAACCACACCACATGCATCTTACTGAGGGTATTTGAATAAGGAGAGCAGTAGATCGAACAGCACAACTTTTGAAGTGCAAATTTGAGTTAAGAGAAAAAAAACACTGATGAAAGTGTCAAAGTATGAACTTATGGCAAGGTAAACAGTCACAAGAAATAGCAAGTCTCAGGAGAGCCTTCTGCACCAGCAGTGCATGTGTGCACATTCAGAATGTAGGCCAGTAAGAGTGTTTCAAAGAGCATTTCTCACTTAGAGGGATCCCCCCACAAGGGATTCAGAGTGCTTCAGTTCTCCAAAACCAAGTTCTCAAAAGTGTTTAGTGCTTTTGAGCTCATGCTCCAAACTCTTTGAAGGCTGAATGTGCCTGAAAGCACATCTTGGTATGTGGAGATGGAAGTATATGTGCATGAGGGACTATGGGACTGCTTATAACAGATTTCTCCATGTGCTAATTAAAAGAAGCTAACATACACGATTTCTTTACAGTGTTACTGTCACCTGAAAGACAAGTTTGTGGTGCTAGGTAACCAAGAGATTAAAGTAAGACTAGCCTAATTAAATGGCTCCCTTATTAAAAACTGATTTCGAAGAGACTGTATGAAAATGTAGACCAGTGGTGACTTAAGACCCATCTACAGTATTCCTTTGATGTGCATTTTGCAGCTAAACTCATCAGAATGCTGAAATTGGAATAATTAGAGTAGGACTGTGTTGCTCTGTCTGCATAACACAATATGGAAACAGTAGGAATCAGCAGGAGAAATCTGAATTTAAACAAGGTAATCTGGATAACGACCTTTTAGTAGAAATGCAGGTAGCACAGAAAATTTTCAAACAAGCATACTTCAGGTCATGCAGCACTTTTGTACATGCTGTCCTACCCTTCTAGAACACCTCATCATAACACTTCAAGGTCATCAGCTGGGTCAGATGAAGAAATACAATCCCACACTATTTTAAAAAAGAAATTCTTGCCAAATGAGCTGGAAACACAACCAACCCTCCATTATCCCTTTCTTTTGCAACAAGCAGAGTCATTTGAATGACCCATCACCTGTGCCCTGGTCTAAAAGAGCACTGCTCCACTCTTCTCTGGATTGCTGATGTCTCATGTGCAAAGTTGTATTTATGGAGTGCAACATTTTCAAACACACATAGTACAAAGGAATACACCCGATATACTCCCCAACTAAGATGTTACAGAGAAATCAAGCAACTGCAGACACAAATACTTTCTGGATACCAAACAAGTTCTCTTTTCATGGCATAAATGTGCCCACTCATTAATCCCAAAAATCACTAAACATTTTGAAGATTTGATGGATATGGCAGCAGAAAGTATTTGAACATCATGTGAACAGTTTCAGTAAGTTTCCTACCCTTATTTCCACAGCATTACTGAAATCTGATATCTTTTTATGACATGCCACACTCACCATGATGAATGATTCCATTTTCCAAGAGTGCCTGTCCCAGGTTAACCCCTTCCTCTGGTTTGCTTATCTCTCCAATCTCAGTGAGCCAGGATACAAACTCGCTGCAAAGGGGAGCAGAACACAGGTTAGCTCCAAGTGGCAGCAGGCACTTGCCCCTGCGAGTCCTCAGCCAACCACAGGAGACTCTCCTTGAAGTAAGTGTGAAAACTGTTGTAAGCAATGGCACGTCTACCCAGTGGCATTATTTCCTACATTCCTGAAGGAAATACTCTGTAGAAGATTTAGCCTGCTCCCATCATTGCCCTAAGCTCACTGACAGTGTGCACACAAAAGGAAAGATGACACGGCTGTATCTATAAGGATGATGCAAATCCTTATCTTATGGAGCAATCCAGACAACCATGGGGGAAAAGATTAGCAAGCAAGATTAACTGAGGACCCTAAATCAAGTACAACAGTAGGGTATCCTCCCTTTCCAGTTATTTCTTCCCAAGTTACCTATCCAAGTAGTGTTCATGATTTGACTTAATTACACATGCTCATCTTCCTTCACTAGGTCTGATTTCTGTTCCCAGCCCCATGGTGTAACTGGATTTGCTTTAATGCAATCACAGTAGGACTTAGGACAGAAGACTCAACCTACTGAATTCAGGCAGTACAGAGAAGTAACAGATAGCATGAGTCCCACTGACAGGTTAATTTAAAGTAATTTTCTGAAGGTGGTGCCTGGCAGATTACATACAGCATGCTTCTACTTAGTACACAGAAGATGCTAAGTCTCATCTGCTGCTCATGCAGCACAAAACAAAACCTCTCTGTTGAGGGGCAGAGCTGCACATATAGGCAGAATAAAGGCCAAAAAATTGATAGATATGTAGGATGTTATTCATTAGAAAGGAAGTGCAAAAAAGCAGCCATAGCAAGCCTGATGAATCCAGCTCTGTCAGAGCCCCAGAGGACTGAGCTGTTTGCCAGGTTAATTATCAATTATACTAGAAATGTGTTACAGTCATGGAGAAGAACAAAATGAATATATGAAAGTAGAGCAACTTGTGGGAAATGTGAGTTCAATAAAACACTTGGGTGATTGCCAATGTGCAGAAGGTTGCTGCTTAACAAAGCCAGTATCCATGTCTCCACCTGTGGGCTTTAACTGAAGTATTTTTAGTCTCTTTGTATTTATCGGCACTGACTGATCTAAGCTATAGGAATTATTTGCATTTTGCCTTTAAAATAACAAAACTTCAGGACTCAAAACTTGGTTTGCTGAGGGGCTACCCTGTAGCTGTCATAGTATAGAAAAAGCAGCAGAATCTATTCAACTATGCCAGGAGATTCCCATGGAAACCAGTAGAGTATTGGGAAGTCCCTAAAGCCAGATTAGTGGCATTGGTGAGGATGCACCTTGAGTGCTGTGTCCAGTTCTGGCCTCTCAGTTTGGGAAGGACGTTGAGACTCTGGAGCGCATCCAGAGGGGGCAACGAGTGAATGCAGAAAAGATATCAGCAAAGTTATTTGCTGTGGGAACAGCTAGAACATTAGGAGAAATAATCCTTTTGTAAGAGATCAGGATACCTGTAGATATCTCCGTCTGGGCTCAGTTAGCCATTAGCAAAGGTCCTCACTACTGGAGTGCCAGGTGGCTGTCCAGAAAACTGAGGGCATTGAGCAGGACAGACTGTAAGCAAACACACATTTCAAAAGGAAAAGTAGTAGCAGGAAATCCTGGATAGGACTAACTAAGCACAATATCAGGGAGCCCACAATAGACTCATATATAAAAGCACTGGAAGAATGTAAGTTTCTGACCTTTTACCTTTTTTTTTGCATGGAAAATAAGAATTACCATTACCAGATCTCAAAAGTTTTGGTTTTAATCCAACAAGATCAACTGGGGGGGTGAAGGATGTGTGTGAAGAAGAAAAAAACAACTACTTCTCCAGTATCAAGAATTTTTTTTTCTAGCTGAAGTATCACCAACCGATGCTACCAGCCTGCCTTCTGCCAGGTAGAAAGACACTTCCACCCCTGTGCACTGGCAATGCTGCTGCAAACTGCTGTTACAGAGGCCAGAGAGGGAAGGGAAATGAATGCATAACTGCCTCAGAACTTTTTTTTTTTTTTTCCCACAGCTGATCATATCAGTCATTAACAGCTGAGGTGGAAAAGTCTTAGTCTTCTTAGGTCAGCTACTGAGTACTGTGCCCCACAGGACACATCCCTACAGCAGCCCCACTGCTGCCATTGCCAATCACTGACCCAAGACGCCCACAGAGTCTCTTCTGCTTCCTCACATGTCATCCTTCAGAATTAGTTTGTCATTATTTTGTAATATCTAGCTGAATCAAAGAGGTTTTTCCAGCCAATGAAGTCCTATACTTCTAACAAAAATCAGGTCACATGATGCACAAAATTTCATTGGTGCCTGCTACAATGACAAACCGTAAACTTCTAAATACAATCCTGAGGCTTGGACATTTCAGTGGATTTAAGTACCATCTGGAAACCATTTGCTTGTATACCAAAGAGAGTCCAAGTTAGGCCACCAACAGCCCGGAGCTTGTGGGAGTTTAGGGTAGTTTTCTTACTCCTTCTGATTATCTGAGGCAGCTATTACGACTTGCTGTAAAACAGAGTGAGCTGTCACACTATTCAGCCTGTGTATGGTGTGAAACAAAAATCAATGATTATTTTTTTAATAAATCACTACTGTAATGGGGCTTGTGGTCTTTCTAATTAAGCTGCATCAAAGCACATCTGATCTGTGTCACAATGCCATCCCCAGAAATTCTAGAGTCCATTAGCTGGTGTGAAAACCTTTTCAATTCAAATACTACTTACTTGCCAAGAAAGCACTTGGGAACAGTACTTAATTTTCTTCTCCTGTCTTTGATAAGGTTCACTTTCTTGCTCATCATCATTTGGTACAGCTTCTCTCCTTTCTCTGCAATCATGACATATGCATCCCTCTCCATTCCCAGTTTCAAACCTGGAATATAAAGCAGAAATTCCTTCAGATCTTTAACATCAAATAAAACGTTTCCCTTGAAGTCAAAAGCTGAGGCCAAACAGCAAAACTTGCAGAAACACAAAAATTGATTGACTTATTTTCCATTTAAAGGGGAAATTAGGTATTTTTTTTATCTGCATACAAAACTGTCATTGGTAAGTTTGACACCAGCAAGATGCAGCTTTTCTTCCACATTTCAAAAAGCAGCTTTAAACTTATGATTATATCATACCACACAAAAAAAGAATGGTTTACAGAACATGAAGAAAGTCCAAAGTAAGATGAGCATGGGTCAGGGCAATCCCAAGCACACATACAGGCTGGAAGAATGGATTGAGAGCAGCCCTGGAGAGAAACACTTACTGCAGGTGGATGAAAAGCTGGACATGACCCAGCCACATGCACTGCCACACAGAAACCCCCCGTGGGCTGGCTGATGCCCCAGCAAGAGCAGCAGGGGAGGGGTGGGGGGGTCTCCTTAGATTTGCAAATTGCTTTAGGAGGACAGCATTCACAAAAGGTGTTTTGGTGCTGTAGATGCTTTATGTCTTCTAGCCTGAACACAAATAATTTTCTGGGTATGTTACTCTAGAACTTGAAAATCTGGGCAACTCTGGAGTCCAAAAGAGACACAGATTTTAGACACCTCCAAGACTAGCTTGAAAACAGGCAGCCTGAAGTAGCCATGCCTAATTTTAGCAGAGATCAACATTAGGCAGAATTTATGTGATCGGTGTTAAGCTAGAGAAAAGGAGAACTGTGCATTTTTTGGGAAGAGAAGTTCATCCTAACTGCTTTATGGTAAGATACTGAAATGAATCAAGAACCTTCTGAGACCTCAGAGCTCTTTCCTAGCTTTTGGATAACATTAAGGACAGATTTTAATTTTCTCCATGAAGGAAAATGTGTAACCTTTTCTCTTTCTCTCAAATACATTTATGTGCATATACATTTGTCCTACAAGATCATTCAGTACAGTAAAAAACACATCATCCACTTACTCTCTCTCTGCTCCCTTTCCTTGATTATAGCATCCAGCCACTTCTGTTTATCCTCAGCCGTCTTGGCCATACAGACAAACCACTTGTTTTTGGCTGTGTTGTGAATCTTCCAGCCATTTGTCACCGTGTAGCCATTGCTGTGGTAATCTGCTGCAAAAAACCCAAGCACAAAGCACACAGTGAGCAGGAAGCCTGCTCCTTTAACCAAACCAGTGTGCAACACTTTCAGTAAAATCGTCTTCTTTGCAGACCTTGATTCCTGAGGTGTTCCTCACTGACTGCCCATGGAACCAGCTGTACTTACCACTCTGGAAGTACAAGTATCAACAGGTTGTTCAAACTGACTGAATGCTTCAGTCCTAAGAGTAACACTTGCTGATTTCACCTCAGAAGAACTGAAGTCTTTTAAATACAAGGCCATCAGTGCAAGAGTCTATGATGTTTGTTCAGGGTATTTGTTCTGAATTTTCTGGGGACACACTATCATCCTGCACTGTAAGGATTTCTGTCCCCACGACATGGCAACTCTTTATGTGTCGACTGTTTAAAGGACATAATACTAATTCCTGGCTTATTACAACAGGGGCAGTGGTGGTGCGGCCTTTAAGGATGGAATCAGAATGCCACCCGGTCTTCCTGGCTGTGTCAGGATACAAGAATCATAACAGAACTGCCATTCCTGTATTTTGCTCATGGTCACATTCCATGCTACTACTTTGGATACTAAGGCTAGTATTTAGTAGCATTCTGAATGAGAAGAAGATCCAGAAATTCTGGTTTTTTAGCTGTAATGGCTTAAGAGGTAAGAAAAAAAATGATGGAAAGAAGACAGAAGTAACTTTTATTAAATTAACTTGGACTAGGGCCAAAAATAGACAAGCTTCTGGGAACACATACTCTTAATAAGGTCATTTCAGAAGGAAGGACTAGTGCCTGAAAGCATTTCCAGTCTTTCAACCACATAAGTTGGTCCAATAATGAAGGTGCTACAAGTTCCATAAATTGCTTCAGATTTCACTAAAAGAGATAGACAAGTACTTTTGCACCACGTTCCAACACAAGATCTGAGCTTCCTGTGTCCTTAAAAGACAATATTTAGTCACTTACCTGTTCCATCTTCCACATTCTCTACTTCCATGACTTCTGTATTTATTCGGCCCCTGAAGATATAAAGGGACCCATTGATTGACTTCGTCCTTTTAGATGCTTTTTTCCCAGTAACTCTGCAATTAGGATGAAGACTGTTACAACACATAAGCAAACGGTCTAACATATATATGAATAAATCAATCTGAGATATGACTATTAAAGGAGGATTCCAATATAGCGACTGGTGGTATTTGACCACACCTCTGATGTTAAATAATTGGAATACTCATTCAGATTTCCAAGATAGGTGTGTACCACTGTTAGTATAGCAATAACAAGCTTGTTTTGCCAGATTACATGAAGATGGGGGTGGTTTCAAGATTTACATTCTTGATGGCTGACTGAAATACATGTCCATGAACAGCACATGGTCTTGGGATGACAACTGTAGCATCACCTGACAACATTATCTTTGACTCCTCTGTTTGCCTAAAGCTGTGATCATTTTGTGATGTGCACCAAACTTCAAATATGAAATGGACTACATAAAGAGGCCAGTGTCACACAGTCTGCCACATGTGTTACATGTTTTTGTAGGGAAAATTCTGCTGGGGCAATTTTGCACGCAAGTTTACATCCTTATCCATAAGCTTTATAGTGTCTCTGTTGAATTCAGGAAAGCACTTTTCATTACTAGTTATGTTCTGATTTTTATGGCTAAAATGGGTTTAAAACCATCCAAGTGACACCTGTTGTGCTTTACTATCCAAGAATAACCCTGCTATACAAGCCAAAACACGACTAGTAACAAATGGTCATTAAGAGGTGGCAGGTGTCCAAATTCCAGTCAGTGAAGGTTCTGCTGTGGAAATTTGCCAGTACCTCGTAAGATTCAAAAAATATTGCAGTAAAAATCAGCTGGGGAAAAATTTCTTGTCAGAGTGAAATACCTACAATAAACTGCGGTGAGATTAGAATCACTCTTTATTTCTGAACGTTTTTTTCTTTTACAACTACCTTTAGTGACAAATAGACATTTGGTGATGACCACATATTTACATCCAATCAGATTGACGGGGACTGTGATCTTGGAGCTATTCGATCCTTTCCTAAAGACAACTCGTCAAGTCAAAAGAAAACCTGTCCTGGCTGCCCTAGGGAAACATTTCAACTGTTCCTACATGAAACATATTGTTCCTGACCTCAGGGTTCAATTTAAACAGCAGTCTACAATCCTACTAAAACCAAAAAACAATACTCAGCTCTGAAAATCTGTGTCATCAGTTTGACAGACTTCCCTACACTTCTGCAGAAAGAGCTATTGCAGAGTTAAAATCACAGATCTAGTTCTGATTCTAAACACATCTTACACTGGGTTTGACAATCCAGCTCCTAATTTATGTTATTGTGAAAAAATATGATGTCCAGATTGGAATGCTGCATTGTTGACTACTTATCAAAGACCGAGCCCTGAATTCTGACTGCATTTTTAAATCAAGAAATACTCCACTGATTTCTACAAGTTAGCACAATACAATGAGATGAAAATGAAGTAATTTAATCTCAAATTAGGAACAGACAGAGACAGTTTCTTAATGGGGCTTCAGTATTTTTTAGGGTGTGTCCCACTAACATGTCAGTTGTTTGAGAGCAGCTGGCCAAATGGACACACCAACACAAAGGAAAAGACACTGATTTCCATTCTAGACTAACTATAAATAGCAGTGAGACAGTAGAAATATCCAAAATTAAAGTAGCTCAGTGATCAAAATATATCTTGTACATTAGACAACTCCCAGCAGACTAAATGATATATGCTTTTTAGTGGAAATCAGATCCTCGACAGCGCATCAGTTTGAGTTACATTGTCAGACAAAGGTAAACAATACCAATTCTTTGAGAAATCCAACTGTTATAGCAGGCTCCTCCAAAATCAAGCCAAACTACAGAGGAGCTTGGTAATGTCTCCTGTATAAAAAGAAAGTTCTGATTAAAGGGCACTAGAACATTTCGTTTTCAAAATCTTAGTCTTCCACGAAAACTGTCTGAACAGCGCTGGAGTTAGGCTAACCTCAACTACAAACTGGCTAGAAAAACAGTTTCTAAGAGCTCTGAAGGAGTAGAAGATTAGTATCAAATGAACTGTTTGTTTTTTTTAAGGAATGGTTTCTGTTAAAAAACACACAAATTTCTGAACTCAGTTTCATACAGAATTTTGGACTTTGGTAAATCTGATAAAGGGTCCAAGTGAAGTGTTTCCTCTCCCTTGCCTTATTTCAGAGTCAGAATGCTTCAGGTAGATAACATTTTAAGTCTTTTAGATTTAATGCTGCATTTTCTTTTAATTTAAACATCTATATCTCTTCTAATTTTGAATGTAGACGACACCTAGTAATTTGTATTTAGGCTGTAAAAATTCAGCATTATAAATTGTAAAAACACAGAAAAGTCTGAACATTACTGAAATTAGCTTTCACAGCTTAATGGTTCCAAAATTTGCACTGCTTCCCTGGGAAAAAAAAAAAAAGACAGAAAGAAAAAGAAAAAAATAAAGGACAAAAATACCCAGATTTTGAGAAACTGGAATTTTCTTTGGAGAGAATACTGGTTTTACAGAATTTCTGGTTGGGTTGGCTGTTCTATTTGGCCATCACCAGTAAGGAAGTATAACTTGAGCAGGGGGATTATATTACAGGAAAGGGAGGTAGAGGAGAAGAGAGTGCAGAAAATGCATTGTTGTCACCCTGATTTTCTAAGACTTTGCTAAGCCTTCTGATGTTTGCATTCTTGTAACAAACTTTCTCACACACAGTTCTGTAAACAACTTATGTTTTGCATTCTTTCATGGAGGAGGAGAGAATTGATGGACTCTTGGTCTGTCCAGTGTCATTGGAGAGGTGGCACTGTCACCCTCCAATCCACTGTCACTTTTGGAAAACTATAAATGTTGGAGTTAGAAAATAAAGGTCACTCTTTTTTGTTCACCTGGAGAGCAGCAGTGTCCGTGTCGTCTTTTCGTGTCGTATTGCGACACATTGTAAATTCAGAACAGACCAAGACATGAGAATGAGACTGGGGTTGTGAAGGTGAAAAGCTCAGGATACCATATAATTGCTGCAGAAGCAAGATGCCTTCCACTCTGCCAATGCTATTTCAATTACAAGCAGCAAGTGTTAATAATACTTAAGGTTTATCAGGTGGGATGATGCAAAAAATTACCAGGATAAGAAAGGGAGACAACAAACAGAGCACATGGGCTGTAAATACTGGCAGCAACAGCCAAATCTTCATCTCTTTCCCACTCCCCTGGGCCCTGCATCTACTTTATGTTTGCTTAATCTTCCACTTTCCCCTGTCTTGGCTTTTTATCATTTTTCACATCACCCTCTTATGCTTTGCATAACTTCGCAATGTAAGTTGGCACCTTCACATAATTCCTGGAGATGCAGCTGCCCTCAGAAGCTTTTTGTCTGTAAGAACTCACCTTGAGCTTTAGCTACACTGTTTTAATTCCTCTTTGGACTGCACACTTCTCAGAGGGGGGCACTCTGATACTGCCTGGAATATTTATCCTACCACATAGTGACTTCTCTCTCCTATTGCCTAAGTGATAGAAATAGTCAAGAACAGAGGAAATTTTGACCTGTGACTCAGCCCTACAGAGCAACAGAACATCAGTGATCACAGTGAGTGATCAGTAAATGATCACAGCTTCCACCTACGAATCTTCTGAATGGTAAAACTGAAAATACAGAGGGACTCACCGGGATTTCCTCTTGCAATAGACCAGGAGATTATCAAATAGAAAGAACATTCTCTCCTGGATGTTTCCTGCTGAGATTTTTAACAAAGTCCCTTGCAGCAAGAGCTGTGTGCAAATATCTGTCAGATTTGACCCCTGAAACATAAAAAAGAGAGATCAATTTTCCTTTATGAGTGTACAATGAAGGTCTTTTACTAGCATGCCCTTATTTTATCTGCCATTAAACTGTGAAATAGCTGATGCACTCATAAGGATTTCACCCAGATCTATTTGCCTTTCAAGTGAGATCTACCCATTAGAAATGTCAGCTCCATTCTAGCTCTAACACCTTCCTTTCTTTCATAATCTTCTTGTTCTGCTACAATTTAGCACCAGCCTGCACACACAAATACACTTTAAATTCTAAATTCCTCTGAGTGATGCTGCCTGCACCTTCAAGAGCGTTTACATGTCACAAAAGAAACAGAAATAAATCCCTGTACACAACACGAGTCATTAAACTGTGCAGTTAACAGCCTCCAGGGAGCTTGCTGGTCCTGCATCCTACCTCCCATCCTTCAATGTGGGACTGCAACTGTTCAAGGGCTTCCAGTTTCTCCATCTGTCTCTTGGTCTCATTGATATTTGTACAGACTGTCTTCATTGCCTGCAGTGCGTTCTGGACAGCTGGGTGATCAGGATGCTTGGAGGGAGTCCTCTTAGCTAATTCCTTATAAAAAAAAGAGAAAACATGGAAACTGAGAAGTGGTTCATAGAAAGGTATGAGCATTAGCAAGCAATCCTGCAGGAAAATGCCAGAACCACTGCAAAACTAAAGAGAATTTGGAGGCATTTTACTGCAGATGCTGTTCTCTATTCTTCATGTGTACAGGGTTAATATGAATGCTGTTAAATGAGGCAATTGCTCATGTTAAATATGCTACATTAAGAGAGCTCAAGTATGTTTTGCTGTGTCAGATGTGTTTACTTTGTATATTTAGAATGTGTCCTGCCATCAAGACAAACAACACCTCTGCTCTGAAGGAGTCCAAAAGAGCCTCTGCTTCACTTGTGTCAAAGTACAACAGCCCAGTTAAGCCCTGTCCACTTGAAAACAGCAGAGGCAAAACTCAGAACCTGACAATATTAATGAGTTTGGCAAGAGGGGCAACCACTGTCAACTCACAATTAATCATTTCTTTAGACCAATAGTATTTCATAGTCAGACACAATTGAATAAGAATACATTAAAGAAATCTAAAATATGGCTGGTAATTTAACCTTCAAACATCATATGGTGTTTAAGACTGAAATACTTCACTTTCTCACTATCTTTTGCCCCAATATGTTATTTGGTTGTTTAAAAGTCCTGTGCTGATGAATTGCATAATTCTGCACGAGACACAAGAATGAATTTGGATACAGCCAGAGAGCCTGCCCAGTACTGTGATCTGAATGGAGCTAGACTGCTTCCATCCATCTGTGATTTACAGAGTAACAGATGCACAGGAAAAGGAGGCTTGCTGCTACAAATGTCAGTTGATATCAAAATGAAATTCCCTGTGGAAGTCTTTCCTCTACTTTTGCTGAAAGTGAGGCCAAGAAAAGTAAGTGTTTAAAAAGCAAAGGCAGGAGACAGGCATTATGCTTTGGTGACACTAGCCTCTGTGATTGCAACACAGATTACTCTCACTAAAAATCAGCGAAGTTCTGCAGCTCCAGTATCGCCCATACTGCACTGGGAACAGGTACGTACACACTAGCACTATCTAAACATCCCATTCAGAAATATCCCCAAAACACAGAGAATGACCTCTTCATTCATAGCACGCCTTGCTGCAAGAAACAGCATCTTCCCCATGCCAGTCACACCCCGGGAGCAGGAGTGGAGGCCGGCTGGAGAACGGCAGGGAGGGTGCTGGCTGGGACTGGCACTGGCCCTCCACAGCGCTGTCTAATGCTGTCCAAGGCAAAGCCGCGCTACCCTGACACTGCCATTTCCCAAAAGAGCAGAGCTCGGCGCTTTTGAAACAGGGAGAGACCTCTGGGTACTTATTTCTTTTAGTGACACATTTATGATGTGTAAACTCTAAGAACATTTGACAACATTTTGAGAGGCAGGTGAAAGACAGCTCAGATGGCAACACCTGGGTAAGCCTTGTCCTCCACAAAGCCCACAGACATTGCTGTCTGGAATTGCTATCTCCTGTACTGCAATTGTGTGCTAATAGGGTCAGGAAATAAGGCTGCTACCAGTTGCAGAGAACTACTTCTTGCCAAGGGTTTCTTAAAATAATTCATAAAAGACACATTTCTTTCTTTTTTTTTTTTAAGAAGTCTCTGACATCCTTCCCCATGTCCTCCCTCATTGCACGATATTGACTGTATACGTCAAACTGACAGCAAATATACTTCGCAGCTGAAAGTTACACATTCCTTTATTTGAGAAATTCCTTCCTCCTACCTCTATTCCCCTGAGGACACTCAGACATGGCCTAACATGGACTTTGTCCATGGGATGCTGACACTGTGCACTGACTGGTGCAGATCCCTGCTGCCAGGCTGCCCCGCTCTGCGCCGCAGCCCTGGGCACGTACTGACCGTGGCTTCAGAGCTGCGGCCCTCGCTGGCCTGCTGACCAACACAGCTTCACGGAGATAACAAAAGACAACACACTCCTTTATCACTTCAAAAAGTTAAGTTAATCAACAGTTCAGCTCCAAATGTGCTTAAAAAAGAAAAAAAAAGGCAACAAAAACCCAAACCACCTTTCTGTAAACATATGTGTTCCTGGCAGTTTTATACTTGTATTTTACAGTTTGTAATATTTGCCTGCACTAACCAGAAAATAAATGATACATCAGACTTCCTCTGTGTACCTGCAAATCACAATAGTTTTTTTCATTCTGCATATTGTCAAAACTTGTAATTTATGTCAATGTCTCTGCAGGATAAACACTTGACAAGCAATGGTGGATCAGATAAAATAGATTAGCTTCAATATGCCACTGAACCTACAACACATGCTAATTTAAAATGCAATAAAAACATGTTTCTGGTTTTATAAATATCAGCAGTTATTTGCAATTATATATATATATATATATATATATATGTGGAAGACAAAACCATGATTTATAAATTGACAGCGCTCTTTAGGGAATAGACAATTTTTAATATTACGCTACATAGAGTTGGATTTCAACCACACAATGTCATGAATCTAAGAGCAGCACAACTTTTCTTGGAGAAGGGAAGGGGACGAGAAAAAGCCAAACCTCCAAAGATACATATATTCAGTTGCGGCCAAATAGAAGGTTCTGTCTCTTGAACAGCTACAAGAGGAATGGAGAGATGAGGGAGGCAATAAGGTAAGCTTCCTTCATCCTGTTCTGTATTCACACCAGTAGCTTCCCATCTTTCCTTTTCCAAGTGCAGGCAGTGATTCATGAAGGCCTGTGTGTGCCTCACTGCTGGGCTTTCCTTTCCAGGGGATTCTGCCTTTGGTGACTCCTCTCTGCATACAGGTTTTTCCGCCCCTCCCAGGGCCAGAAAAACTCTTCTCCACACGAAGCAATACATAATTACTGTCCTAATCGCCCATGGAGTGGTACGACCTCAGATGTTTCTAAAGGATCAGAGGTGGAATGTGCATTTCTGGCTGGAGTCTGAGCAAATCAACAGTCAACAGACCAGACCTCAGGCAAGGTCGAAGCCCTGTGAGCTCTGGGCTCTCAGGAGCAGCAGGGTGGGGCTGTCATGTGCTGCGAATTCCTCCTGTGCCAGAGGAAGGAGACAGAAGTGACTGTGCCTAATCCCCACACGATGGTGTGATTAACTCATGATTACCACTGCCCCAGGGTTTGCTTCTTGCTGACAGAAATGCTCTTTATTAAGGGGAAAAGACCATTTTTGTTCAGAGACTGGTGTACACAACAGCTCCTTCTACTCTTAAGCAGTAGAGTTGAGACTAGTTAATAGAGTCCCACAGCACGGGCGAGACAGAGCTGCCTTCACCCAAACCCCCATGCTGGAGGCATCTGCTCGGCAAGTTCTCCAGCCACCCACTTGTGCTGTGTGTCCTTCATCTCTGCTACCTTCCTTCTTCCCAAAAAAACCAATGCCCATCACAGCCAACAGTTTCATTTTGCTTGAGCCTAGTCCAAGCCCCTTTCTCAGTTATAAGGAACTAATTTACTGACTGACAAATTCTACACTAATTTTCTTGTATGTTGTCTGAAGCAGACAAGAACTGCATTGGGGCAAAAATACTTATATTGTTACTTCTCTATTTGTAGAGAGATTATGAAATGCCATGGCTAAGTTTGAGTCCCATCCTTCAAACCATACAAAAGGCTTGCAAATTAGACAGAGAAAAAGCAACAAAAATTATAAAACTCAAGCTCCCACCCCACCAACCCCAACCAAAAAAACTCCAGCAAACCCCACCCACAAAGAAACATCCCACCCTCTCCCCCTTCCCCCCAGAGAAAATCTCCAAACTGAAAAACCCATCCAAAAACCTGTTTACAGTCAGGCACTTCAAAACTGCAACGTTTGTGTCACAAAAAATGGGAAACTAAATAAAATTGAAATGTATTGGACACCATCATCTGAATAATTGTTCTGTCTCCATCATTTGTTAGTTAAAAAACCCAAACAGCTTCATCAGTGCATGAGAAAACACAAGGTCACCTGTTGCAGGATGCCATATTTCTTTGGAAATTACTGCAATGCTTACAATGGATCAGTACTTGGAGATATTCTAGTGCATTATTTCTAATTAAGTAACTCAAATCAACTCCATATCAGATTCTATTCTTCTGAAGAACACACATATATGTTATTAAGTAGTTACAGTATTTAAAATATGTGCCTTAACTTAGTACTTCAGTTTACTTTCAAACACAATCAAGTCTGAATTACCTTGTGCATACTAGCTTTATCAAACCTACCTACTTGGCTACAATAAATACTTACATTAGACAAGGTCATATCAAAGTTACCAGATAATCTGGATGTTCACAAACTCTTGCTGAAAACAAAGTAAAAGAGGAAAGTAGGCTAGCTTTGGTCTAAGACTTTTCTCATCAACTGGAATACAATAGTATCTGTTTGCCCTGGGAATTAGATAAAGCAAGATCCAATCCCCATGAATACAAAAGAGCTATTTCAGGAGCCATAAATGAAGTCCAGTAGCAAAGGGAGAGCAAACACTTAATTTGAAGGTTGCGCTATTTTTAAATCTATCTCTTTTTTCCCTTGCTTGGAGAGCTCCATTTTCCTGGTCAGCATAAACAGAATCTGGCTGAGTTTTCCCTTAAGTGTTCTCATGTCTGAGACTTTTGTGTCTGCTCTGGTAATTTAATGCTAGGAACTATCAAATAAGTCTTGAACGGGACACAACTTATTCGCTATGAATTCACTACCTTTGAGAATCAGAATCAACCACACTCTATAATGGACACTGATATTTTCTGAGCTGAACAACTCCTAGTGTTATGGTATTATTTCACTGACTGAGGCAGATTTGTTGCCTACTGAAAGCCTAATTCCTCTTTGCTTTTTCTTAAAACTTTTATTTCCTGTCCAGGAAGTCCTAGTGCATGATGTTTATCAGCCTGTACACAAGAAGAAATCCATAGCAAAATGGAATGCAGCCCCATGAGGTGCCCCGTCATGGCCCCTCCCTGCAAGGCTGTTTGTTCAACAGGTACACGTGGGTCTGGGTCAGCTGCCCCAGGACAAGGGTAGGCACAGGGGGGTAAATTCATCTTTAGCCCACTGTGGCTAGAAAGCAAGAAATTCTGTTTCAGTCCTCATCTTGGTGGTATTGGCTTTGGCTTTCAAAGAAAGGATGTTTGGTCCCCAGGAGTTTTGACATCACAGAATTCTTATTTTCTTCCAGAACTCATAAAGGGACCTTTCTTTCAAAATGTGAGGGAAAGTATTTTTATTTTTTAAAATTGCTTTTCTTTTAGTAAACACAGTGTGGCACTAGCTGAGGAAGAGATTGATTTCATGGAAGACTGATGGCTGTTAGCCACAGAGTATCTACCAGGCCACTGGGGGATGCAAGCTCTCCCAGAAACTGCTTTCTCCTTTCTCCCTCTTCTTGTCCCCATCAGGCAGGTGACCCAACCCTGACCAGGAAGGATGAGAGGCAAGTTAGCTCTTTTCAGGTCCTTTATGCTTTGTCTTCTATGGTAAGAATACTAGCAAGGGGGCCAATTAGTGCCACATACCATAGTCATTTCTGGATTGACACCCCCACATTGGGAATTCATATGAGACAGCCAAAGAGTTTTCAAACAAGCTGCCAAACAGCTGTCAGAAGATATAGGATTTTGATCATTACTGACCTGCTCACCATCAAACTAGAGACCTTGTAATGAAAAATATATCCCTTTAAGAGTGCCCAGAGCCATCCAGTCCCTCAGAACATAGGCACAATTCTAGATGAACACAGCTTTAAAGGAAGTGGCTGAAACAGCCTGCACAAGCCTTAATAAACATCTGAAGAGCACTGAAGTCAAAAGGCTTTAGTTAGTCAATAAGTCACCCTGTCTGCTCTATCCAGACCATAACAGGATTTAGCAGCCTGCCAGCATCAAGCAGCTTTTTGCCTGTACCCATAAAAAGCCATTTTCTTCAGAGAAGATCCAACTTTCAGAAGCATAAATCAGGAAAGCAATAGTGGCAACAAAAGTCAGGGCTAAAAAAAATGCAGAATCACTCCAAGAATAAAACAATCATCTGGAGAAATACTTTCT
The DNA here is from genome assembly GCF_015832195.1 of Motacilla alba alba. Lineage (NCBI taxonomy): Eukaryota > Metazoa > Chordata > Aves > Passeriformes > Motacillidae > Motacilla > Motacilla alba. The sequence continues at coordinate 15,218,910 of NC_052035.1, read as the reverse complement.
CTGGTTTACCTTGAGCAGAAGAGGATATTTGCAAATTCTCTGAATTGGAGTCAGCAGATAACCCTCTAGTGGAATGTCTGTTGTCTTTCTGCCTCCCAAGAGCATGCAACCCTATAATAAAAAAAAGAAACAAATGTTACCTCAGACAAAAGCTTTCAGATTATTTTTGACACAATTTTGTGTTTCTAAAACATGTGTTATGGTGAGAAAGCACTTTACCACACCTAAGGTACAGGAAATGGCATTTCATTCACCATACAGCCATCAAGTCCGCAAAGTTCTGCAGGCATCAGCAAAAGAAAATTTGCTGTGGATAACAATGGCTGTGCAGAATGGTATCTTCTCAGAGAAATACTATACAGCTGTGACTCAAAAACTATTCTAACAATACGATGGAAAACAGCAAACCTAGATGGACCATTACCTAAAATAATCCAATAAACCCCCACAACAGATAGAACCTGTTGTCTTTGTTCACTATGTAAAGTTGTATACTGTCAGTCCAGAAAACTCTTGAAGGCTAAAATAAAGCCTACTAACTAGCAATCATGTAATTAACTTTAGTCCAATTGTTATGTCTGAACTGAACTGGAATTGAAACAAATTAGTCATCTGCATAACATCCACCAATTCTCTGGCAAAACATTGTGCCTGAGCACAGCTGGACAAACAGCCTGGGCACACTGGCTGGCTAACCAGCACACATGAACTTCTCAACAGATTATGGAAATTCATTTCTCAGGATTGATATAGAAAGGGAGTTTAAAAACAGGGGATGACACTGGGAAAAAAATAACCCTTATAGTCCTTAACCTGTCCTTAATTTGTAACAATAATCTGTAATCTTTGTGACAAATCAATACTGCCCTACTGTAAGCTTTTTACACATTCCCTGATGATTCTACTATTGGTTGTTGCTAGAGATAGGTAGGAGCTTCAGGTGGCTTTCAAGTCCATTTCAGATAAACTATGTCCACACTCCTATGCTCAACCATGAATATGGACTTTGCTCCAAAAGTCACTCCAGTTGCAAACCTGTCCTGTCCACACAGAAGTTGAATTTTAAATGCAGTTCAGCCAAGAAGTGCCTGCTTTGGGGCATCACCAGTAGTGTTTTCCCCGGTGAAATACGTGCTGTGGCTCAGACACACTCTGAAATTTAGTGAGCTTTCTGGCTGTAGCTCTTCAATTCTTCTCTTCAAGGAATGTTCACAGGCATCATACATTAAATCTCCTTAGTCCTAACTGGTATTTTTTATAGGCAATTGTCTGTAAAATAACCTATCCCCAGGCTATTCTAGATCTGTGGCATTGGCTACCCAGCTCACAATGCTCCCTGTCCAATTTCCAAGTCTCAAGTGATTCCGTCCTTGCCATCTCTTCTTTCAGCCCTCTCCCTAGCTCTGGGCTCAAAACTGCCCTTTAACACTTATTGACTTTTCAAACACAGTCTCACATTCTATGTTTCAGCAGCTGTGAGGGGGCAATTGGGCCAAATCTATCCTCACAAGTAAAGCTTTGTACTTTAGTGATGCCTTCTCTGCATAGTAGCATTGTAGCACTGGTTTGGGAGGCAGAGAAGAGAAGGGAGGCCTGAAAGAAACTTCAGCACCACAGCTAAGCAGACACATCAGTGCAGCCCTTCTTCCCATATTTACTGCAATTTTAATAGTCTTTTGGATTCGGGCGCTGCAGCAAGCCACAGCAGACAGTGTGACATCTTTGTTGTCCCTCGTAATCAGTTTGCCAGCAGCTGTCTCTAACACAAACAGAAAACTTTGTCAATCCAGTGGAAGTGGAGAATATTCCAAAGGTTGGGAAGGACTGAGTTTACATGCACTTTCCCTCATCCTTCTCATTGATTTCCCTCAGCAGAAGCACCCAAAAAACCTCACGAACAAGTTAAGGGACATTTAGTAATTCAAAGTAGTGGTTTGATAAGGTTCATTAAAACTCAGACATGACAAAGACACTCTGCCTATGCAACAGCACGAGGGCAGGCTCCCTCTGAGGCCTGTATCTTGTGGCTAAAAGAATGCTTTGGTCCTGCTTGTGACTGATGTTTACATGGAAGTTTTCCTTTGCTGTACTACACTGGGAAAGAACAGAACTTTCACAGAAATAAAAAAAAAAGAGCAGAAAGAAAAGCAGGTCCTTTGCAAGAAAGACAGTCTTTATTTCACTTCATAGAATTTACTAGGAAAAAAGCTGATTAGATGAATTATTCCCTCACCTATGTGCCAACCCCGTTACAAATGCCACTCATCCATGGCCAAGAAAACAAGACATTCTAAAATCAAGCAGAACTGGGGTGAAAGTAAGGAAGAGCAACAACCAAGAAAGGAAAGAAAAGTAAGGAATGCAGTAGTAGAAGGCAGTGCCCACTGACTGTTTCTCCTTCTAGCCCAGCCTCTAAGGAGTGTTTGAAGGCTGTATGGCCACAGTCCCTCCTTGGATGGGAGTTAGGTTACTTTTGACTTAAGCAGCAATGATTGACTCAAAACAATTCATCCAGACTACATTTCTTGCCCACAAGTGGACCCATGGAGAAAAGGGTGTCAGAAGCAGGTCACATTTTTCTCATGAGCCTGCAAATGGTGAGTTGGTCAGAGAACTGAGCAGGGGACCAAATCCAGTGAGAACTAGCCTCAGTCTTGCTGCTGACTTACTGCCTTATTCCTTTCATCTGTGCTTGTTTTTTCTATTGATGTTTTAACAAGAAAATCTTCCTTGTTTCCAGTGCTATCACTCCTGCTGGTAGTGCTCCATTCTGTGCTTCAACTCATCAGTGATTTCCGTACCCCTCCACCCTGAGTGCTCCATACCTGCAGTGGGTAATACCTGCAAAACGCCCAGCATTCCTGGGATACCAAAGAGTTATTATGAGCACAGGCAAAGTCAGATTATTCAGTCAAGAGTGCTAGAGAAGGTGCTTACCAGAAGGAATGTTCTCACTGTGGGGATCTTGTTCAATTCCATCAGCAGTCTGAGTGCCTTCTCATGGTTGCTACAGTACTCCTCATACACAAAGAATTTGTCTTTCTGCAAGGAAAAACAAAATAACTTATTGACTCAGACACCACTGGAGAGATTATTTTGCCACAATCTGCTACCAAATTCTTCATAATCAGAGGTGGACTCCAAGTGGCATTAGCACTGGAGTTTTCAGGAAGTGTGTGACACTCGTAATGTGAGTAATGTATATAGGTTCTCACTAATTCCTGACTTACTGTAAGTTAACAGAGACTTTTCTGAGCACAGAGACTTTCAGCCCTTTTCCTCTTAATGCTTCACTGAGACCATTGGTATTCTTTCCTGAAAGGAGGGATTTTGCTATCTTGGGAATACTTGCATGTGTGTCAGGATATTCCACGGAAGTAGCCAGAAGCAAAACAAAGCCAGGAGCAAGGGGCCTCACCACTCCTGCAGGAGGAAGAAAGCCAGGTGGCTGGGAAGAGCCAAGGCCTGAAAGAAGCTCTGAAATCTGGAGGGGAACTATAACACAAAGCAGTCAGCTGGAAATCCCCTGCCTTTCAAGGGGTGAGAGCCAGGCCCCAGTAGGCTGGCTGGTTTACTGTGTTCTGAAACAAGCAACAGACAAAACAGATATATATAATAGTTTCTGTAACTGGAAGAATTTCACCAAATAACCAACATATTACAGATAATAAAGGAAGGGAAGGGTAGCTTCACAACTAGATTGAGCTACTAACACTGAGACATGTCACACCCACCAGCACATGCTGGAGTGAAATCCCCTGTTAAGAAATGACAGGCAGCTGGCAGGCCAGGGTCCAAGTTCTGCTCTACTGATCTTCAGATTCAAAGACAGTGCAACTCCTTCTATATAAAATGATCAGAGATGCTGATCCCATTGCAAACACTAGATATCTGGAAACACTAGAGTGATTGACAAAAGAAGCAGGAACAACTATTTCCATGCTGAGCAGATATGGCAAGGGGCGAGTTGATCCTCTCAAAGCTGGTAGGAAGGGCTGAGCTTTCAGCAGCTATATTCAGAGCCTCCAGTATTGCATTCACCAGAATAAAAGGAGGGTCATGAGATTGTATTAGGCTTTAGGCAAAATGAATGATTCAGAAGCCAAAAAACCCATAATTTTTGAGTGCTTCTCAGGATAGCACTTTATTTCATGGTTCAGGTTAGCTTCTATGCCATAATGCAGTACCATGTGGAGGCACCCAGATAAGCTAGTTTGTATATCAAAAATAATTTCAAAGCATTAATGTGGCACTCTGCAGGGTAATATGTGAGGCTTTCCAGAGCTACCATCTCAGAGCACAAAGCCATGTAGCCAATGCCTTGCAGAGTTTGCTGTTGCATTCACAGCAGGATTCTGGTCTGAAAACATTCCATCTGAACCTTTTAATCTCTTCCAGAAAATCTGAACCTTTTAATCTCTTCCAGAGAATGTTCCAGAATTTGGAAGTTAATTTTTTTGTGTTTTGATTGGAGTTCTAGCACTTTTAGAGCTTCCTGTACCAGCTGAAGGTACTTTTAGCATCTAGCTATTTTTAAGACCGCACACAGTGATCCAAGCAAAGAACTGCTGCCAGCTGAAGGAGTTTACTAGCAGGAAACCATGGGACTACAGCTGCAGTCACTGGGTATTCCCTTTGCTATTGTCATAAGGAAAAGAAATTGCATTTATGTCAGTTTAGGAGAATTTGACATTCTGGTCAGGTGTTCAATGACAGATATACATGTTCAGAGTCCGTAAAATGCTTTTGCGTTTGGTTTAATTAACTTCTCCCTTCCTTGTACTTCAAAAGAAAGAACTGAGAATAAGTAGATTTATGTCCAAACACAAGAACAATGGTACAGAGCAAACAAAACAACAGCCACAAAGGGTATGGTGCTAAGAGTTGGAATGAAGATGTTCAGGACTTTTATCCTTCATCGGCAGCTGTTCATGTTGCTATTGAGGTGCAATACTGGGAAGCTGCAAAGAAACAAAAGTTTCTGACCGCTAGATGCGGAAAAGGCAGGCCTGGGTCCACAGCACAACAGAAAAAAGGCAACAGGATTGTTGTCAACCATAAAAACAGGAGAGTTACAGAGTAAAATAGATATAGAAGTTTTTCCCACATCTCCACTCACTTCTCCTCAACTCCCTGGATGCACACAAGCACCATGCTAGGCATTAAAACCAGCAGCCATTAACACAGAATCATCTGTTACACCAGCGCACACAAAATGTCACTGCTCAGGTTTCTGACTGCAGCTTTGAGTGCCTGGAATTTGGGAGGCTATATTTATCTGACAAAATCCTTTTGCTAAAGCTCAAGACAGTACAATAATTATACACACACCAGAGTGCTTTCCTCAAGTCTTTCCCAGCTGTACCCCATGCCACTGACCCACAAATATGAGAACTATGCTTAAAATTACTCCATGTCTGAAGTGTTTCATTTCCTCTCTGGGTGATACTCAGTCCTAGGCTCTCCCATAGCCTGGTGAGGAAATTATCAGTTACATAATTACAGATGTTAGCCCAGGAATTCTGAACCTGCAGTTGTTCTAGGTTAAAGTGCAATTATGGTCAGAGATGTGACCAGATAAAAATGGCACTTTCTTACTCAGCAAATCTGCTGGATACACAGTTAGACCTTCTGTTTTGGTGACAGAAGACTGTACTGTTCTCAGTTTGGTGAAAATAAGTCTTTAACTATTAGTTTATTCTCCAAACATGTTATTTTGGATCCATTAGTACTGTCCACAAATTAATGCAAATTTGAAAACAGTTTTGACTAGAAAAAAGCAAATAAGACATTTGGAAAACTGCAACATTTTATTTGAACATATTTTTAACGAGGCATGGCGTTTTCTTGTTTCAAAGCAGGCTGAAGCCAACCTTGTCAACATCAAAAGCCTAAACAGAAGACATAATTCTCTATGAAACAATCTCCCAAATGACTTAGACAGTGAAACTGATCACTCATGCAACATTGCTCCAAAAATCGATCATAACACACATTTCCCTAGAACAAGATTCTAGCTATTACATCCCCAAACCTCTAGCAATATGGCAGTATCAGAAACAAAGGATCAGACAATTCTCTGTCCGTCTGCTCAGTCACACACAGTCACACCCTTTCCTGCCCTGCAAAAGCGAGCCTGTGCTCACAAGGTGTGGTCACTCCATGGTCAGCACAAGCGCCCTCTCTGACATTAGAGACGCGTCTCACATGCTGTTTTAGTTTGAGGCTGTACACTAGATTTGGAATGAATATTCAAGGATGTTCTGTACCATCTGTTACAGTCACACTGCATTGCAGCTCCAGAATAAACTCTAGCACCTACCATCAGACAATGAATTTCTGATCACCCAACCTACAGCAGGGCAGACAATGTCTGTCTTCTGAAGGAAAACAATTTTTCACACCTGAATATCAGAGCAAGCACATTTCATTGTCTCTTAAAATATTTAAAAAAGACAACATGCATTAATTTATTTTTTTGAATTCTTGCAAAATCTGCTTGCTTGCTTTAGGTGTTACTCAAGACTCAAATCCTTCTGAACTAGAGGTCCTTGGGACAATATTGGGCCCATAACAACTACCATCCTTTGATGTATTCAAAAAAGGTATCAGTGTGGCACTTGAGCACATGGTTTAATGGTGAACACGGTGGTGGTGCTGGGTTGACATGGGACTTGATGGTCCTAAATGTCTTTTCCAACCTTGATGATTCCATGATTCTATAAAAGCAGTGTTCTGTTTCTGAAGGCTAGTGGATCGTTGCCAAGTAAGGCTCTTCTAGGCCAAGACAGACCAGAAAGAGTCAGGCCTATGTAGACTAGAGGACATTAAGGATACACAAATCTCATGAAGAGGACCCAAGCACTGCAGTCTGATGGAACTCCACATGGTGAATCTGGGGATTGCTACAAGGGTATACGATACACAGAAACTTTGAGAAAACATGGTTCACTAGAAAAATTCAGTGTCTGGATAAAACACTGCTTCAAGAATTCTCAAACTATTCACCAAATTTTTAAGTATTTTTAACACTAAGTTTCTAAAGAAAAGCACCTCTGCTAACACCTGGCTACTGACAAGTACTGGACTTGTAATCAGGACCAGGAATGACCTTGCCAGGTGATCACAACAGTGGATACACTAATACATTAAAAATTCAGGGGCCTTATGTCACTTCTTCACTGCAAGCTCCCCACAGGACTCACTGTGATTTGATGATACTGAAAAAGCAGCACTGAGGGAGTTCCAGCACTTCTTCTGAGCATATTACAACAACAGAACCCTGCCCAAAACAAAAGACCAAAGAAATGTTCCCCATGGTTTCCCCTGCATGAAACAGCAAGAGCATGTGCTGTGAAGAAAGCTCCTGAGCCACGCCGGGACACGCAGCGCTGGCAGCGAGCGGCTGCTGCAACCTGTGACCCTAGGCTGCTGCAAAAGGGCTGCACGGACACCCAGGCTGCTGCACAGAGCACGGACACCCAGGCTGCTGAAAGGGCTGCACGGACACCCAGGCTGCTGAAAGGGCTGCACGGACACCCAGGCCGCTGGAAGGGCTGCACGGACACCCAGGCTACTGCACAGAGCATGGACACCCAGGCCGCTGGAAGGGCTGCACGGACACCCAGGCCGCTGGAAGGGCTGCACGGACACCCAGGCCGCTGGAAGGGCTGCACGGACACCCAGGCTACTGCACAGAGCATGGACACCCAGGCCGCTGGAAGGGCTGCACGGACACGCAGGCCACTGGAAGGGCTGCACGGACACCCAGGCTGCTGCATGGGGCACGGACACGCAGGCCACTGGAAGGGCTGCACGGACACCCAGGCTGCTGCACGGAGCACGGACACCCAGGCCGCTGGAAGGGCTGCACGGACACGCAGGCCACTGGAAGGGCTGCACGGACACCCAGGCTGCTGCACGGAGCACGGACACCCAGGCTGCTGCACGGAGCACGGACACGCAGGCCACTGGAAGGGCTGCACGGACACCCAGGCCGCTGGAAGGGCTGCACGGACACGCAGGCCACTGGAAGGGCTGCACGGACACCCAGGCTGCTGCAAGGGCTGCACGGACACCCAGGCTACTGCACAGAGCACGGACACCCAGGCCGCTGGAAGGGCTGCACGGACACCCAGGCTGCTGCATGGGGCACGGACACGCAGGCCACTGGAAGGGCTGCACGGACACCCAGGCTGCTGCACGGAGCACGGACACCCAGGCCGCTGGAAGGGCTGCACGGACACGCAGGCCACTGGAAGGGCTGCACGGACACCCAGGCCGCTGGAAGGGCTGCACGGACACGCAGGCCACTGGAAGGGCTGCACGGACACCCAGGCTGCTGCACGGAGCACGGACACACAGGCCGCTGAAAGGGCAGCTTAGGCAGGGAGCATGAACATCACACACCCCTGCCTGCAATACCAGGCAAGCACCTGCAGGAGTACTGTTTCTGAGGCACTTGAAATTGTGCTGCTTTTTTTAAACTTTTGGAACAAAAGCAGATAAATTCTCAGCAATAAAATGTGATCAGATGGGTGAGAAAAAAATGAAAAAATTCAACAGGAAAGGGAAGAGTTTGTAAAAATACATCGTTGCTTAGCTCAGTTTGATGTGGTGTCCATTGTTCTAACCTCATTCACAATTTTTTTCCCACCCTACCTACAACTTTCATACAAGAAACACATTGTCACAGTATTGCTACAAGCCTTAGAGAGATTAGGGCTTGCTAAGGGGCTGGAGAGCTTATGACAGGAAACTGTATTTTCAGATAGCATTAAGTCATTGTACTTACAAATTTTAAGAAAACATTTCCCAGTTCATGCTGAGACTGGGGTTCTGGTTGCAAACAAAATTCCAGAGCAGCCAGGAACTCCTTGTGAACACCAAGAATGTCTTCGATGTTAGAAAATAAGATCTGAAATATAAGGAGAAAAACATTGCTTGTTTTCAATATATGTCAGCGTTTTTTACAAAGTACTAATGCCAAAATACTGTGGAGCTCTAGACTTATCATGATAGGATCCAGAGCTCAGACAGGGACTTGTAATGAATGAATTACACTGTTTTTGCCCTGTTTCCTAGCCCCCTATAAAAATATTTATTGCTACTGAAATACCCACTGTAAATTAAGGTTATCTTTGCAGATCCCTGAGTATGATAAATGCAAGCAACCTCTTTTAAGTCTTGAGAATACTTCCTATGAGAACATCCAGGTAAGTGGAACCACAAGGCCAAACTCATTTTGCAGGAGACAGAAGCAGGGAGTAGATTGCCTTTCCTTCCCATGCATTAGAAATCCCTTTCTGGAAGAAAGGGACTTGAAGCTATCACACACAAGGGTGTACCTGTAAATAGGAGACAAAATCTGCCACATGGAATCTAGCCTTACACTGCCCAGAGTACAGAATAGTGTACATTTCTCACAAACCTCAAGAGCAGCATTTAGAGTTCCCTTTCACTGACCTCAGTGACACCAAAAGGCACGTGTAGAGGGGGAGAGCCCCTCATTCAACCTTGTATTAAAAGGTAACAGTGACAGTTAAATGATCCCTGTGATTACAATATACGTGTGCTAAGGGGAATAAACTTCCAGGGTGAAAGATGCTATAAACACATCATAAATCTTGGTCATTTTCATACAAAATATGAGAAGAAAGTGTGAATCCACGTGTAGGAGATGGAATACTACCTAGAGAGGGGCAGAAGTCCTGATGTGAGGTGACAGCCATCAGTAGTGGCAGCCACTGGAGGGAAGGCTAAATGGGCAGAGTAAATCCTGAAGTCTGCAGTGACATACATGTTGCAGAAAATGTTTCTGTCACTTTGCTTTAACTATGTCACTTGCAAAGAGAAGACCTGCAGTGCAGTCAAGCAAGCTTTCACATTGAAAGAAGCCTCTCAGATCTGGCTCAGTGAGCGGGTGACCCTAAAGTATGCAGCATGACAGAACCAGCCTTCATCTTCCTGGCATTTGCTGTGGGAAGTGATCACGCCTAACATCTCCAAACACTTCCTAAAATGCCTTACTGTAACACTAAACTCTTCAACTTTATGCAGTGGAATTTATTCACCAGATGTAGCACTGAGTCAGCCTGGTGGCTGGTGATGTGGAGCAATCGATAAACAAACAATAATCTGTAAATTAAGTCTAATGATTAAAGTTAGGTCTGAAACCTCAATTCCTGGTTTAAAACCTCAATTCCAGTTTAAAACCAATTTCTCTCTAGTTTAGCATGGGTAGACAAGATCAGGATTTCAAGGCTTTCCTCTTTGCAGGTAGCCAGGTTCAACTCCATACTTCCATTACTCACAAAGACGGGCAGAGTACCTATCTCAAACTCCTCCTTCAAGCTGACTGCCAGTCCAGAGCAGAGCCTGTTGTATCTTCCTTGTCTTTGCTTCCCTCTCCCTTCAGGAATTCTGAGATACAACGCTCTGCACCATCATTATTGCCCACTTGTGCCTCAGAGCTCCCTTCTAGCTCTCAAGAAAATGAAAGATTCTGACACACTGAATTTGCACTGACTGGCTCTGGACCCCAAAAAAGGCAAGGGATCTAGGATCCTTTCATTGTTCCCTAAAAACTCCCTCTACTAATTCAAATAGAGCCTGCAAGCGTCCTGTCATGTGGCTGAAAGGGATGTGCTGATGCAGTAGCCCTTGCCTGCATTGCTTTGCCAGAAGCTGTGCCAAAAGCGGATTAACAAGCAAGAGGAAAACATCTGTCAGGGATGACTTTATCCTTCAGGAGCAGTCTTCAGGGATGGTTTTGGCTAACTGAATACTGTCAAACAAAACAGACAGGGGCTGTGGATTCCCTGCCTTTCCTCTCAAAAGCATTGAAATGGCCCCTCAGTACTCTACTCAGCGTTTCACAAATCTTGCCAAAAGTTACTATTTCTGACAACACTACACTGTTGTCAAATTTTACTAAAATTAGCTGGTGAGATGAAAAATTACTGGAAGATGACAGCTATAAGAATGGGCAAACAGATTGACAGACAAACTGTCAACATGAGCTCCTTTCCTTAGGGAATGAGCTTAATAATAAGCATCAATATGACAAGAGAATATTTGATATTCATATCCCTGAATCTAGCCTTTCATTGCATATGACTTCCCCTACCAAGAAAGCAAGGAAGACAGAAGAAATACCTTAACATTCTCCTCTGTTATGTACTTCTCAGCTTTGTCCACTGCATTCTGTCGAATCCGGTGAAGAAATGCCTGCAGAGATAAAAGAAGATTTATGTTCAAATTGTTTGATAAGTTTGATTTCACTCTTTTATTTCCTCTAGGTTTCCATCAACACAGTGTGCCTGGTTACCTTTAAGACTGAAAGAATGTAAACATTTAGGTACTCCCCACCACAGATATCCAGGCTGCATGCAGGCACTACCAAAGACATTTCCTACAAGCTGTTGGGCTTTGCCTGATAATAAATGTCTTCCCTTTGTTGAAGCTTTTAGCTTTAATTATCTGTTGCTAGCAGTAGACAACAGCAGGGTCCATTGGCTTCTCTGAAGGTTTCCTGTGTCTCCAGGATGCAGCTGTTCCGCCCCCGGGGCAGCTTGCTTGGCCCACAGAGATGTGTGTCAGCAAGGGACTGCAGTAACAAGGAAGGGACAGTCACACTGCTGGAGCTGAGGCATATCAGAGCCATGAGCTGGGGCTAGGGACAAGTTCAACAGTCTCAGTATGCGGGGAAGGGAAATGGAAATCACCAGACAGTGCCTGTGATACACTGTCCTGTTCACTTTATTTCAGTTGGTTAAAAAAAGACAAAGCAATGCTACAACTTTTTACTTAGGTCGGGTTTCCCCTTCTCTCAGCTCTGCATAACTCTGGCTTTAACAGCCAAATCAATAAAAAGCTCCACGCCAGATACAAATGGACAGTGATCTGAATCCCAGCCTGAAAAGCATAACTCTGGCTACTGGAAGGAGTTGGGAGGACCTACTTGCATTTGCATTGAACACACCCACAAACCTATTTGATTCAGTGGGAAGGGTTTAGAAAAGAACACTGCACGGGATTTCCATCTCAAGACTCCTCTGGTTTAGCAACTACTGGCTAAAAGGCACTTCTGAACCGAGAGCAGAGAATTTTCCTATCCACAGGCATCAGAGCAGAGATGGAAATATCTGCAGGAGAGACTGAAGGGCAGCCAGTGAGGACAGAATCTGCTGCAATATACTACATAATCTCTGCAAAGAAGGGAAGAGAGCTTTTCTCCCTGGTCTTGTCAGTGGTTTCTAACTTGCCCCCCACACAAAGGAGTGAGCCCTGGGGAATGCAGTGAACAAGGATGAAAGAACTTCTCTTACCCACCTGAGAGAGTGAAAGGAAGTTTGTCATGCCTTTATTTAGGGCACAAAGCAGCTTTGTTACAGCTTGATAATAAAAAGCCTTTAAAAACTGAACTATTCCTGAGCAAGATCCATGTCAGCTGGTGCATACTCCTCTTTTGCTATTTCCCTTTTGCCTGCTGGGATCAGCAGCAGCTTACAACCTGGTAAGAAGCAATGTCACTGAACCAAACTTACAGCTTATGGAATGCCATCATCTCAGGTGTTTTCCTTGGCAGACAGTGAACATGTTCCTTTGACTTTCAGCTCTAAAAGGGGCATATCTCTGTTCCAGCTTAGGCATTGCCATTCATCAGCCATTCACACATGAATGACAGCTCTCTGTCATTCATCAGCCTTTACAGGGCAGGTACCAGTAAAAAAGACATTAATTAATGAGGCACAGAGACCCTACATTCGTTTTTAGCCCTGGATTTTCAACCCACTTCTGAACAAATTTCAGGGACCATAACCACATTGCTTGTCTAGTATTGCTAAATAGGAAGAAGACCTTCATTAGATTCCAGCTAGATTTGGAGAACTCGGAAGAGTTTGTGGGGACTAAGAAGTCTGAAGAATAGATTCCTGCATCAAAGGAACAGGACACATATGCCAGTGACGGAAGGGTTATTTTGTAAGGACCAGTCAGTCCACCCTGCCAATAATCTGGCCAGGAACTGTAGCGCTGAGGAGCAGTCAGGGAACTGCCTGAGATGAAGTGTTCAGCATGATGCCCGAGGACAGGAGGAATAGCTGCTGCACTCCCACTTCAGCAGTGGGTGTTGAGAGCTGAGCATTAGTAACCAGGCATCTGAGTCATACAAGGTGGCACATCATTCTAGAGACACTCATTTGCTAATGGCAAGTCAGGCAGTGATTTTCCTCGCTTTAACCACAAACATATTCAGAGACAACAAACCCAACTGAAATGATCAATTAATCTACATAATTAGCAGCTCCACTGGTGACTAATAGTTACCTACACATCAGTCCCAGTATGAAGGTTCTAATAATAGAGAGCTGTATACAGGAAGTGCAAATCACATTAGCTGTTACAGGCCACTCAATAAAAAAGTGGAGACTGTTCATCTTAAAAACAGCTTTTCTGTGATGCTTGTCTGAAAAGACCACATGATGTGAGCACAAGAAAGGGAGAAAAGAAGAGAGGAAAATCAAAAGAAAAATAAAAAAGGCACAGAAGCAGAGAGAGGAAGAAGGATGAAAGACCTAGAAGGGAAACACAGTCAACTTTGTAGATAGTCTTTCAAATCTCCTACAGCCTCTGATTTGCCTTCATGTGCATGGACAGCAGTCTATTCAGTAATAATAAAACAAGACAGTTACAAAATATTTTGGTCTTACAAGTTTAATAGCCTACTTTCCAAAATGCAATTCCCCTCAAATTAACAAAACTTAGTGGATGCAGAACAAGTTTGTTCCCCATTTTTCAATACCAACTGAGGTGCAAGAAGAATCTTTTGCAATACAGTCATTCAAATAAAAAGTATGAAAACCACAAGCTATTAAACAGCAGCTCACGGAGATAATGCTGCATGTCCCGTTCACATGGCAACACCACTTTCTTCCAAACCACTTCCTGCTTGGAAAAAGCAACCCTTTTCCCAGAGATGTTATTCTGACATTCAGGTCAGCATTTCCCAAACTTCTCCAGTGACTTTTTTGTGCTGCTTGTTTTATTAGGGTCTAAGCTTATCTGTACCAGCACTAGCCTAGTCCTCTAGTCACCTGGTGACACAGACTCCAAGATCTATTACACAAGTAGTGTACAACTCTTTTTGGGGGAAGGGAGTGCTATGATCTTTCATGAGACCTATTGATTTAGCTGGAAAATCAGAGTTATTTGGACCAGAACATCACAAAAGTGATGCCAAAAGAGAGAAGGTGGTGGTGGATGAATATTAAAAATTTTGCTGTGCCTATATCTTATTTACATTCTAAAATATTCTGTTATAGAAGAGGAAGTAGTTGAAAAGGTAAAAGCTTGTCTGGTCACCTAAAGTTACTGAGACAAATTCTCTCTCGCTGCTCCAACCTCTTCGCACTCTACGCAACTCACATATAAATTCAAGGGATCTGGTCCTTGGCATTTTTCACAACGAGCTTTCAGGGACCCCGCAGTATAACCCTTTTCATCTGCAACACCTTCAATCTCTGCAGCAACTAGCCTCCAAGGAGATGTAGGAGCATGGTGGTCAGCTTTCTTAGGAGATCTTGAAAGTATGACCTAGGGACTCTGAAAATCATTCCTAGGACACTGCAAGATGATCACAATCACTCCTCCATTGCAATCAAGAGCAGAAATCTCTGCTGTGGCATGCTGTTGGTTTCTTCTTCTCTGAAACTATCAGATATTACTGAAACAACAACCAACTGCAGATCACTGAGAGTGTTGAAGAGCTGAAACTGATGAACAGGCAACAAAAGTAGGCTCTGCTTCCTTCTATCTTCTTGTGGTACCCTGTTCAGGACTTACAAGGATAACAATGTCACAAAAAGCAGAGATGACAGCTGACAGCACGACATCTTTCCTCCTTATCCCCTCACACTGCATTGCTCCCCTGCCACTCCGAGTGCTCCACTGTGCTCATGCTGGGCCAGGTCTGAGCTACCCAAGCTGTTTGTTAGGGCAGCAGAGGAAGAGAGAAGCACTGGAAGAGCCCATGGATCCAGAACAAGAACAGGTCATGGCACAAGGCAGGGAAAAAACAGAAAACTAGGCTGATCGATTTTTATTCTCCTGACAAAGATCTTCCATTTTGTGGAATGTGCTCAGTATTGGAAAAACAGTCCAGAGAAGACTTGTTTTGGTTTAAAATTCTGCTGTGGTAACATAATGTTTATTTGTGCACTGTAACTTGTTGTCCCAGAGGTCTGCTATTCCCAAACTCAGCAGGCCACAGCTGATGCTCCTCATGTCATGCATAAAAGCACGATTTATAGTTTGTCTTACAGTACAAAGCCTTGAAGGATTCAAGCAAATCTATGACAAATTAGAATGAGCAGAATGAAATGTTTCCTTTCTGCTTCACATCATGTTGCAGTTCCTTCCAATACAGACTAAGAGAAACATATTACAAATCTAGAATTAAATTTAAGTATAAAACTTCATTTCATTAAATAAGTATTTTTTAATGGCCCCATTCGCATGAAAGTGTTTTGTTCTTCTATTCACGGTCCTCATAATCCACTGTTTCAATGAAATCTCATTGTTTTGAGTGTCTTTGCAGCACCTCTAAACCACAAAAGCACAGAGTATATTTTAAGGAAAGAATCTGCTAATTGTTAGTTGTTGTCACATTAAACAGTTGCACACATGAAACACACGAAGCAACTGGGATAACTCTTAAATGCTTTTCATACGAGCCCTGTTAAACTCAGCTTGTAGCCTTAACCAGGGAAAATTAGTATTTTCCATCTTCTATGCAGCAGAAGTAACGCAAGCCAAACACTTGGGATGAGGCAGTGACAGTTTGCTCATGCCCTTTCTCAAAATTTATGTTTAAGGCAGATACTTCCTCCTCAAGCATTCAGAAATAGCAAGAGACTTCTTACTAAACAGCAAGGGAGGCAAAGTGTGCCTGCCCCTGAGGGAAACGAAAAGGAGAACAGAAACAGACAGCGGTGAGGCAACTGGTCACTGGTCCCCGTGTTGCTGGAGAAGCAACAACTTAAAGCACAATCCTGTAAAACCTGTTTCCTGAACAGCTGACTGGAATGTCACACATTGCACTTAAGAGAAAAGTGAGACAATTTCATTAAACTCATCAGTGATCAGGACTGATTCAGAACAAGGGTCCAGGCATGTAAATGAGCCTAGAATTTTCAGAGTTAATATTAATAAATTGCTTTACATTCGTGCCGTCAATTGTTTAAAGCTTCTTGCAAGTGCAGATACCTTGTTTCCAAGAAAATGTGCTCACAGTGACAAATTAAGAGGTGACATGAACAATAAATTCCAACATTTGACCACCACTAGCATCTTCACCTTCCAACTACAGCATAGGGGTCATATATATGAACAAGAACTTGCAAACGTAATTTTAATTTCTCTTTTTTTCATCACTTGAATTAGTGTTGCCACTAAATCTGGCTGTCAGAAGTCTTTGCCCCCGTATCAAAAAAAAACCCCTATTGCTTTAGCAAAGCAGCTCAAAGGTTCAGCTTTACTGAAATAGTCTGACAAATTAAAATGAGTGTTTGCTGAAGTTCAAGTTTTAAGAGCAGATGCATCCTTGCTCATATTACTCAATTGTTAGCTTTGAACTTTGTCATTTTGATCATGTTCTTTTGCTTTCTATCAGATATGCAGTTCATAAGCTAAAGCCCTACACAAATGACAGGAAACAAATATCCTGCATCCTCATCCCACATGTTAAATGCAGTTCTTACCTGAGTTGACCTGAGGTCTGAAAGACAATGCAATAAATAATCTCAAAGTAACACAACAATGACTGCATAGGGCTTTCAAGAATTTTTTTTCTTGAAAAATTATTTATTGAAATCTTTCCTGAATTTCCCTTCAAGAGTGTTGCATGGCTCACAGCCTTGGGTCATTACCCAGCCTGGAATCCAGACGCCTCAGCTGGGGTGAACCTGCTTCAGTGCTGCTGCTCCTGCCACAGCCTGCAGTGCTATGCGCTGTTAGCCAAGATCCACTGCTGTCCATCCTAGAGACAGCTGGATTTTAAAGAGAGATGAAGGAATTCTTGAGCAAATACAGATGACTGGTTTTCCAACATCTCTTGCTGTCCTGGGCACAGGCCAGTATACAATGTAGAATACTGGGCCTGACTCGGGTTTTTCAGTTGTGAAATTAAGTTAGATTATTGGAAATCAGAAGCAACTCCTTTGACATTCCCAGCACTACACATGTAAAATGGAGCAATACTGAAGCAACAGTACTACTTTTAAAGAGCCTGTTACTACACCTCTTACTGGCAATCCAGTATTGTCTGGAGAAGAAGGAAGAACTCAAGCATCAGATGAGTTCATTATACTGAAATTCTCCTAAACAATAGAGCCACAGCTGTGAGAGAGAGCAACGCTGCAAAAACACTGTACCTGTAGCTGAGCTCTACAAGCAAATTAATTCATCAGCAAACACCTGAACAGGGACTTGCCTGATAGACAGAGGTGTTTAGTAAGAGGAAATAGCACCAGAAATATCTTTTATTGCCCTAATTTCAGGCTTCCTGTGTATCAAACTGGCTTTAAAGCCTCAAAGCTTATTGGTACATTTTATTAATCTATCCCCTGAAGAGGAACTAAATTATTAGCTAACCAAAGTGATTAATTTAAAAAAAAAAAAAAAAAAAGAGAAAAAGTCACACGCATCATGGAGCATCAAACACTCTCTGCAAACAGCACAGGCAGTCTGAGCTGTAGAAGCTGGACAATCATTTCACACACACAAAAGCACAGGAGTTACAGGAGGCACCATCTCTTCCCACAGCAGACTGCATGAACATTTGCAAAATAAGCAGATTCCATTTCAGGTGAAACTGGAAAGACCCTCCGAAAAGAAATGCAGCTTCAGTTGCAAAATTCAGATATGTCACAAGGGAGAGATCCTTTGACCTGAAGCATACTTTTGATAGGTATTTTTTGTAATTGTATAGGTACATAAGCAATAAATACATGTACCCATATTACAAAACCACCACTCATACTGGCAATTCAATAAACATTAACTAAGCATTGATCATGGCAATTAGAAACTTCTTCCCCACTTCTTAGTCTGACATAGGGTGAATGCTGATAAATACTACATGAAATATAAAGGAGCAGTCAGAAATTCTGCTATTAAAAATTAATTATAAGTGCATGTATGAATAACATGTTTGAATAAATAACTTGATTATTTCTTTAAATACTAGATAAGAGAAACAGCTACTGCTAATACGAAGTATGTGCCTGAGATAAATCTAAAACTCTGATTTGTCCTTAGCCAATCCTGAATTTTAAGATTCCTGCAGTTATTGGCTGATTTATCTTACATGTATCTTGTCGTTGTTACACTGCCTATAACATCAAATCAATCACAAAATACTGGCATTGCACAGCACTGGGACTTTCAGCTGTGCTTTAAGGACTCAGACATTCCAACTGCTTTCTTCTCACTTTGAATTTCTTGACAGAGGTCCAGCACAATATGGCTCCTGTCAACAAATCTCTGGGGCTTAAGTAAGGATTCACCTCATCTACTCGCACCCCCTGAAAGCTGAAGCCTTCCCCGAGTTAGTGATCCAGGTTCCCACACCAACAGAGCAATGGGCAGGCAACTTAGAGGATGAGTCACTGCTTTAGGAGGACGTTTAAGAAGAGAGACCAAATTACCATCTAGAAAGGTTTTCTCCTTCTGTCAAGAGTGAGCCTGTGTGATAAATTTAGCTCAGACCACAGTCCCCTGCTGTACCCCTCTCACTGCATCGGCAAATACAAATCCCAGGGCAGTGAGCGTTACTGCATGTCTCTAGAAGTGAACCAGGACTGTCTCAGTCACTCATGGACGCTTAGGGACATGGGGGCACTGCAAGTTGACACATGCAAAATTCACATGCACGGACTTTCTCGGCACAGTGGTATTGCGAGACTAATCACAAGTGAGCTGATCTAGCAGCACTTCCCAGGAAGTCTTTTACAAAGAAAGCTCTAAAAAGATCCCGGACCATTATCTGCACTTCCAGCATACTGCTGTTTACACTGGAATTCTGCAACAAAAAAGCCAGTCAAACCAAATTCATGCTTTGACTGATGGAGGGAGGTGGAACTGAAGGGAAGTCAAAGAGAAATACGTTGCAGTGTTTCTCACTCCAAAGAGAGATCCCTTTCTTAAGGAGGAGCAGTTTTCATTTAAATTACAAAAGCCTTTTGTGAAGTGAAAGACAGGCTGGTGCTGCAGAAGGGCCATTGTCTCTTCTCCATCATTGCCCTGACGTCTGCTAGTCCCTCTTTCTCCAGTCACTAATATTTGCATTCTCAGACAGGTCAGAAGATCCCAATTCACTTCAGGGCCCCAAAAGCTACATTTCTCACCTCTGAAATCCTTTAGGACTCATTGCTATTAATTTCTGTCTATCTCCCATAGCCTGACTTCTCTTGACTCCTCTTCATGGTCTCCCTCCTGTACAACGTTATCTCTATAACACTTTGAACAATCTCATTATTGTAGATTTTTAAAGAAACCCAAACCCCTCCTCTTCTTTGCTTAAGCATGCCCTTTGTGAATATCTATCCCTGGAAGATTCCAGCCCACTCAAATATCAATAGAAAATTTATTTGTCTGGATTTTCAAAAGAAACTTAAGAAAGCTACATGGGTAATTCTCTCAAGCCTTTGGAATATTCTCCCTTTTACTGGCCTCTTCATGTCATTTTCCCCGTTCTACAATCATGAGATTTTTTAATTACCTTACTGTACCATTGCACTCTTCAAAATGCTTTCAGGACAAAGTTTGGTTGAACAGTGTGGTTTATTTCATTCCACTTTTATGTACAGAAATAAATCCAGACAAGTCTGTGTCTACTCAGTCTTTATGGTACTTTAACAAAAGTGTTTCAGAAGTAAAGGCCCAGTAAAGAACATATGCATTTTTCAGGATTAAATTCGCATTACTTACATTCACTGTGTTCATAGTGAAGAGATGCCTGCAGATTGCAACCAGTTCTACATTAGAGGCTCCAACTACTGAGATGCTATCAGCACCAGGGGATGTTTAATCAGGTTTCAGGCTCTACACAGCTACTCTTTTTTCAGGAGGGAGGTAGAAGCACCAGAGAGACTAGAAACATCAAGTGGTATCCAAAAAAAGTAAAATCAAGATGATAAATGAAACTGCAGCAAAAATTAGAATTTCTTCAAATAATATTTCAAGATAACAATCTAAGCTGAAGAACTTTCCTATCAGAAAGACTATTCTCTTCGTCTTCTACTCTTTTTCTTTCCAGTGATGGAAATACACTTAATACACTAAACATGATATAGACAACACAGAGGAAAACTTTAAAATTAAATCTAGTTCCCTGAAGTCCATGGAATACTCTTCATTAGTTGCAACACAGCCTAGGGCTTCACCTAACTGAGGCAGACCAGTTCAGCTGACTGCCATCAGTTCACTGACACTTGCTCTAAATCAGCTGTAAATCTAAAGCCCACACAGCATTATCTCGGGTGACCCACCAACTTCATCTACATTGCAAACATGTAACAAAATCCCAGGATCTCATTTCCTAGGAACACGGTCTATGCCCTGATGATACGCATTTAAGATTGTCTCTCATAAGCCATTTTAGCATCAGACTTTGGATCTAAATATTGGTATTGGTCCCAGAGATAGACCTCCCCTCTCCAGGGCAGGTCTATCTGGCGGGGCTGGGCAGCAGCAGCCCGGCTCCCGAACACGGCCGGGAGAGGCTCCCTGTGAGGGGGAAAAGGCTGAGGGTCCCGGGTTTTCCCTGAGGCCCCGAGCAGCTGGCGAAGGGTCCCCTGTTTAGTGAGGTAGGTGTCGATAAGGTCCCAGTTCAACAGGCGCTCCTACGAGCAGAGCATCACTCACGGTGGGAGAAGGCAGCAGGAGCCGGAGCCTCGCAGCGGTGGCGAACTCTCCCTGCAGTGACCGCGCCTGCCTCCCTTCATGCCGAGAGAGGAGAGCCAGGAGCAGCCCCAGCCCCAATCTCCTCTGCCCGCAGTGACCGCGGCCTGCCTCCCCTCATGCCGAGAGAGCGGAGCCAGGAGCAGCCCCAGCCCTGCCTCCCCTCATGCCGAGAGAGGGGAGCCACGAGCAGCCCCGAGAGAGCGGAGCCAGGAGCAGCCCCAGCCCCAGCCCCAATCTCTGCCCGCAGGGACCGCGGCCTGCCTCCCCTCATGCCGAGAGAGGGGAGCCACGAGCAGCCCCGAGAGAGCGGAGCCAGGAGCAGCCCCAGCCTCCCGGTATCTCTCTCCCCAGGAGAAACCCCTCAGCCAAGCGAGCAGCCAGTCCCACCCCTGCCCCGAACCTCGGCCACTGCTTTTTTCTCTCTTCAGTACCGGTGGTAATTGTCTCTCAGCAACAGATGGGAGAAGATTCCCTGAGAGAAAGAATACAAAAGGAGCAATCCTAACCTCCAACACAGTGCATTTACACTTCCCACCACAGGAAAGAAAGTAAGTTAGCTTTTGAGTTGCCAATTTCTTAGCATGTGCTTCGCCCTCACCCGGTGACTGTCCTTGCACGCACAGCTGCACATGCAAAATCTGCCTTGATGTATTTGCAATTATTTACACACACAAAAAAAAAGAGGGGAAAAAACCCGAAGAGCATCTTTCACATGTTGGTTTAAAAAAAGAATTAGACAAATGAACCTCACAAGTACACTTTCATTACTACCCCAGAGCAGGAGCAGACGGTTTGGCTGAAGGTCCAGCAGCTGATCTGAGCTGGTTTTCCAAATCAATCTGCACCATTTTGAAGTGTGCACCACCTGGGTGCTCATGGGAATGGCTCTGAGTTTCCCCACCAGATTGCCTATACTGCAACACAGTGGAAAGCACAGACTGTTTGGGAAAAAAACAAGCAGGAGAAAATCCTTATTAATTATTAAATAAATTGATTTCATAATAAATTTATTATTAAATAAATAATAAATTATTTTATAATAATTTCTATTATAAATTATTATATGTAATTTATAATATAAATAAACATTTATATTATTTTTATAATATTAATATATTTATATATTTTATATCATAAACATTTATATATGCCAACATTTTAACAAAATCAGAAATCTCCCTGAAAGCAATGTCATTCATGGTCCTTAGTTTGGTTTTTTTCTTCTCTTTCAGAAACAGCATTACAGACCTAAAGGCTGCTGCAGAGTGGTCTAGAGCCAATCTCTGACCACAGGGCACCTCAGAAACATCTTCAGAAAGCTTACTCAACTTACTGGGTCAGGGTTTCTGCCCAGCTTTACATACCTAGAACATTTAGGCTACTCAAAACCACATCCATTTGGGGTGCCCAGACAGACCTAAACTCTTCACTGCACCCAATACTCCGTGGTTAGCAGTCACATTTCCTCTTGGACAAACGAAAAATATGCCACTTTGTCAGGTCTGAGAGCTAGATGAGTCTAAAACCACTGCCTGTCCCACTGCCTCAAGCCAGCCAGAACTGGGTTTCATCGTTCCCCTTCAAATACATTAGTTTTCTTGTGACAGACTGAAGAAAATCTCTCTCTCATGGTGGCACTCCTTCTCTGCACACATGTTCTTACAGAACACAATCATATCACACACAGTCTTCAACTCCAGCTTCCTGTGAAACAGAGTGACGAATGAGACCATTATATTTTAAACATAAAGGGGAAGTTGAGCTAGTGAAGCTTGCTGCAGCCCCTGAACTGAAGGGCTCCAGCAGGCAGACTGCTCTCCCCAGCCTTCCCATGGCTTCAGACCGGCCTGGAGGGTCTGCGAGGCCATGCTGGCGTTGCTGGTGCCAGGCCTGGTGTTCTGACTTGTGGCAGGAGGGCGGTGTTGGCAGCTGTGTTTCTAATCTATGCATAGTCTAGAGCAAAGCTAAAAACACAGCTTTGGTATATACACTTGCTCTTTCTTTACAGAGGTGCAAACAGATGGAAAACCTTAAAAGGAATTACTAAAATTTTAATTTTAGAAGGGGCTTTGTGATCAAAACAGTTTGGTTTAAGTATCATGATGTTTTTAAATGAAAACCAGATAAAATTCGACCTTCCTTCATCTGAAGCCAACTGTATTCATTACACTGTTAAGAAACATCTCTCCAATTCTCAATCTGTTTCTGCAACCTGCCCTTTTCTCAGTACTGCCACACCTTTCTCCCCTGCCTTACAAAAACAATTATTAAAGCAGCTTGGGGACTGATCACCAGGACAGTCCTCTAGAAACTGAACTATTTTCAATGTAGGTATCTCAAATCTGCAGAGCTGCCATTAGGATTACATATGACTTTGTTCACCACTCCATCCAGCTGCAGGAATTGTCCCTGCTGAAGAAATGATATCAAGCACACTGCCTGCATGCCAATGCACTGGTTGGTGAGTTTAGTAAACCATTCATTCAGGCTGCCATCTTCTCTTCTGCAATACTTTCCCTTCAGCTGCCTTTTCATTAGAGACTGACTAGTAGCACCTACAATCTAGCAAAGAAATTCACACACGGAGTTCCCTTTAGAGCCAATTCTCCTGCTATTCATCCTATCTGCCAGTGCAGCAGCTCCCAATCAAAGTCCATCACCAGTCACCTCTGACACTGCTGGCACTACTTCCCCCAAGGATCCATCTCTATCAGTCCAAAGAACAAACCTCAAAATATGCTGCCAAGCTCAGGTGCATGCTGGGCCAAAGCAAATAGCTGTTTTAAACCTCATCTACAACATTTACACACTGGATTGAATGTAGCCTTTGCAAGAGTACCAACTGCATCTGTGCACTCAGCTGATTGCCAGTTACTGAGTGCTCACACAGGGCTTTTATTCGTAATAAAATATTTAAGAGTGGAAAAACACCACAGAATTTAATAAAAGAAACACTCTTAGACTGCCAGTGCCTTGTGGTGCATCTGTGCAGATGCTTGGAATTCCCTACATAAAGCTGGAATTTAAAGTTCTGCTAATTAAATAAATGTCTATTTCAACTCAATTTTGTATTAAAACAGTAACCAATTTTACTTCTACAAAATAAAGTGTGAAGTCCTGGATTATAAATAGGCTCCATTTGTGGATCTGTTTTCACAGCTACTCTGCCCAAATAGCTGACTGTTCAGAGAAAAAAACACACACAATTTGCATACTTAAGCACAACTGCATTAGCCAACTTAAAAGGCAAAACACACACAAAAAGCTGAATTTAGACATCAGACGTTTTAAATAAGTGTTGGTCATTCCCATAGAAAATGCAATAGATCTAAAAGCTTTTTAAGAATAAGTGTTTAGAAGCTTATAGAGGCAGCATCTGTTCTAGTGAACTGTTTCAGTCTTTGCACAGTAAAGGTACCAAGAAATTCTGGATGCTCCATCAACTTCCACATAAACACAGGACCCTTTTTCAAATCCCTTTTTATTTGAGCCATGTACCAACTTAAGGAACTGCACTTAAATGCACTACAGATGGTAGACAAAGCAAAAACAGGAGGAAAACTGGAACTGCAATCCTTCCTCCTTTCCTAAGAGCCTAAGCAGTGTCTTGCTCTCTGTACTCTGGGAATCACTCCTCTGATCTGAGAAGAGCCCACCTTCCTTTTTTCAACGCACTGACGCTGAAAGCTGTCCTGTGGTTTTCTGGGGAGGAAAGCTTAGAATACTCTCTGCTAGTCTTACAGCAGGAAGCAGAAGAGAAGCTAAACAAGAAATGACAAAAAAAAAATCTCCTGGGCACTTAACTGAACTTTGAAAAACCAACATAAAGCTCTGACACCAACATCCCTGACAACACAAAAACAGCCATGCCAAAGCACAGGGCCTTGCTCTTGGTGTCAGCCACTTGGGACCGAAAGCAGGTAATACAGAACACCCATGAGAAACATCGAGAAACCACAGCAGGAAGTAATAAGCACAGGATGTCACAAGAAGTATTTATATTTATTTTACTTCTTTAATTCACCTCCAAAAAACCTAAAATCTTCTTCAGGGCAATGGCAATGCTCTACTGAAAGCACCTCACAGCTGGGAGCACATCATCACTATAGCTAGGTGGCTGTGCATGATTTGATTCTGACACTTACTATCTTTACAATGGAAAATGTAGTTTGTCATGCTATTACTGCCTCCAGATTTGAGAGGAACCCATAAGCATTACAATCCCTTTATATATATTCTGGTAAGGTGGCTGGAGTTTTTGTTTTGACTTTTATTTCTCTCCTAGTAGAATGGTCTTTGAGGCACTGCAAGATCCTTCAATGGTAAAGGGCTGCTGTCTGCTCAAAGCCCTTTTCAGTGACCCCTGGCTCTCTCCAGGTAGCAATCCAAACATTTGTTGGTTTCACTTACTGTTCTAAAAAGCAACATAAGGCAAGATGCAATTACCCACAAGTCACTATGCTACTTCTTGTTTTATTACTTCTGGCAAATGGAGTAAAAAACAGTAAAAGCAAAGCATTTGATTACTGTTTGCTAAGTACAGAACCTGTGCTGAACCTCTTTATTTTCTGAATACCACAGTAAAGCTATGCATGAACATTTGGTTTGAAACAGACCACACAAATTACTCCCTGCTCACTGTTTTGACTCTTGGCTGGCTGCTCTTCAACTCTATCATTGGCACCATAAAATAAAGCACCTGTTTCAAATGCACATGCTGATTGCATGGGCATAATTCTACAGAATTAGGAAGTTCTAACCTCAGCCTTAAAAGTGACAGGCCCCTTGGTACTGATGGGATTTCTGGCTCGTTATCATACTGCTAATTTACATAGCTTTTATCCCATCACTCCCGATGCCTTGTCAATTACTGATTGGAAAGGCAGGCTGGTATCTCATCTTTACCTCACCCCTTGCCCTGGGGCTGCCAGCAATGCTTCTAATTACAGAACTGTCACGAACCAAACTCCATCTTTGGGGCAGCACCCTTACAAGAGTGAACCACACAAAGTGATGCCAGAAATCTTCTGAGATGTAACCCATGGCCCTGGATCCTCCTGTGCATTATAGTGCTGCTGGCACTTCATACAGGAGGCAGAAAGATTACAGCAATGATTGTTCAGAATCTAGATCATTAATTATGGTGGTTATTACTTACAAAACCATCCCATTATTCTAGCATTCCCTTCAAAATCCACTGTTTTTAATTAAATATAACATTACTACTATAACAAATAATATTAGGCCTTATTACCCAAATGAAGTAGAGTAATTTCTAGGAAATGCCTTCCTTCCATCATAGATGATGTTGACATTTTTTTATTTTCAGAGTACTTAACTTTTCATGTCTGAATGCTGAAGCAACAAAATAACCACAGGGTTATTTCAGGAAAATCTGCTTTGAGTGCTCCTTGGATTTGTTATCTTTCCTACAAAAGCTTAATAAATCAGTACTAATTTGTAAGGGAGAGATGGCATGGTTCAAGCAAACTCTGCAAAACACTAGAACATTTCAAACATCTCTGTAAAACAAACAGAACATTGGTCATATTAATATAGGCAAAAAACTAAGTCTTTTCAGGTAATTATGAAAGAAACTTTGATCAGAAATAGGGAAACAAAGTACAAAGAAATGCTAGTACGGCTGGTCATGAACAAAGACATGTTATAGATACTGAAGCCCACTGTTCTCATCAGAATAGTTTCATGATAACTATATTCACATTTCACAATTATCCAAAAGGGTCGGGTAAAAGGAGGTACAGCACGAGTGACAACTTCCTTCCCAGAATTCAAACCTTTTTCCTTTAGCTTTTTCCAGAAACAGCAGAAGGAACAATAGAGAATATGGGAGAAGGAGACAGGCAGACCTGTGAAGAAGTGAGGTGTGTGAACAAAAGGCAAAATTTTCCTTACAAGTTTTCACATGGTGCTGTGGCATAAGATAGCACTGGAGTGCTAATGAGCCTGCACCTCGGGGGAGTGACTGCAGAGGTTCCTTGCTTAAAATTTAGAATATGCCTGAATTCTGTCTCTGAAATAACTGATTAATTTTGACCTAACACAGAATTAAATACTGTCTCTGACATGACAAAATAAGTGACGGGAACAATATAAGCACTGCCCAGGAACATGTTGGCACACCTTGCCAAGATTTCTGCACTCCATTGCTTCTTTTTCATTCTTTGATAAACCCAGTTATAACATCCTTGCTTTTAGGTCTATAACATGTGTTATAGGATGTCTTGTTCTAGTTTAGTGACAAAAGGAAAGTAAATGCTTGTATATCAGGTGTTTTTTCTCTCAATAGGACAGTTTTTTGCCAGGCCTCACAAGGACAGGGAACACAACCCACCCTGGCTCCATGGTGTCAGGTCATGGAGGTCTCTACAAAGACAGCAGATGTGCTTGACTGACCTGTGTTTTTTGGTTCACATTACTCCAAGACATGAACTTAGGTTTCAGATCTGGAAGGATCTGTTCCTCTTCATCTTGGTATGTTTGCACTTGTATCTCCAAATTTCATGCTAAGCACTCACCACCTACCCCTTTCTTAGACAGACATTTAATGTGGGAAGTCCCTGTCAATAAGACCCTGTGGGACAGAACTTGCATGTCAGACCCACAATGCAACTTACAGCTGGTTAAAAAGGACTTTGATTTCATGGAAATGATCTGTGGCTTTTACCAAGGCTTATTTTTTTATATTAAAAAGTACACAAGTGTGTATCCATCTTCAGCTCCTCTAGCCCACACCACACTTTCCCTCTCCTGAGTGTCCAAGAAAGTACATAACCAAAGTGACCAGAAAACCACACTCAAAATGCAAGGAGTAGATTTATCTCATTGCATTGCCAACAATGCTGTTAGGCTCAGCTAGCTCATCCTGGGATAGAGACACAAGGAGACACAGACCCCACTCTGCTCAGCTCATCCCAGTGCACAATGGCAGGGGGAGGGAGGCCGTGGCCTCCCCCGGTATAAAGGACTTCACACATGCGGAGGGAGTTTATCACAAGGCTGTGTTTTTATGATCTGCCTCTCTCTCCCAGCAGGAGGCTCAGGCACATCCCTGAGAGTGTGTTATCTCTACACAGGAATTCTCTTCACAAAGCAGGCAGCTGATCAACAACACTACCACAATAAATGGAGTTTCCCCACACTGATACTCAGCATTCTCAGCTGTAAGGTCACTTTGAGCAAAACCATTTCCTCCTTGCCAAATCTTCTGGTTTTAACCCTTTCCTCCCAACACAAGACTTGTTTGGGCCAAGAATTTCACAGGATGTATAAAGAAACATTTTTCTTATTTGCTTCTCTCATCAGAGTCCAGCTTATTCTTATTCTTTGTGTTTCTTGTGTATTGTTTTTAGAGACTTCAGCTTTCTTAAATCAACATGACCAGCCCAAGAGAAGGGAATTACTTAATCCCCTACCAGAATACATGGGATTATTTAGAGAAAAAATATTTTTATATTGATGAAAAGTGATTGTCTTTCACTGTTGCAGTGATTTTTTGGTGTTCTATAGTCTCAATCTATTCCCTGTGTAAAATTTAAACACAGAATGACAAATTAGCAACTCCAGAATTTAAAACCAATAAAATGGTGCCATTTATAACCTAGAGTAATCCACCTACAGCCCACAGTAAATCCCTTTGGATTCTCCATTGGCATTTCCTCGTTTGCAAAACATAAACAGCATCATTTATCTACATCTTTGCCATGACAACAGAAACTAATGTACAGGTTTAGACAAAGCCTATCTATCCTATCTCTTAAGACTTGTGAGGATCAGCTCTTAAAAATAAAAGATGGCAGCAGGTCCACCTCTTTCCTATGCCGGGGGCCCCAGAGCTGGACAAAGTACTCTAGATGGGGTCTTGGGAGGGCAGAACAGAAAACTCTCATCCTAGCCATAGACAGAACACCACATTTTAGTTAAGGGTGTTAACAAATGTTTCCAGGGTAACCTAATGGAACCAAATGAAAAACAACACAGAGCTATTCTTACCTTCCCAAATGGATACAACAATGTACGTCTCCTGCTAATGGGGCTCTCCTGCACATGAGCACCTTCTACTCATGACAGCCACCACCAATTCTGCATGGAGCAGCTCAAACATTCCTTAAGAAAGGGGGTACCAGAAAGCTTCTTGAGCACAATGTGGAAGTTGAGCTCTTCAAAACTATTCAGCAAAGAGTTAAATTAATCAGCATTTACCTTATATCACTGAGACATATACTACAGAAACATCTAAAGACACTGGCAAATATTAACCCTTTCTCTTCACCACTCCACTCACCAAGAGCAATTAAGTCTGAGTTGCATCATTGTTTTTCCATTGCAATATCCTCAGACTGGAAAGCAAAGCTTCTAGAGATAAAAATTATATGACTGAACTACATAGAGATAGAAACTGATACAGCTGAACTGCAAGGTAATAGAAGCTCGCTGCCTGAAACACCCAGGGAATTACTACTTTGACCTGAGGGGGCATCTTCTTTACTCTCACCTGCCAATCAGGAACTAAGAGCACAATTTATTAAAAGAGCCTCTCCTATGTCCTTCCTCCTTTTGAGTCATCACAGCAGACACCAATATCCTTAAAATTTAGTAAAAAAACAGTAATAGAGGAACAACACTTTCCAACTGTTTTCCTTCAAACAAACTTTCATGTTACCAGATTTTAAAAGATTTGTTCACATACACTAGCATAAAACTAGTCTCTATCATGTCAAGCACACACAGAACAAATGTTTAAAAGACATGCTCTGTTTTCCAAAGGCTCATTATGGTGACCATTAACTATGGGATGGTTTATTCCAGGTAACACCAGTGAGCCATGCAAGGATGTTTTAAATGCTCAAACTCACCATATAAAACTTCAGTCATTGTAAGAACATCTTGCCCTACTGAAGCACATTCCAGAGACAATTCTGCACTGGCTGAATATCTCGCAAGTTATTGTTTCTACGCCCTGTATTCCATCATGTTACATTTTTGATAGGTTTCGTAGGACATACTCTCAGAATTGGCTTTTGTAAAACATCTTTGATGACTGGCAGATTGCATCCCAACCAGCTGCATGAGCAGGGAAGCGGCTTTTTTTTCTGCAAAACACCCAGACCCTTCACACAACATACACCAGAAAGGACAAGCCTCTTGCAGAGATTTACAGCTTTGTATACAGAAGGTGCTCTTAAAAAAAAAAAAATCACTAATTCTACAATATCCCTGGGCTCTTCTTGATACATGATCTTGATTATCAAAATGCTAGTTGCTAAAACCATATTCTGGTGCTGACAATAATCTCTATAATGATCTGTTCTGTCACCATTCCAGCAATGGAGGTGAGGCTGACTGGCCAGTAGTTTCCCAGATCCTTCATCTTGCACTTCTAGAAAAGGGGACTGACACTGTCTCTTCCTCCAGTCGTCAGGCACCTCTCCCACTCTCCATTATTTTTCAGAGATGATGATGGGAGAGCAGCTTAGAAACAACATCTGCCAGCTCCCTCAGCACCCATGGGTGCATCCCATCCAAGTTCATGGATTTATGGGCATTTAGTCTGCCTGGCTGAAATCTAACACAACCCTCTATTAACCAAGGTTAAGTCTTCCCTTCTCCAGCCTTCCACTCCTACCTCCAGGGCCTGGGACTCCTCCAAGCTGACCACTTGTATCAAGACTTTACATGAGAATGAAGAGGTAGAATGAAGAGAGAATTCAATTGTGGGCAAAAGACAGTATTTTGATCTTGCTAATTTAAAGGGATTTAGTTAAGCAAATGCAAACCTCAATGCAGACACTGATTTCTATGGAAGTATCTTTGATCAGGTTAGTTTGAAACTCCCCATAGATCTAAGCTGAACTGCAAATAACCACTGCTAAAAGGTTTGCACATGAGTAGCACTTTGGTTTAAAATCCCTTCGTTGAGGTTGGGAGGAAACTAGTTCCAATTCAAGAAAGAAACTAGTACTTTTTCATGCAGGGCGATACATCAATAATAAAAGAAGTCATAGCCCAGCCCTATCCATCTTTTCAATGTCTGCCTCAAGTCACAATTGGAACAGGAGAACTATAAGGCTTTGTCAGGCTGACATTTGCATAACATTGCCAAGAGTTCCTTTGAGTCAAGCTTCTGCTCAAGGCCCAGTTTCATGGCTATTTGCCTATGCTGATTGCAATGATGCTGGCTGTCTAGAAGCTCCAATTCTAAAAGGCCCCACTAAAGTTCTATTTGTGGGTTGAAATCTGGAAGGGCATTTTCAATAGGATATGTGATTTTACTGCTCAGGTATCGAGTGTGACACTGATGTTACATAGCAACACAAGGATTCCAGCCCTTGCTCTCGGGTAGCAACCCTTACAACTGACACTCCAAGGCTCTTCTGTTATTCATTAAGGATCACATACTCAGATGGTGAGAAAAGGATGTTCCATTTCTAAAGTCTGAGGATTCATGAAGTTCATTAAAATTTCATTCACTAATCTCCAGCATTCTCAGGAGTTGGGGTGTTTAACTAACAAAACAAAACTAACATTTCAGACATGCCTGATCAGCTCTGGATGTTTATCTAGAACCGGAATGTACCAAAGGCAAGGTCTCATCTGATAGTTCAGCAACCCTCCCTTCTGCAACAGAATGATGGCATGATCAGGCTAACTCCAGGACACCCAACAGCCTCCCAAGTTGTCCTATTAACTAAAGATGCTCTCTTCAGTATCACCCACTAAGATGAAATACGAGAAGCTGAAAGCCTCCCTCACAAAGAGAAACAGGCTCAGTTACGAAAACGTCACACAGCAATATAAGCTGTCACTGACCCAGAAGCATCAATTTTACATTGCACTAAGTACAATGAAGCAGTCACTGAGGCTAAGTCTCCCATCACAAACAATATTCCCAGCAGTATTTCTGCACACAGCAGACCTTCATTGACAGCTTGTATTTTGCACTAATTCTGAAGTCTTACCAACAAAAATGCTCTTATAATTTCAGTACCAACAAAAGAAGCCACAGAAAATCTGACTATCAAATACAAGCAAAATGACCAGAGCTGCAGCACTGAAGTGTGCATGCTATTTAAATTTTGTTATAAATAAGATGAGCAACTGATCAGTACAGCTGTCTCTAGAAAAATCAAGTGTTAAGAACCCTTCTGATAATCAAATCAAGACATGCAAAACAGTCCAGGGATTTTTAATGGTAACGTAGGTCAGATGACACAGCATTAGTCAAACACTCACAAATCTCTTACCTATTGAAGCAGAGTGAATGCAAAAGAATATTGAAATCAAGATGAAATGTTACAGGCAAACAATACAGGAATGCAGAACAGGAATAATTTAGGTCTATGTGTTCCTAAGGAAACTATCTACCTCTCACTCCTTCCTTTCCATTAATATCTCCCAGAAAAATGTCAGCTCCAAGGCCTTCCCAAAGCACTCAGCAACTGAATCTTGGAAACAAGCCTGGAAAGTTGAATCCAGGTCTGATGAGAGGGGTGTCCTTCCCTGGAGGTTTTAGATTTGCCTGTACACAAAAAATTTCATTGCACTGTCAGGATGTTGTACCAACAAGGGTGGACGGGTGACATTGTCAGCTCCTTCCTTCCAGTGGGCAAGAGGCAAAGCCCCTTTGACCCAAGAGTGACCGTGCAGCAGTGAGAGGCTTCAGGCTTTCCCCTCAGCACAGCAGGGCACTGTCATGGACCCTGCCCAGGGCTTGCTTCCCACACTCTTCTGCCCTAGTTACTACACAGCACATTAGTTATGTGCATCAGTTATCTGTAGCAGTAACTGATGCAAAACATTAATCCTATGATTTAAAAAAACATTAATCCTATTAATCTGCAAAACATTAATCCTATGATTTAAAAAAACATTATGGACTGAACAGATACCGAATCATGTTGGAAAAGCCTTAAGAGCTGTAATTCCTGGACAGCCTTGACCCATAATCCATTTCCACAATGAGCAAAAGGAATGCTGGTTAATCCTTCATGTTAGAATCCACTCCTCTCATAATTGGAGCTAGCCAGTTAGTCCTGACTTGGGATGAGAGGATTTTCTAAAATATTTGAAGTTATCATACAAAAGGATCGATCTGAATTTCAACCAGCTCTGCATGTAAGATACTCAGACAGCCTCTCAGCAATGCACTGGAATAGGTCTGAGAGCGGCTCAGAGAGAAACAGATCTCCACAGATGTAGGATTCTCAGTTTTATCCATTCATCTTGAAAAGAAAGAAGATCTGACTCACGCACAAAACTCTACTTATTCTTCTGCCTACTAGAGAAGACAATTTTTGGGGAAAACCAATTATATATAATATATATATATATATATGCGCAGCAGTCCTCAGAGTAAATGCATCCAAACCTAGATATTGTAACCTCACTTAAAAATAAATTTGGATTTATTTATAGTTCTAATATGGGATTAAGAGCTTTGCTTTGTTTTGATATGACTAATGACCAAGGTTCTTGTAATAAGCAAATGCAGCTGCCATTGACAATGAAGAAGTCTCTAGGGAGGAGATGAGGACTGCATAATGAAGTTAACAAGGAGAGGAGGACACAATGTTTTGTAGAGGATCTGCTTGAAAGCACATACAGTCTCTCCTCTCTCAGTAAAATGCTATAGAATGCTTTCATAATTAAAAACATTCTCAGGCCACATGTTTCACAAGAAGATACATCTTCAATAAATGTGAAACTAGTACAAACTTTTCCATTACATAGTTTTTTACTCTGAAAGGGCCTTCACTTGACAATAAGATTGCTCAATATATGTAAGTATTCATTATGCACTTCAGAAATGAAGACTATTTTCAAGATGTAAACCTTGTTTCCATGATAACAAAAATATTGAAAGTCAGTTTTAATGATGACCTATAAATGTTATTCTTTAATACTCAAAACTGTATTAATAGAGAAACAAATATTAACAGAGGAAAAAGGTTTATGCCAGCAGTTTCCAAAACAGAAAACCCTGAGTTGCTCCAATTAGCTTCAGAAATCTATCTAATTTTCCAGTATCCCAAGTATGCATTTTTTCAGTGACATCAGTGATACCTGGTGGACACCAAATTACTCAAGCTCAGGTAGCACTACTTGGACAAATCTCAGGTGTTTTTTTCTAATATGGAACACCTTGCAGGACTTTGCTCTCACTGAGCTGGGTTACATGATCCGCTGCCTCCTGAGCACTTTTGCTGGGGGTGAGAAAACCAGCTGCCATCAGCTCATCCTGCCTTGGGAGTAGAAATGTTTCTGTCTCTTAAAAGGTGATACTGAAATACACCACTTGAATAACTGTTCCAGACATAGCTTAGAAATAAACAGTGAGAACTCCACATAGGATTGTCTGATGGTGCAAAGGAGATGATGCTCACAGTAAATTCTGCAGGTAAGTCCTTCCCTTTCCTCACATCTCAGGAAAAACATTTACATAGTTGCTATCATCAACAGAACTGCATAACCTGAATTAATCCTTTTAAAAATATGATACTTCCCTTCATTTAGTCAGGAATAAAAAAATTAATTAAAAAAAATTAATTCAAAAGTAATTCTGAGATTTTCACATAAAACTGATGGACATCATACCTGAAAAGTATCATCTTTTGTCAATGGCTGTCATGTTCTGGTAGCCAACACAAGCAACTTTGTACCAGAGTCATCAGATGATCTCATTGGCACTATCCAAGTACAGCAAACCTTCAGGAATATTTTGTAGCATCATTTGTCCAACACCTTACTTCAATCTCCCTACTCCTGGAACAGGGACTCCTCCTTACTTTGTTTACTTCCCCTCTCAGCATCAAGCTGTAATTCTCA
This sequence comes from Motacilla alba alba, assembly GCF_015832195.1. Lineage (NCBI taxonomy): Eukaryota > Metazoa > Chordata > Aves > Passeriformes > Motacillidae > Motacilla > Motacilla alba. Next base: position 15,184,101 of record NC_052035.1, on the reverse strand, counting down.
CCTGGGGCAAGACACAGGTGACTAGAATACACAAGCTGATACATCCTGCTGCTGTACAGGCGTTAATGAATTACAGTATTGGGAAGAGAAGACAGGGTATAGGGTATATAAAAAATTGTTGAAGCTGAATTTAGGTCTCCCTAGTAATGCCCTAACACTGAAATAAAACCACATAAAGAGACACAACCCATCTGGGATGTCTTTAGACCAGGATATAACATACATATCACCTTCGGATTTCCTACAGCTGCCCTGACAATCAGTGCCAAAACATCCTGGTGATCCCAGGCTGTACTCATGGCTACTACTTCAGACTTTAGATAGATAAATCCTGTGAGAGCAGTGTTTCACTTCCAAACTCTGGGGTCTTGTCATTATATTTGCAGACAGAGGTTTAAACCTTGTAAATGCTGCACTGAACAACTACAAAAAGTCTTTAAGATGCAAGGAATATAGGAGGATTTAAAAACACCTCTGCATTATTTCTGAGCTCCCTTTGATTGGTGTCCCCAACAAGTAACTTGTGAGTAGGAAACGCAATCTCTGCATAGCGCTGCTCTGCAGTGGTCTCATCAGGGAAAAAGTACTACCAGGCAGAACCATCTCCTGGAGAGTTGCCCTCGTTTTCTTCCTGTGAATTTCTATAAAATTGTCTCCACTCGACTGCTTCTGAATAATGTACAACAACAGATGAGAACAGTGATTGCCAAGGGAGCTCCAGCCAATGGCAGCTCAGTGAGCCCACTGCTGTGCCCCAGCTTCCACAAGCATTCTGAGGGAATCAGAAAGATTCAGACTGTTAAAAAATGCATGTGCCACGAGAACAAAGAATACCTGACAGTTCACTTAGGACTGAAACAAAGTTCCCAAACCACCTTCTGCTCACAGGTTTCCCAACTAAAACCCAGGCAACTCCAAAACCTATACCAGACATTACAAAGTAAATAAATAGTTTTTCCTGACTTTTATAACCCACTCTAGTACCCTGGGCATCCTTAGAGAAAACTCTGGTGACAAACTTAATGAAATATTTGCCTTTTTTTTTTTTTTTAATAGGATTCAAGTGTTAATAGAAAAGAGGGATTTACACTTCAGAAAATTAAATGCATCAAAAGGGGAACACAAGATTCCTACCTACATTTACACTTGAGCTGTCAAGACTGCCCAGTCAACCCACAGCAGCTCTTCATTCTTCAGGCAGAGGGAAAGGCGTATGTATCTATCTCACAATGGCGTGAACTTGTACCCATATTAAAAGAACTGCTAGCCAGAGGAATCACTGAAGGGGGTCTCCTTTCTAGATAGAACCAGTTTAAGGTGTTTCAATATGAATAGTTTACTCCCACACCCCACCACCTCATATCAGTGAGGCTGGTCAGGCGTAGATATGCAAAAGGATGAAACCTTCAGGGGAAAATGCAGGAGTCACAGCAGCCATGAAATACAAAGAGCACAGCAGCCCTAACACACACCACAAGCTGCATTACTGAGCTCCACTCAACTGCATGTGAGCTACACACAAAGCCCATCATGTAACTCCTTCCCTTGCAGATACACTGAGTTAGGAGGCAGCTGTGTCCCTTACTCAGTGCTCCACAGACAGACAGCATTTCCTCTGTAACACCGCCCCTCATTCTCAGCCACACTAACTTGCAGTGCTGGATCTCTCCTTGCGTACTAAGCCTGTGCTTCAGCCTTTGAGAGGAATTATTCCAGTTTACACCAGAGGACAATCTCTTTCCATTACATCCCTTGACACAACTCAACTCAGAGTTTGTCCTAACCCCTCCCAAGATGTTGGCTGATATTACTCAGTTTTCCTTGCCCTCTTTTCTTACTTCCCCATGTACACATGTATTTTCAAAACGCTGGTCCTGCTACCAAGGGCACTGTAGCTGCTGCATGTTTGTAATCTGTATTACATTACTCAAGAGTCCTGCTAACTCACACCATAAGTAGTTACTGTGATACTACCTTTTTACATTGAGTCCTTTTTACAGAGAAAAGAAGAAATATTTTCTAAACCAAGAAAATCATTTTTGTCTCCTTATTTTGAAATTGCAGTGAAACCTGAATAAGAGTGGGAAGGGGCATCTGTTCACACTGAGGCAAGAGTTCATCTGAAGCTAGGAACAGATAGAGTTTTTCTAATGTGTAACTCCTTACAGTGCATCATTATAGCTGTGAGTGCAGGACTGCAACACAAGAGCTCTTTGACAGACGTCAATTTCAGCTGCAAATATAAACTCAATCTTGCTAAGAATAGAAAGGTTGATTTCCTCTACCTGACTTCGATTCCCACTTGAACCTAAATCTTGTCTTTCTCACATTGCTCATCCAGTCCTCCCATGAGTCTGCTGTCCATTTCCACCCATCTCAGCTCAAGTAAGGAATCATGGGTTATGTGCTGGACAGCTGGTCACAGACAGCTCTAGAAATGTCACTGGAAGCTGAGTGTTTTCAGAAACAGGCAAATACATGCCTGCCACAGGGCAATGGTCCTTCCAGGAATTTGGGTTAGGCAGCAGAGACCACTCATGCAGCAGCCTGAAAGGCCTCATGAGACAGAATGTTCATGCCAGCAAAGCAAAATGCAGCCCCAGAGGTTTTGATTAAATTGTGTAGATGACAATACAGAATAAATTTAATCAACATTGCTTAGTTCACAGTTTTTCCCATAAGCTAGAAAACAGAGAGGAAGGAAATAATTATACAGTGGCACTCCTTCCCTTAGACAGGAATCCTTGCACAAAGGTCAAACTACCAAATTAGCAAGAAGTACTGAAAACTGGAAATGATGGGAGAGATTAACTACTGCAAGTAAAACTCACAGCAAAGCTTTCCCTAACCACAAACAGGACTTTGGGAGACATAAGCAATCTCAGTTTGGGGAGATGCTTTACTTCACACTCCATTCAAGCCTGACAATGCTGACTACAAGCAGCAGGCATTTACTGATAGCATGTATTTAAGACAGATCCTGTTCCATGACTGCTAATCCAGTTCTTCTGCAAACGTGGAAAGTTCCATAAAACTTTTGGGGGTTCCTCCAATCCAAGAAAATGTGATAACATACTTAAGGTTGCATGTCGTTCCCAGACTTCCAATCATGTCATAGTTTGTGATCAAAGCAGTTGCTTATATTGATATCAAAAAAAGGTGAAATTTTCAGTGGGTTTCCCAGACATGTCTGGCCACACCTTGCAGTGTGAAGCAGTGTATTATGTGGATAGTAAGGTGTGTTAGGCACAGAACCCCAAATTCACACAAAGCTGGTCTCACCATATGCCTGTACAAATCTGTCTGACAGTGGGTAGTGCAGCATGGTATCTGGTGCCAGCATACTTAATAGTAAGAAGTCATATATGCAACAACCACATTTGCATTGTAGAGACAATTTGCAGACAACTGGCATGAGGCAGCCAAATGTCTCCTTTACAACAATGCCTAATCCACAGAGCACTGTGGCAACAAAAGGAACTACAAGCTTTGCATCAGCGTTCTGTATCTCTGCTCTGCCAAATGCTAACAGAAAAATCTGCTTGTTGTCCCTTGCACAGCAGCACCAACATGGGTCAGCATCTCAAATTCAACCCTGTACATATGAAAGAAATAAAATAACTTTCAAAACCATCAAACAAGATGCAACCTTGGAAAGAAGATAAAAGGAACTAGCAGAATGTGATGACAGTATCAGTCAGAGAGGCTATCAAAATAACCACCCCATTCAAGGGCTTCCATCAGCCTGATTTCATATGCTGAGGCAAACTGGTATTGGAGTTGAAATGCTACAAAGGACTCAGAATGACCTACTTTCACTCTCTATGGACTAAGACACACTGTAGTCCCTACTAATAATATACATGCTTCAGTTTAAATCATGTGCTACAATCTGAACATTGTTTCAGTCCTTAGAGTAATAAAACTCAAAAAAACTAGTTTACAGAACCATCTTTAATACACGAGCATTTCAGATGCTTGCCACGGACTCATGAGATGAGGCTTGATCCTAAAGAATCTGTTCCTTTTCTGTTGACTCCTTACTGAAGTTAAATCTCCTCTACTTTAGAGAGTTTGGCAGATTATGGCACGAGAACACCCATTCAGTTCTCAAAGGTATTAATTTTTGTAGCTCTGATATTATTAAATTCAACATAGCATCCTGTGTGTTTCACTAAGGTCTTCATGAACATTAGGAAAATCTATTTGCATTCCATTACTCAAAAGATATATGGCAAGGGAATAAATGTGACAGCTTTATCCTAAACTGTCAAATCACTGTTGGCTCCTGGTTCCCAAGAACTTAACTTCACACCTCCACCTGCCATCTTCCAGACCAAAGAATCCCAAAATGCTTTCAAAGCTCTAGATAATGTTTCGATTATACTAGTTTACCTTCTGACCAGAAACAAGAAGCACATGGACTCACAGGAATAAGTGGGGATTACCTCTCACCAGCACAAGTTACTAGAAATGTGTGTGAACTGCCATTAGGAGAATAGGCAAGCTTTTACTCTGTCTTACATCCCCTCCCAAAAAAAAAAAAAAAAAAGAAAAAAAAAAAAGAAAAAAAAATCCACACCAAAAAGACTTCAGAACCATCTGGCCAGCCCATGAGGTAACAATCCTGACTTCTTTTGGATGTCTCCATACTGTGAAATAATCCAGGAAAATCTATTCAGGCATGTGAAATTTTCCAAAGCAAAACAGGAACCAGTTGAGATTATCTAGGCAAAAGATCAAAAAAAATTCAAGCAGCAGACAATATACTTCCAAGCCAAACAACAATCAAGGTTCACAGAGCCTCTCTGAGAGCTTGGCCTGGGGAATAAACCCCATGCTCAGTAGAAAGAGGCCTGTCGACTCAGCACCATGAAATTGAATAAAACCTCTCTTTGTGGCAGCAACCAGGGGAGAAGCACAAAGGGTCTCTGCCACTGCAGTGCGTCTGAATGACAGAGGCCTCCAGCACCTCCAGCACTCCTCCCACCCACAGCAGAATCCCAGGAAACTGAGTGCTTATTCATGACTTGGGCTCTGTCCATTTTCTGAGTTTCCCTCTACATCCTCCAACGCCGACTATTCAACAATATCTTCTTTTAGCTCGTCTTTTGTTCAGCACTTCCGCATTTAATTGCAAGTTCATGGGTATAAAGTGGCCTGAACAGCTGAATTCAGTCATCCTGATTTGAAGGCTCCTTTTCCTCATAAATGGGGAAACAGTTCTTTCTCTGTCTTTCTGTCTGTCTTCATTTCCCTTTCCTTGGCCACTTCTCCCCTTCCCCCTCCAACCCGGCAATTTTTCTCCTTCCTGTTCCCTTTCCTATCCCTTATTTTTTTCTGTGTCTCCCTCTAAATCAAACTGATACTTCTCAGAGATGTTGATGTGTGCAGGGAAGGGAAGGCAAAGCTCTCAAACACTGGCACCTGTCCTTGAAACGGCTCCCAGGCTTCTGCAGCCATTCCTAGTCTGCAGAACAGAACCCCCACCGCCCCCCGTGCTGAACACATGGGCCGACAGCTCATGTGATAACACTGCTCTCTGATAACAACAAAACCTCTGCAAAGGTAGCAGCTCCTCTGTCTCGTACAGCAAGTTTCAAGGGAAAATCTGTACACTGAAGCTGTAACTTCTGCATCAGTTAACAGGGAGGAAGCAGCAACACAGATAAACAATGCACTTGAGTTCCCCATTACAACATGAATTCTGACTGCACTGATGTCACCTGCTCTCATTCACTAGGCAAAATAGTTTATTAACACTGCAGTGTGAAAAAAAAAAAAAAAAAAAGGGAAATAAAGACGGCAACAGGTGTCAGCTTGAAAGGACCTACAGTCCATGCTGGCCAGTTTTTTGACAATTACCATGCCAAAAAGGGGGAAATCTGGTGCTAAAACCAAGAGCCATAGTAAAACCACTACTGCCCCATGAAACCTGAGACACAAACCCACAGAGTTAATTATTTAATTGGGCCACATGATAAGCAAAATTTCACCCCCTTCTGCATTCTTGCCTCTTTCCACACTCCCCAGATATCTACAATACCATGATTTTATGCAAAGATGAAAACTAGTGGGAAACAGAAGTGCGGAAACTAGCTATGACTTCCCTGCTAATAAGATCAAAAATTATTAAAACTGTCTTTTTGTTCCATTTTATTCCAATTAATTAAAAAGCAGTGCAGAAGGGAGGAGGCCTTCTCAGCAAGGGTTAGTGCAACAGTGAGTGTTCTGCTGTGAGACAACATAGTTTGTTTACATTTTGAATATGGCTGTTTGAGGCAATATCGACATGGAATTAAAACCCACTTCCTGATTTCAGGAATCTATGTGATTTAAAACAAACCTTGTTTTACAGATCATAAAACAGTATTTTTTTTTCTCATTAAGCTCAAAGAGCACTAAGTCTTTCGGAAACAATTCTGACAAAATAGCATGTAAGTCTTAAGCAGATTTTAGACATTACTTGTGCTGCTTTGGCAAACAAAAGCATCCCATTCCACTTACTCATGGCATTTTATGAAGTACAACTTTGATACAGCAAAAATAATCCAGGAATCCTGAAAGGAGATCTCCCAAAAACAGATGATCAGGCATATGCTCAGGCAGATCATATCTTGCAAACAGATTTCAGAAGCAGACTTTAAAAAACAGCACCATCTGGATCAAATTTGCAATTCTATCCATAAATAAGAAGGGACAGCTTGTGGTACCACTACAAGCACATTTATAAAGTGTGGGAATACCAGGCTGTGAGGCAAATGTGCTAGGGGGAAATTCTGTCTAGAGGAGCGAAAGATAGCTGAACTATCAGCTATCAAGCTGATAGTATAGTTCAAGCTTAGTAGCTGAACTGCTAAGGAAGTGGAGTGAGGAAGTCACTTCTTAGAAAAACAAAACTATCCAGGACGAAGATGAGTGGAAATGAGGGAGCTGAATGCCAAGAATTTAGAAAAAGGCAAAGCCAGCAAGGTTCTGGAGCTAAATTGTAACTTATGAAGAAGGATAACATTCGTTTGACTGCACAGCACTTCCTTTCTACTATGGTGCTCCTGTGTACAGAGACAGCAGAGCCAGGCATGGAGGGAAAGCTGACAGTGTCTGGTTTCCCCGGGAGAACCCAGAAAGAGAATTTCAATGTACAACTGAAAACGGTCCAGTGATTTATATCTTTGAGAATCCAGGCAGACAAAGCACACTTATTCTTTTGACCCAAGTGACTAGCCAGAAATGTGGGGGAATTACATGTTGTCCCACTTAGAAGAAGAAAATTCTTAAACAAGTTAGGTCATTTTGCTTCAAATGATAGAGAATATTAGTATTCTCACAGTCACATCGCAAATTTATATTGTCATCTTCTGGATTGCCACAGAATCTTCAAGTCGCCATATTTTCAGGACATATGGAACCGGAAATAAAACAAATTACCTGCTTAAAAAAAGATTACTTATGCAGTAATTTTACAATATTAACCTCACTCAAATGTGAAACACCCCCCAGTACCACAGGATGTCCCCCACGGTATCTTTCCTACCACTGGTAACAGCCTCATAAAACTGGATTTCACATTTTTACTTCAGTGAAATGCATAGTCCCAAGATTCCAAGATTACTTTTGTTTCACTTCCTTTAAAAAAAAAAAAAGTCCACACTTTTTATGTGTCTTTAGGAATTTGTTCTGGTTTTAAATATGCTTGGCTTTTGGAGAAGTCAGGGTAAATTGTTTGGATTGACTTACAAAAGTAAGTCACATTTACTTTGCTAAGAACTGGAATGATTTAGGACTTAAACACCTCTTTTCTTGGTTATCCCTCTGCTGCTGGAAGCTACTGTCCTTACTCTCATCCAGTTTATGTGAGCTATTCCTCTGCCTCAGCATCGTGTCAGCCTGCTCAGTTCAAGGTACCAAAGAAACACCTCAAACTAAACTTCCTAACTTTTCACTCAGATATATTAAAGAGCCCTCACAAATTTCAGTGAGACCAAAAGGATAAGGGTTATGAATACATAAAATCAGGTAACAGGAAATAATCAGTCAGGGAAGCTGCCTAAAAGCTTTTGGTACGCTGCGATCCGCACGCGCGTTTCTGAAGGAGCGCAGCCAGGGCTGCCTGTGCCGACTGGAACAGCATATAGCAGCATACAGCTACGCTGGCCCAGCGCCCACGCGGGACATCCTTGGTGGCAAATCCAGACAGGGAAACATGGACTGGCTCCTTGCTTTTGGATACAAACACTCAGGGTACAAACAGGACAGGATATGAAGTAGCATGTCAGACAAATGGCTTTTCAGTTGCTTTTGAAGGGAATAGTAGACCTGTGTTCCCACCACTGAAGCGAATCTATACCTACCTGGCATTTTATTTAATGAAAGATTTGCATGGTATGAAAAAATAGCAGGTTTTTCTTGGTTAATTTTTATGTTTTTCTGAAGAAACAGCCACTGCAACTGTAGAATTCGAAACCCGGAAAGGCAGATGCGAGCTGCTAAGGAAGAGCAGCTTCATCTAATATTTAGCATCACACTCTTTATGCAAGAATACCCTACATAACACTTCAGATTCTGCCAAGACTTCCAGCTCATGCATGCTTTAGTAGTTGTACCACACATCCATAGCTTATGCGTTTGGAGTCATTGCTGCTATGTAAACTCATTGAGACTCTACTCAAATCAGTAACAGACAAGAATTCACTACAAAAAAAAATCCAAGAACCCCGTGATTCTGCTATAGCTTAGAAGGTACCCACCACTAATAAACAGGCAAAGTATATATACATGTACATATACACAGAGTGTGTGTGTGGTACGGGAGGTACTGTTCTGGCATAAGTATTAGAAACTAAAAACTGAAACAGATAGAAAGCAGGAACCTGCTCCAAACTAGCTGTAATTTACTGCCAAACAAGATTTTTAGGTAAGACTGGGCAAGTATTCTAGCCAGGCCTCATTGCTTCTCTTCCTGGGCGTAAGCAGAGTGCAGACCCTCCTGCCCAGAGCACGCAGCCCCCAGGCCCTGTGCAGGTGGGCACTTGCACACAACTCCTCTTGTTGCACAGGTACAAACCTAACAGAATTTTCTTCCTCTGCTGTTGCCTATTCCTCCATTAATGTACAGAAATCAAATTTCAGAGATGCTGTACAAGCATTAGCACTTCTGCATTTGTAATAATGCCTGCAAAGTTAAGTTTTTACATATACACACAGACTATAAAATCAACTGAATCTGAAATACATAAGACATTATTTTTCTAATCTGTTCTCTTGCCATCTTCTTTGTGTCTTTAGGTATGTAATTCCATCATAAGCCAAATGACTGATCAACTTTATATGAAGGGAAAACATACTTTATTTCTCAGCAATTCATAACCTTCTGTTTATCACCTTGATAATCAAAATAAGTACAAGAAATCAAAATAGAGTCCCCTTGGAAACAGTTCTTTTATACTAAAATTGCTATAAAGGCAGCTCCAACTAAACCTGGCAAATGAAGAGTAAGGGCAGATGAATCCTAAAAAAAGCAGTTTTGTGCAAAAATAACAAAAAAAATTGCTGCATACACCTGAAGATTAAATTAACAACTTTTCAGCATTCACCCTTAATTCTTAATTAGGAGACCTTTGTACAATTACTTTTGTCAAGTTCTGGACCCATGGAAATTTTCCCGGTTGATTTTATAGCAGAAACACTGGTATCTTTTTTCTCATACTAACACTCCTTTGCCCTTACCCATATCACCTTCAAGAAGAGACAGAATGTGGAGAAATTGAATTTCATGGTTCCTCTCCATCTCTCTCCTGAAATGTGTTTTTCCTGATAACAAGAACTTCTTCAATGGGTATGAAATATTGGTATGTGCAACATGCACACCTCACACACATCTCTGCTCATTAAAGAAAGATGTGGAAAGAGAACTTCCTATAGCATTTCACCATGTCTGAACTTCACACTTGAAACCAATCTGAAATTGATACCCATCTTTTCTCTTCCTTCTCCTGCACCAACAGGACAAGGTGTGATAAAAGGATTGCTTCACCAAGAACCGAGTGCCCTTTTCAGAAGTGCTCTTAAGGAGATCTACGTACAACGAAGCACCAAACTTTTTTCTTCCAGGTACGCCAAAGCAGATCACCCTTTTGGAGAGCCATCCCAGAATTCTGACAGCATCACAGAGCCTCACATGAAGTATGTGCAGTATATCATGCTGAGTGCCTGGGATTGTGTGTCCTACCCAAAAGCTTCTAAAGGCAGGAGAGTTGCCCCAGAAAAACTGACAAGTTTGAGAACTGAGTATCATAGTACCTAGACACACAACAGACAGGGAGATTTCTATCTAGCTCCTGCCACTGTCTGATGTTTAGACTGCTGGGAAAGAGAAACTTTCTCTTTAAGAAAAGATTTGTATCATGATGAGTGAAGACAGAAGTTATTAACTTAGACAAATTCCACTTAAATGCACATTACAGCAGACAGGTCATATACCTCTAAATTAGACGCTTTGCAATGAAAAAAATGTGAGATTTCTGTTACTGGTGCCACAGTTGGGGTATCATTAAACAAAAAAGGACACTCAAGCCCAAACTACTCCCCATACACCAAAAAAAAAAAAAAAAAAAAAAAAAAAAAAAAAAAAAAAAAAAAACCAAACAAAAAAACCAAACAAAAAAACCCCAAAAAACAAAAAACCAAAACCACCAAAAAAAAAAAAAAAAACAACACCAAAAAAAAAACCTAACACATAAAAAATTTGCTTTCACTTCATTCCAAAGTTTCAACCCTTCTGACCAATTCCACCAGCTCAGCTGAAACTTGCTTACACAGTAAATACAACAAAATAGCATAAGCCTAGAAAACAGAAGCAGACTAAGACAGCATGTTTCTCTTCCTCCTTTGAAACTGCCACTCAAATATCATCTGTATTTAATACTTCTTCTTTCTAAAAATCAAGGTAAGTGCCTAAACCTCAGCCACTCCAGCTGCCATCTCCCAGTCAACTACAAACTGTTAAATAATGTGCATTTGGGCTAAGGACTGTGACTCTCATTTGCAAACTGATTTTAAAAAGCAATTTTTGTCCTCTATTCTGTTCCTTCCTCTCCTTACGGTTACACCTCTGTTTCTGACAAGACTGCACCTGTTGCTTAAACACTGCCCTCTACAACTCAACATTTAAGCATTTAAACAAACTACTGTAGCCTTTAATCTGCATTTATACAGAAAGCTGCAGTAGCTGAGGAGATAAACCGAGACACCCAGTGACACTATGGGACTTCACCTCCAAGCAGTGGGGCTAGGCAAACAGGCATGGCAATAATTGGCCTGGTCATCTCACTTTAACATACTTGTAAACATAAACCAAAGCTCTAAGCAGTGAGTAAGAGTGAAATTGGTGGGAATATCTTCTGGTTTGGTCTACTGCACTCTGAGATAACTAAATGAAATATGGATTCCAGGATAACGGCGTATCACATACACCAGCATTTCCAATTGCTTCCAATGGCCAATACTGAAATTATGATCTCAAATCATGCACAATATTAATGTTGTATTGTGTTCTGCATCAACCAGTCCTGGTGGACCTCCACCTCTCCATCTCCTTTGAGCCATGCAACAGTGGCAGTGCCCTGCTCCAGCAGGAAGCTGAACACACCACGTCTTTCCCCTTGTACAAAGGTACTTGCACCTCACCTCATGAACCGCTGGAGTGAAGCAGAACAGAAATAGATTGTGGGGACAGCAGAGAGTTTGTGATGTGGGACACAAGACGCAACAGGATGCTGTAGTGGTGCAGAGATGCAGAACTGAGGAAACCAGTCCAACCCCACCTCAAGCGCCAGTACCCACCAGACCAGGTGTCTCAGCAGGTCTTCGTTTTCCAGACAGGTCACACCAGCTGGCATATGAGAAAAGGCAAGCAGTGCTCCTATGAGGGCATTATTCCACCTCTCCACGCACCACCCTCGCTCAAAATCTCACCAATCTCTTACTCGAATGGTTCAATAGTCTCATGATTGCAGAGATGTATCAGGCTACTTTTTTATTTTGGTACTGCTTAGTTTGAATAAAGTAGTCACGGCCTCTCAGAGTCAGAACTGGTGAATAAAAATATTCTTATATGAAAATAAGGAGAATTTTTAAGGACAACACCAAATAAGTATGGACCGAAAAGGTATCTTGAAAATGAATGAAAAGGAAGGAAGTGAAGCCTTAGAAGTTTGGAATTGTGCAGAGGGGTATGAAATCTACCAAAAATAAATGCTCTTGTCCCAGAGGACAATTTTCCATGGTGAATTTCAGAAATAAAATACTTCTTTAATTCACCTTCAAACTTCAAGTCTGAACCTTGGAGACAGAAAATTACAGAGGAAGAAACTTCCTTTCTGTGGCATCTCTGAAGTTCCAGCTCCTCACCAAGAAAAAGAAGTGCAGAGAAGGCACATAAGTGAAATGTTCTAGATATTGACTTCTGTAACATCTTTTTCAAAATTTCACCTTGGATTCAGCTTGGCATTAGACAGTTTTACCTTGCTTTATCAGACTATTTTTTTCTAGTGAATGCAGGGGCATTCAAATCACTGTACAGCAGTACATTCAAACCACGGACATTTTCACTTCGTTTCTGTCTTTTAAAGCCTTTGTGCTCAATGTGTGCTTGATTGCAGAACTCAGGCTTTACTGCTTTAAAAAGTACTTCTGCATAGTGTTGAGAAGGATGTGTTTCAGCAGCTAGCACAGAAACAGACTAGGCAAGTATGAAACCAGATGTCCAAATGTTTGGACACTGGACTTGCCGAGATTTTAGCATGAGCACAACTGTTCAGACAACTGCCACTGAGCAATTCTGAGACCTAACATAGCTTCTCTGTTTACATTTTTACTACTCTCTGAGAGTATTGGGAATGTGCTGATGGCAGCTCCTGAAGGACCAAGACTTACATTCTACACCTTACGTTCACACAGGAACACTTTGGCAGGAAGACTCTCCCAGCACAGTCTCCTGCATCCAGCAGAGGTTGTCCCAGTGGGAAAATTGTTAATGCCTCCAATCCCCATGGATTCTTTGTGCACAGAGACTGCCTCTGGTTATGCCTAACAGTCCTCCTGGAATTGAGCTAAGACCACCAATTCGTCCAGTGCTAACTGCCAAGGATGTGTCAGCTGGATGTCAGAAGACTGAACATTCTTGTTGCAGTATTTCACAAAAAAATTCACATCGTTTATGTGACATCTTTTGCTCAACTTTTTCTCCTAAAGGAGGTAAGAAATGGAGACAAGGCTCTGCTAGTTACTTCATTGGCATCCTTTGTACAACTCATTTTGCCTTTCTGCACCTCAGTTTCTCCATCTGATAAATACTGGTGCTCCATTTTGAGAAGATCCAGCCAAAAAAAGTGCTGCATGAACCAGTATCTTTATTCTTAATGCACTTCACAACAAAACTTTCTTCTTCTTTAAGTGAAATAGTCTGTAAAGTTTCTTTCCACCAGATTGAGCTGGTTTTTGATACCATGCTGCCCCAGCAGCTCACCCAGAGCCACATTAAAAGAGAACTGATGTCATGCAGCCTTGCCTCCGCGCACCACCTGGACATGGTAACTGCTGCCACTGCAATTTAATTCTTGCTTGCTGTTTGCAAATTTCAGTTCCTCTGGTTGTGTCCTGTAAAAATTTTGATTCATACTTTACTGTCCAAATATTGTGGCTTTTCTTGTGCAACTGCTTAAGAAAGATGGCCTGTATTGTGCAAAAGGATCTCTTATGACACAGTGCATGCACAGTATAACAGACAAAGCCCACTAAGAGCCTGGCTGTTCCTTCTAGCTTTATTTCATGTCAAGATGCATATTAGCTATTTTTCAATAGAGGTCACAGCGGAAATACCAGATGTACCTTGCTGTTCATGGTTCACACTCTACAAGCAGAAGGTGCTGATACTGCAAGGTGACAGGCACCTGCTAGAACAGGCTGAGCTTTCCCAGCTCCTCCTGGCTTCTGCACCCCTCAGGATGATGTCTGTGGAGGTAGCAGAATTCCCAGAAGGCCCTCTGCCAGACATCATGCAAAACGGAGTATCATTCCACATATTCCTTCTTTTTTGATTTTCCTCTGCTACTTGGTATAACTGCAGAAAACTTCCAGCACCCTTCACCAACAGGTCACTCCACAAGCAAGTTTCATCAGTTTGATCTGTCCACCATGCCAAAAATCAAGATGAAGCCAAGCACACTTAGAGAAAGAAAGGCTTGCTTAACAGTCAAAAAGAGGAAAACACATTTCTTCAGGGACTGTTTTGCTCACTGCATAACTGCCACATTTGGCAAACATATAAAGAACCCAACCCAAACCAACAACAAAAATCAAAGCAAAGTAATAATAACTGTGCATAAGTGTTAATTTATAACAACAGGAACTGTCCACAGCTGATTTTTTCAGAGAACCACCATAGCCAGTGAATAGCGAAAGATTATGTAAGGATGTCATATGTCTTAGTGACCCATTCTAACCACGGAAGTATTAACTTCAATACAGAAGTACTGATCTGTGCTTCTTTTTGACTCCTTCCATTTATCTAAAACCAATACTCCTTCCAATTGTGTATAGTTCAAAAGCCTGGTCTATACTTTCAATTCAGTGGTCCAATTTTCTTTATAAATGCTCTTTGCTCTTGTTTCCTAACTTCTAAGTGCAGTTATTCTGGCAAATGCTTCTTCTAAGTGTTGAAGGATGAATGCACAGAAGTGAAAAAAGCTGTCTACAGTAAGATTCTCTGTCCTTGCACAAAGGCTTTGCAATCATTGGAAAGGAAAGCAGTAGCAAGCAAGAACACGGGAGGCAATGTCATAGGCAGAGGACTGAATTCAGCACAACCCTGGGAGTTCAGTGCTGGCAAAGCTGAAGGCCTACTCAGTAAAAAGCAAAACAGGTACTGCAACACTCAATGCACTGTATTTCACGTCCTCTCTACCATTTAATGACCAGGTTAAAAACTCCCATGGTACTTTGGTATTAATAACTTAATTGGTGAATCTCACTTTTCAACTATACCTCCTGAAAACACTGTCTTTGGTCCACATAGCCGGAAAACCATTACTTATTTAGTGACAAGTCTTCAGAACACATTCTCCTTGTGTGAACAGATGACTTGTGCCAGCACAGAGGATGGGACGTGTATTTGTAACAGTGGTAGTTTCCACCATACATTTTTAAGAGCCAACAAAGGAGATAAACTCTGTGAAAAGTGTCTCCCCAATACGCATTTCTCATTTCTGTTGAGGGATCATGCCTCTGACAAACCAGTGCTCAAAGCAAATGCACTTCTGCAGCTCTTTGGAAAACTTCCCCCACTGTTCTGTCCGTATTGTCTTGTCAACACCCTCTCCTCACAAACAGCTGCTTCACATCTGAACTGATTTCTGAGCACAGTTTCAGTAATACAACAAACAGCACCTCCAGCACCCAGAGGGATATGAGCTAAAAAATTATATGCAAGTGTCCAGTGATTATCATTTGGGATATGAGCTAAAAAATTATATGCAAGTGTCCAGTGATTATCATTTGAAGTCTTTTATTTTCTTCAATAAAAAAGGAAGTAAATAAAAGAGAAATGATCAAGCACCCTTCATATGAAGGACCAAAGTACCTTCAGTCAACAGTATCCCAGCTGACAACTGTCAATGTTGGCAGTGAATGAGGTAATTACCATCCAGTTCCTTTTCACACTGTCCTGAAGTAGTTGACAGCCATTCAAATTGTATTTCCTTTCTGTCTCCTCCTCCACAGATTAAACATAATAAAAGATCCCAAGTAATGATGGCAAGAGTCAGTAATGGCAAAAATCTAAGGAAGGCTGATAAAACAGGTTTCTAGCATTTCTGACCTGGCACCTAGAACTTTCACATAATAACAAAGCATCAGAAGTAACACCATCCACATCAGCACCCTCAGGGAAATGCGAGCCCTGGGTCTGGGTGTGAGTTCCAATCTACCAGAATCCCGCTTTAGCACTAAGAGCCTGGGGTGGGACCTAGGCCATGCCTCCACTGGTGAGCCCACAGGGCCGGGACATGCGCCTGAGCCTTGCAGTTCTGAGAGAAAACCGGGAGAACGTTTCTGGCATGCCCAGGCGGGGCCTACGAGCACTCTCCCAGACAATTGTCAGGCATGGTGCCAGCTGGGGCAGGCCAAGCACCATTCCCAGCAGGCAGTCCGAATGCAGCCATGCTGCTTGGAGACTGGAGTTCAGCTACAAGACAGGACCAGATCATGCCAGCTGGCCACAGGGCCAAAGAGTAAAGCCTGGTGCTGGTTTGTTTACTACATATGTAGCCTAAGTCTCTTGTTTAACAATACAGGGCATTAACCACTGACCAGGTCTAATAACACAGATAAACTTTTGCGTCCATGCCTTCTCCTCTGTGACCTACATATTAAATAGCACACAGCCTACTCATGTATACCTACATTAAGCTTGTTCATTTTTTTCACAACAACATGGATGCTATTTAAGAATCAGGTTTGAGAGTCCTAAAAACTTTCACAGCCTTCTCTTACTGCCCCTTCATACAAAATGGAAGGGGCTTCTTTAGCCACCTAGTGATGAGGTTAACAGCCAAGGCTCCCTGTGAGGAGACATTCAAAGCAGTTGCCAGATAAGACAGAAAGTCCCATGGGATCAGAGACTTGCTATGTAGCTGAAACCCACCCACCTATCCGAGATAAGAATTTGCATTTTAGTGAGTTCTTATCGAGAGTCTGCCACCTAAGCAAGGCCCTCCACCAGTGACACACACACTTTGAATATCAGGGAACTCCTCTCATTGTCAGCTTCCTCAGCATCCAAAAAAATCCCTGAATGCAACCTCTTATGTTTTCCCCTCTTTCCTGACAAGTATTTCCCTCATGTATCCCATGACAGGTTGCTCCAAATTACCCAAACCATGCTAGGATGCCAGAAGCATGAGCAGGCAAAACTTTCAAGACAGAAATGTTATCACTAATGTAATTTAGTGTAGACAAAAGAAGGTGTAAGAGGGTATGGATGATTTTGTTAGGCTGTTTTTTAAATCTAAGCCCATTTTGTCGTGCACAAAGGTAGTAAACATCTGGAAGACATCCAGTAAAATGAGATTCATGGGTTTAAAGCTTTTCTTGCTAAATTGCTCAGATCCCAAAGATAAGCATCACTCCTTGGTGGCAAGCTCAGCAGTCAGTGGCACTGGTGCAAAGGACTGTAGCAACCTCTCTGCAGAAGGTGTTTTCAGGGAAGGGGCAAGCAGTGTGCCTCTCAGGCATCAGCATTTGCTCATTCTGACACCCTAGGCCAAGACATGTCAGCAGAAAGGATGTGGGTTTGGTGTCACTGGCAGCAGGCTCTGGTTCACAACTACACCAGCAGCCTGATATATGCAAGCCAGACTCCTGGCCAGATCACATCAAGGTCCACACCCAAAACATACAGTGAAACAGTTCCTACCACATGCTTGAGGCAGGAGCCCTGGAAATGTTGGTCCTATCCCTTAGCTAGTGGTAACTTAACAACTGATAAATCCACAGGGAATATATAAACAGCACTCTGCCTATCAGATTGTTTGCTCCTTCTTTTTTTTTTTTTTATTTGAAAGTGTATTACTGAGCCACATAAATTAAGACTAGTCTATGAAGATTTTTTTAAGGACTAAACAACTGCACTTGTTTAAAAAAAAAAAAAAGTGTCCTCATTTTAGATAAGCAAAGAGGTTTGGGAACCAATAAATTAACCTGTTGGCACAAGAAATGACCACAGCAAAACCAGAAGTACAAAATGAAAGGTTAAGAATGGTCACAAAATTTACTCCATGAGTCATGAGACATCAGATTAACTGCAACAAGGTATTATTTGTATGGCTGATATGCTTCCATAAAAATAATTTCAGCAATGGGAATAGCTGAGAATACTGAGAATGACCCAGTATCCTCACGTGAACCTAGATGTTCCTGTAACTCAGTTCCAGAGTCACATCATCTCATACCAACTTCTAAATAACCAGGATTCAGAAATCTGTGGCCCTCTCTGCAACTCAAAGATACAGGATACATAAAATTGTCACTGTTTCCAGAACTGTAGGAAGTGTCATTGCCAGCTGGTTTGCAACAAGTTCTTGCGCTGATAGCACTGGGTGAAAGGGCAGACAGGCCTAAGACGAGCCTCAACAATGCCAGAACAGTAAATTCAGCCTTTCTGTCCCTAGGCTTGAAGCGGCCTATCAGAGCAACATTCAGCTTTGGGCACTCAGTGTCTCCTGGCCTGACATATGGCACTCAGCTGTGCAAGCAAGGAAGAAGACTCATTAGGAAGGGTGAAGAAACTCTTTTCTCATCACAGAGCTGTTTTCTCTTATTCTGCTCTTGAGAGCTGCAGTTCAAAGGGAGCCAATGTCTCTTCACACAAATGGCACCTATAGAGGGTGAAGGTGACATGCAGAAGTCAGGTGTTCTAACCAGACAGCCACCCTGAGGTTCTGTCCCAGTACAGATCCCCTGCAGTTCTCTACGTCTGCTACAGCTTAGCTCAATCGCACCTGCAGAGGTAGTGTGAAAGCTTTAATCGTGCCTGACTGGTAATTAAGCAGGACTCTTCATCTGCGGCAGTGTTTAAATCCAACCCTCTGGTGAGATCTCAGGCATGTTGTTGGTGCAATCCCCAGTCCAAGCCTCAATTTGTGGCACAGAAGGGAAAAGCAGTCAAAGGTAGTGTTCAGTCTAGATGAGATGGCTTTGCAACAACTGCATTGTTCCACAAGAAGTCTTTGTAACCAACTGAGAAACGACATGGTTGCCTATTTCAAGTCATTTTTTGTCACTAGCTGTACTCACTCCTGGTAACCAGGAAGGCTGCCATTTGTGCAGGAATTTCAAGCATCATCAAAACCAAAAGATACATCACCATTTACATCCCAAACCACACTACAACTGTGCAAGGCCTTTACCATTGCAGGCTGGAAATCCATTAGGGAGACAAAAACAGAAAAGGAATTCTATAGCTGGAAAGAAGACAGAAATTCATACAGTCCCTTTATATTTTCTTTTAAGTGCCTGAAGCAAACAATAAGCAGGCAACAGAAATAAGTAATTTCTTGAAAGCTTAATCTGTCCCAGACTCATCTGGGTGCCCAAAGGCAGGATCTCCCAATGTGCTTGGGAGATCCTGCTTTTTCAAGCCTCAGAAACCCTCTGTGCTGGGTGCCTCTGGGAGTGCCAGGATGTGCACACAGGAAAGCTGGCCTGCAAACACATCACCCTCTACTCCTCGGGAGGGTTCAGTGCTGCACTTCCAGGGCACCCCCCAGGAATACCTGACTGCTCCCATAAATGCTTTATGCTGACACCTAGTCCCAGTCACTGGTATAAGCAATGAGTTGCTCCCAAATTCAGGTACAAACTCAGACAAACCTTTCTCTCCTGTCACAATAACACTCTGTATACTGTACAAAACCTGTAAGCAATCCACTGCCTCACTTGGTACTGCTAAAGCCTTGGGAGTGCCTTGCACCTGGTGTTTTGGGCACTAGAGTTCAGGACACAAATAGATGAGACAATCCAGATAACAGCACAGGAATTATCAGAGGTAAAATTAAATAGTTTTTGAGAAAGAAAACAAAACAATTTGACA
This sequence comes from Motacilla alba alba, assembly GCF_015832195.1. Taxonomy (NCBI): domain Eukaryota; kingdom Metazoa; phylum Chordata; class Aves; order Passeriformes; family Motacillidae; genus Motacilla; species Motacilla alba. The sequence continues at coordinate 15,164,456 of NC_052035.1, read as the reverse complement.
ATTTAGCATAATCTGAAGCAAAATGTGAAAACATTCTTGAAATATTTAAGGGATTGATGCAAAAGAAAAAAGAGCACTAAAAAGATTAGACATTATGTTAGGCATTAAAAAGACATCTCTAATACTAACAACATCTAAACACCAGGATAAACCATCAGAAATGAAGATCTTTCCATTTTAGAACATGATGGGATGGTTTGTCAAGATTCTCTCCAAGGCTACTTTCCACGATTCCATGATACAATGTGAAATTGAAGAATTACATTTTTCCCCCCTGCAAACCAGTGCTCCTGACTATGGCAGAAATACTGTGTGATGTAAGGAGTGGAAAATTATCAAAGCTTTTAAACTTTTTTGCTTCCTACATTTAGGGACAAACAAGTTTCCCATAATGGGTATCAGTCTGCTTCCTGCAAATATCAGCTGAAAATGTTGTAAAATCAAACATGCATCCAGCTGTGTACCAAGCAACTCTAATACTCTGCTGTCTGCGATGCTTGGTTCACTTTTTGATCTGTGTGCCCTTTCCTACCAGGGCCCAGGGTCTTTGTTCCTCCCTTCCCTCAGCTCCCACAGTGCTATCGCAGGAGAGTTTTGTTGCAGAGGCACCAGCGTGGCTCTGGGAAAGCCCAGGGCAGCCAAGCACTCCCTCCTCCCTCAGAGATCATGGCACATGTTCAAACAGCAACTGGCATGCCTGAGATGAGAGGGAGGGACGAACAGCAAAAGGGCTGATTGATCACAGCACAGCAACCAAGAGGAGGGAGAGATGCAGAGCCAGAAAGAGGTCAGACACCTCATTCCAAACGATGTAACAGGACCAAAGTAGGTCTGAGATAAAGGGTAAAAAGATGCACACCAAGCTGGAGTTAAGGGAAGCAAAGAAAAATTAGTTTCTCACCTCTATGGCAGTAAACTGGTGAAACTACACAGGGGATTTATTAATACTTTCTCACCATGGAAATTCTGTGAGAGTGCAAAAAGAATAAACACCTTCTTTCACAAAAAAAAAAAACCCTCCTATGTAACTGATTTGTAAAGCCTGACTGCAAAAGGCATGGGCTCAGCACACTATTTTCAAAGTGGCACACTAAGCTCATAAAGCTCAGAGCAGGAGAGAACCTGGGTATTCTGGATCCTCCAGCCCTGATCTTAGACCCATGGCTGTAAACTGGGCTCTCTAGACCACAGGCTCAGATGAATAAATATTTTCAGAGTTTTCTCTTTGCTTTGTTTTGCTTTTCAGTGTCCCACTTTTGCTTCATCTTTCTACATCCAGACTGTTTTCTTCACTTTCTTTCTTTGTATCTGGGGCAAAAGAACCTTTTAATCTATTTGCATTTCAGCCTTTAGTCGCTGATTTTGCACTACACTTGGCCTAAATAGAGAACTCTACTAGTGGAATTGCCAACCTCAAAAGCCAGTAAAAACTCAGAAGCATTATTGTTTTGCTAATGTTCTATCTTCAATTCGTGCTTTACTACCAGAAGGGCTACAAACGTGTAATTTAAAATTAAATCCGTGATCTTCCTCAATTTACATACATCAGGAACCAGACTTAAAAAAAAAAGCTCTGTGACTTTAAAACTAAAGAGAACATCTTTTGCAGTTCTAACAACTAGCTGTAGGTGACCAACTGACCCAAAATAACAGATCAGCAAAGGTAATTTAGATCACTTCCAAACAATTTCCTTTCCCATCTCCTTCCTCTCCCCTGAATGCTCTTTTAGCTGTCTCCTAATAAAGGAGCACCATTACCCAAACCATATGGTTGCCTTCCAGAATCAGCGTTTATCTGTATCTACTGAGGGTGAACAGGCAGAGAACAGGGTAGGACAGGAAACCACAGCTCACAGCTGAGACAAATGGTCTGTTTGCTACTCTGTTAGAGCACCAGAGCCTCATCTTGGATGCAAACTAGATTGTGAAATAGAAAGGGAAGGGGGGGGGGGGGGGGGGGGGGGAGAAAGACCAAACGAAGCCTGTGATGCTTATCATGTTTCAAGATGGGTGGAGTGCAAAACTCAGACAGATCAATTACACCTACAAAGCAAGCAAGAAAGAGGAGCAAAACATAAATATTTTGAGTCTGTAGGATGTGGGCTAATTTATCTGATGGCACACGTCGTAATGTAACATTTATACAATGGATAGGATTGAAGAGGACTTCTAGTTTTCAAACAAAAATAAAGGAATGCATGACACTAAAACTTAAAAATAGTATTGTTACAATTACTTATCCAATTTGATACCTATCTGGTAACAAGTCACCTTTCCTACTGTTTTCACGCCTGCACAGAACAAACAGCAATTGCTCAAGCTAAAAGTACATCCTGTCATTCTGACATTAAAATTTACAAGTTGGTGGTTTGTCTCTGGAAAGATGAAAGAGACATATATATACAATGTAGAGAACAATTTGGCTTTATATATTTGCAATTACCTAAGCTGCGGGAGCTGTATGTGCAGGTTTGAGTTGAATGTTGGGTGAAATAAATGAATGTGGGGGAAAATGTGATGCAACAAAATACCTACCACTGCAACCCAGTGTACTGGATAAGTACTGCTCCAACACTTTCACATGTAATTCATGATTATATCTAGAAAATGGTAAAAAAAACCTTTTACAAACCTGACTGCCAATTGCTGTGCATCCACTATTTAATCTGTTTTTAGAATGATGGTCAATGAGTATGTCTGAAATTGCTCAGGGCTCTTGTGTCTCCTTACTTGAAAGCTGGTCTTTAATTACTGAAATATTAGAGTCAGATTTGACTGTGTTTCTGTGGAATGACCATGCAACAGTCAAACACACCACAACCTTTCTTTCCCCAACAAACTGTGCATGACTTCCCTGTACCAACTGACATTCCAAGCAAGAACAGCCACCTAGAGCCTGACTAAGCCTGAGGGCTGCACCCTGCAGACACTGCACTCAGCAGTGCTGGCAGCCCCACACTGCCGCACGGGACTGCACGCCACAGACAGATGCTGGCATTTACCCAGCAGGTCACTCAAACTAAATTATCACCTGGTGTGATTCCATCACACAAAAAAGAAGTATTTATAAAATTACATAGGACAATATGAACATTTCTGTATACGATACAGAGTTTAAAAAGGCCAAAGGATGAACTGCATCTTAAAGCTTGGAGACTGAAAATCCTTATGGTTTATGATGACACCACAGACTTAGAACAGAATTATCTGTCTTTATGCCTTTGAAGTTTATCTTACTCCTGAAACTTTTACTAAAGTTCCATAAGGATCTGACGATGTTCCACTTTGCTGCTTCTGCGATCAGTAGTTCTTTAATGATGTTAGCAGCAGTACATTTCTATCTGCTCCATGAGTTCTCCCTGATGCTTAAGAAGTTTGGCTGTGTAAAGAGCCTTTACTAGTGCAGCCAGTAACACAGCTGCATAACTGCAGTATTGTCTATTAATACTCCTGAGTTACACAACATTTCCTCAAGAATAATTCCATAATTAGCAATAATACCATCCCTGCCTAACAAAATGGCAAATAAAATGGGACACAATATTGTGTGTGTATATTCGTAACTAAATCGGTAATTTCAGGTCATCAGCTGTGAGCTGGTAGAAGAGTTAGAAAACAGAACTCCATATTCTATCACTTTATTTAATTATAGCTTTAATTTTACTTTATATTAAACTTTAGATACTCACTTTATTAATTTATGAAAGCAAAAGATGGACCAGAATCTTTTAGGTAACGCAAATAAGGGCTGAGTCCTTATGTTAATAATGAACCTATTTTCCCCTGCATGTTAGTGGGAAAACATTTCTAAACATAGAAAAAGAAAAGAAAAAGGAAACCTTTCCTTAAACATGTTCATCTCCTAAAACAGATTAAAATACTGTAAGTAAACTGAGGTTATTTTGATCCATTTGCAAAGGCATAGTATTAAATACATACAAGATTCTAAATACTTAAGAGATTCTTGTACATTACCAGGGAACACAGGAAGCTGCTGCTAGCAAGCAACTTCAGTGCTGTGAATACACCCATAGAATTTAGCTGTTTGCTTTTTAAAACATTGTTTATTGAGAACACTTAATGAGGACTAGGGCTTCAATAGCAAATATTTAACCAAGAGCACAGATTGCCTCACATAAGCACAGCTGTCCCAGCCTACTTGGGGGAAATTCATTATGACGATAAAAGATATGAGCTTCAGCCTTCCTTTACTTAGCCTAAGCTATTGATGTTTCTTATGCAAAAGAACCCATACCCCACATCTGTCTCATCTCCTTTTTGACAGGAACAAGTTTCCAGAAGATCAGGGTACTGCAGTTCTCCTGCACAAAACAGCAGTCTTTCAGTGCAGCCAAAATTACACCTGGATCATATGGAGTACAAACCATTTCAGTACAATTCACACAAAGCACAAAACAACTAACCTTGCCAGTCACACTGGAGCGTTAACCTGGTACATTATCCCAGGTAGTATAACAGGGTATGTTTATTTTGCACTGGGTAGGTGCTGCCCACACAGAATATGAGCTAGGGAAACAGAGATCCAGGGGGCAGGAGGGATGGCTCCTGAGCAGTGATGTCAGCATGCTCAGGAGAGCCAAAAAACAGGAGTCAGGTGGCCTCCTGTGTGGCCAAGCACAGCTGAGAATACAGAGTCCCAGGGCTACAGCAATACTTTCATCAGTGTCCTAAAGCAAAACTTCTGGCCTATAACTGCATCTAATCCCAGTGATTATATAGATGATGTTATCCTTGCACGTTGTGTCGGCTGTCCAGAGTGGGAGGGGGGGTAGAATTCTTTCCTGTGGGCTATCTTTTTAGAAGGATTAAGTTATGGCCATCCACTAATTTATGCAGAAAATATTTCACACTCCAAATTTTGTTTTTAAAAATTTCATCCCACTACTGCTCCTTTTACCCTCCCATGCTGCAGTAGATCTTCATTCACCTTCCCTTGGGGCTAACAACATTCAGCTATAAGAAAGCAGTTGTACAGAGATTCGGTCCATCAGATGTAGGTCAATGACTGAAGAAACTGACATTATTTAGGACAGCACATGAATATTTGACATGTGCACAAAGTTAAGCTGTGTATGAATGCTGCTCTAAACTAAGTCCCAGAGATAAGAGAGATCCTATCCCTCAGTGCTTGACTCAAACATAATGACTAAAACACAAATTCTGTAGGGGGGTAAAGCCGCACTTCCAGATCAACACCACAAGACAATACTATAGCCACTCTGCACCTGGTGGCAAAGTGCCTCAGAAGGGCTCTAACTGCCAGCAGGGCCAGCCAAGACCTCAGCGAGTGCGCTCCATGAGGATCTTCTGCCATTACCTAGGGCATATTACTCACTAATGGAAACTGCCAAGTTAACGAATACAAATAAATAAAAGACCTGTTTTGTTTTTTTTAATACATGAAAAACACATTTAGCTAACACTGTGAATACATTTAGCTGTAAGAACCAGAATTAAAAATACATGTAGATTGAATCTACATTCTAGCCTGCAGCTAACAAAATCTCAAATTCAGTACTTAGGACAGAGGAATTTTCTGAGGGATTTTGGTTTTGTTTTGTCTGCAGGGTGGGGCTCTTCTGCATCTTAGAAGAAAACCTCCTAACACTGGGACAGAACCACAGTTCTAAATGAAGCTAACTGGCACTTCAGTTGGAAAACTCAAATTAAAGGCTCAGAGTTCAATTACTGGAGAGAGAAAAGGAGGGTTCAAGTAGAGACTAGTTCATAAAGCAACCACATCCTTGTAATTTATCTTTTATGCTAGACAGTTTGCCACTTTGGTGAATCTGAAAAACACTGAAGACAAACTGATTTTAAAAAACAAACTAACAAAAATCTTGCCAGAAGGACAGGTCAAAGGGAGCCCAGGGTCTAAGTGCTTTTAGATGAAACCAGAGTTTAGTCTTTATCTAGAAAAACACCAGAAAGAATTTCTGCCCTTTTAGAAATCTCTGCAGAGACTTCCTTTGCTTTGATTCTTGATCTCTGTGTGATCACTAGTTTCTTCCTTTTTATATACATATATATATGTTATCTAGTAACATTTACTACAGCCTCTTCTAGTTATTTGCAGGAGTGTGGCGGTACACAGATGAATTCCACATTTAGAATCTACATAGGAAAATGGAAATATCCAGATGGATTTTTTCTTCTGAACTAGCCCGTGAATAATTTCAGAGGCAGGTATAATTGTTTCCACATGCACAGGGTGTGTACCCAGCACAATCACAAATTTGCGTTTACCATTAAACAAAGATATATGTACAATATTTATTTATAAACAACTGACAGTAAGGGTATATTTTCCAAGCGCGTGTAAAAGCAACTTCTGAACAACAACCAAAGGGCCGAGGCATTCTGAGAGCAGACCTACTCCTGGCTCCGTTACTGCCACCCCGGGGGCCGGGGGCGAGAGAACCGCAGCTCGGCCGGCCCCGCGCTGCCAGGCGGCCCCGACCCCGGGCCTCTCCAGCAGAAACTCCCTCTCGGCGGGGCGGACCCGGGCGCGGGCACTTCCACAACTTGCGCCCCGCCGCCCTCGCAGCCCCCGGCGCGCCGGGAGGAGCCGCTCGGGCCGTCCGCCCGGCCCCGCCGTGCCCCCGAGGGCGCTCCCCGGCCCCGCGGCGCCACTCACCGACTGCAGGAAGCGGAGGGTCCCCACGTAGTCGCGCTCGGTGCTGAGGATCTCGTTGAGGACGCAGAGGCGGAGGCGCAGCTGGCGGTCGGTGTCCCTGGGGCAGCCGGCGGGCTCGGCGGCGCTGGGGGCGCCGGGCGGCGGCGGCGGCGGCTCCATGGTGGCGGCGCGGGCCGGGCGCTCCGCTCCCCGCTCCCTCAGGAGCCCCCCATGGCCCCCTGGCCCTGCCTCGCCCGCGGGCGGAGGCGTTACAGGAGCCGGGCGCTGGGCGCAGCCCGGCTGCGGGACATGCCCGGCTAGCGGCGCGGCACCGCTGAATAGAGCGCGAAGGGAAGTCCCGGCGGCGGGGAGCGGGGAAGGAGGGACGGGGCGGGCACAGGCGGCGGAGCCCGGCCCCGGGGCCGGCGGCGGGCAGCGGGGCGGGGCGAGAGCGAGGGCGGTGTGGCTTTGTCATCTCCCGGTCCCGCACACCCTCGCAGTCGCCTGTCCTCGTCTCCGCGTCCTGCACACCCTCATGGCCGCGTGTCCTCCTGGCACGCAGCCCCTCTCATCCGCACTCCCTCATCCTCTCCCGCATGCACTCCCTCACCGCCGTGCGCCGCAGACCCCGCACGCCTCGCCCTCTGCCCCCTGCGCTTCACAGTGTGCTGAGCTGCTGCCCAGCCCGCTCAGCGCGGTCACACGGCGCGGCCGGACACGGGGCTCGCCCCACGGCGCACGAACACAGCCAGCGCGGTGGCACAGCCAGTGGCACAGCGCGGTGGCACAGCCAGTGGCACAGCGCGGTGGCACTCCGCGGTGGCACTCCGCGGTGACACTCCGCGGCTGCCCGCAGGAGCGGGGACTTGCCCCCGGCCCTACGGGCCCTGCCCGGCCCGCCGCCAAGCGGAGTCACACAGGAATGTCACACAGGAATGCACACAGCACAATGGACACAACGCGCAGAAATAAGGAATCGCAGGCTTCCATGCCAACAAAGAATAAATACAAAAGCAGGCTTCATCGCTGTGAATCCAAAATGCAGAGGTTTTAAGTTGGTTGCGACTGCTTGTGCAAAGTGAGTGCGCAGCACAAGGGCAGAGATGAACAGGGCAAGCTGCGCACAAAACCAGGCTGAGGGCTGCAATTCAGCACTACTCCCCCCATTCCCAGAAGGCTAACTTGGTTCATAACGGTGGAGATTCTCCCAAACAAGAACCATATTCCACCATAAGAACACTGCCAGGCTTTTGCCAAACTACAAATACTTTTTTTTTCTTTTTCTCTCTCTCTTTTTTTTTTTTTAATTAAGGAAAAAGGTTTCAAGAGGAAGATTTAAGAATGTTAATAATGTGAACTCCTAATAGGCATAATAATAGAGACATTTATTGGATATACTACCTTGAAAAGTAAACTTAGCAAAATGAAATGTAACAAATAATGTAATAATTGTCATCTTCCCCAGGCTAAACCAAAATATCTCTTGAACTTTTTTTATCTCAACATGGGCTTTTTTATTTTCTGGCTGATCACTATTCTGGTTTTTTAAATTTTCTCTTCAGGAGTAAGTGTTGGTAGTCTAACACAGCCAATCATCATCTCAAGGCTTCATGGATACCGCATTACATGGAATGAAAAAACAGCTCTTGGATCAAGACACAGTTGCAGCAGGCTGCAGGTCTGCAGTGTAAAGAAAATATCTCAAATATCTCATACCTAGGGCTTTCAGCCCTAGGTGTGGAAATTGTCTTTATTAAGTGTCAATATTTTTTTTCTCCATGTCTCCTAATGAGGTAGTCTTGGGTCAAGGTGTGCTGTTATCATGGCTCTCGTGATACCCTGCGGTAGCAGTTTCTGCATCCTCATCAGTGACAAACGTTCCCCTCACTCCCGAGTCAGTCTGAAACACGGTTGTTTAAAAGGGGAAAGAACATGTGGGAAAGGCCTTACCGCCCTGAGTTTCGGGGGTCCGAGGGACAAGCCCCGAGGGGGGGATTGGCCAGGGCGACTCTGGGCTCTGGGCAGGTCTCAGCTGCGCCAAGCAGCGCTCTGGGCTGCGGGAGAGCACTGCAGGGAAGGGACATGGACAGGCAAGCAGAATCTCTGGAAGGTCAGATTAGACTCTAAATTCACCGGTTTTCTTTCAAGTTCTTTACATTTAACCTTTCATTTTCTTCTGAAAGTCAATACAACATTTACTCATTTTGTGTCCAACTTATCTCTTTTTTAAAATCATCAAATGGTTTCGGTTTTTTTCTGTTTGGGGCAAGAGGTAGGCGCAAGACTTTCTTTTAAAATATCCTAATTAACTAACAATACACCCTGTTAGGAAAAATCACCATCACCAAAGCTACGCCCCCACCCTGTGGCTGAGTGAGAAAGTTGTTCGTTTTAAAGTTGTTAATTTGCTATTTCTATCTCCTGTGCTTACCTCAAAAATCCTATAAGAATTTCATTTCCATATCAAGTGCTGAGACAGGAGCCTATCACAGCACTCTAAATTTACCATTTCAGTTCAGCATTTACTAGTCCACAGCCCTTTTCCCTAGAGTACAGAAATGCTCAAAGATTCATGGGAAATTGGTAAGCTGTGAAGTGTGGGTCCCAATTTTGGCACTCAAGTCTGTACGTGACATACCCGGCTTAACGTAGCTGAAGAATTTCCTGAACTAGAGGTTGTATCTGGACCAGTTTTACTAGCCAACAATGGGCATATTTCCTATTGAATCTTCCTTTGACACACAAGATGTTCGCCCTTTCCAGGACTCTTTAGCAGTTTTTTCCACATTTAATGATTCCTATATGAAAAAAAAAAAAAATTCTTTTGCTTTAGACCTGATAATTTTCTTGGTTGCATCTTAACTTCATAACTGCAAACAATACAGCTCAGTCACTGTCTATGCTTTACTCACCATTTGAAGATTTTGCAGACCTTTAGTTTATTTCCCCTCAGTGCTCTCCACACCAAGTTAAAATGCTCTAACCTGTTAGACTGTCCTCATATTGAAGCCATTTTGCATGGCTAACTATCTTTCTTTCACTTCCCTGTACTTATAGCTCTACTATATGCTTTGAGAGACAGCAGTAAATGGTTTGTGCGAGACGTTAAAGAAGTCTGTGTGCCAGGGACCTGTTCAGGATACAGTGATGGTCTGTGCTGCTTCCACAGAGCATGGAAATGCTGCTGCTGAGCAGAGAATAAACCCTGACTCCAGCAACTTAATTGAACTTGTTTATTGAATGGCAGCAGCTAATTTAAATTCCAACATTGCATCTGTAGATATGCAGAGTAATTCTAGAAACTTCAGTCAAAATAATGTAGTTAATAGAGATTTCCATGTGTGTGGTTAAAATCAGGTTCTGGCCTGTGTGCAGCAGACATGAATCAGCTTTCACCTGTCCCTATATAATTCATTGGAGATAACTGATTTTGCTAAAGCCACCGCTGATTTATTCTAGCTAAGAACTAATCCCTTTGATTTCTACAAATTATTAATTTTCAAGCAAGATGTATGGAGGTAGTTTGCAGTGAGCTTTGCAGAAATAATTTCTTAGCTTCCGACTCTTCAGGAACCTAGACTGCCAGTGGAACATTTGCATTTCTCTTGTTAACATCAGCCCAAAAATAGGTTTAAGATAAAGATGCTCAGGTAACTTGACAGCAGAGTGACTTGGAACAAATAGAGGCTTAGAGGGAACATGGTGAACAAAGAAGAAGAATTGCTAGGAAGTGTGGATGGAATTCTCTGTGATTAGGAAATAATATAATGCACACATTAAGTAAACTCTGAAAGCACTTAATTAGACACACGGTGTGTGGTAGAAGGACATAAGTATTATGTCCATTTGAAAACAGGGAAACTGAGATGCATGGTCTGAAGTGGCTGCCCAAGAATACTGTGAATATGTGCAAAACAGAGCCCACTCAAAGGGGCCCCCACAATGCCACACCAGTTTTCAGTCAGCAAATCAGATTTTACCTGTGGGGTGTTAGGCCACCTGTGAGTGTGATGAGACATCAGTGACCAAGGCTTGTGCTTCTCTTTGCTGTCCCCACTTCCTTGATAACCCTAATACCCTAGAGAAAACTGAAGGTTAACGCCACTTCATGCCATGAAGGATTCTGGACTTGAGAAGAAAGAGGGAGATACTATAAACTGTATCATGGGACCTGCACACAAGCTTTTGTAAGATGTTACATCAGTGTCTCACTTGGCAGAGGGACAGCACCATGAGAACGGAGAGTTGCAGCCTTCCCATGAGTTCAGGGGAGATGGACAAAAGTTTTTGAAAATATTCCTGGTATTGAACTCACTAATTAATTGGAAATGCAGCTTCTTTCCTTTTCATAGGTTTCAGATTTGTGTCAAATCCTAAACACATATAATTGGAGAAGAAGTGTGTGTTATTTCATACATTCTATATTCAAGTCAAAACATTCAGTTTTGGAAGACACTCTGGGAAAAGGCTGTATTTGCTATTACTCACTCCTCTGATGCTTCTTTTCTTTCCACTGTCTGATTCACTTCTTTAATCATATTTCCCCTCTTTTGCCCTTCCTCAATCATACCCACCTACTTAAAACTAATCACATACTAAAAAGTGCATAATTAGGTTTTCATTATGTCCTTTCCTGACATAATTTTTGATTATGTAATTAAGGGTTCTCACTGAGCTCTTAAACTGAGAGAAGATTTTTGGTTCAATTAATCAAATGGTCCTTCTCAATTCAGGGTAGTTTAAAGCAGTTTTGTTTTTAAGTCAGGTGCAGAAAGTGTTTCTATTACTCCTGACATAATGCTATATGATCTGATCTTTACCCTCTAAAGCCAACAATGGAGAAGCATAGCCTTGACAACAGGCTCAGGTATATTTATGTAAAGAAAAAAATATGTATCAAACTTCAATATGCTTGACGTAGGATGATTTTTTAAAATTTTGCAAATTCCCTTTTTTCTTTTGTAAATTGGAAGTTTGTCAGATTTTTATTAAATAGTCAATTAAACTGGGGTTGTTCCAAGTGATTTTTTCCCCATATGAGACCATTTACGAGTTTGCAACTCTTTACACTTTTTTTCTGACAAATTAACATTCTTATAAAATTTAGTCTTTTGGGAGGGTACTAAAAAAGGCTGCTGGAAGATTTGCAGATTGTATGCAAATAAGTATTTGCCCTGCACTAATACAATCAAGCAAAGGTTCACTCTCTGTATTTTGTTCTCTGTAAGTACCTGAAGTAAAAATAACATGAACAATAGTGCTTGTTTTTGTTTTGTTACAAATTGCTTGTTCCTGACTGCATTTACATTATTTCCTCTGCCAGTACATTGAACAGGAAAAGCCACCTACCTCTGTGTCAGCACAACCAATGTATAGAAATTGTAATGAGGAGGTGGAGGCTGGAATTCTGTGGCTGATTCAAAACTCATGGTGTTTTCACAACTAAAGCTGGAAAGAATCTTCTGAATGAACAGAGAGCTGAAGATCATAGAAAAAAAATGTTTTATGGCACATAAATAGACCTGGAATACATGGCATCTATGCACCTGCTCTTTTTTCTCCAGTTCTATTCTTTGCTTTTCCCGACGCACCTCAGTGGTGTTGAAGATACAGAGCATGATTTTGGGGCAAGGGATTGGCACCAGCTCAGCAGTTTGTCGCCAGTTGAAGGGGTTTTGGTGAATTGTTCTCAGCTTAAGATCAGACCATGCTTGAGGGACTGACTGGGCTGGGGCCCACTCGGTGTGCTGTGTGAGGAAGAGGAGCAAACATCACAGAATGCGCTGCTGCATCTTCTGCGTCTTTGACACTCAGTGTTCCACATGCAGCTGTGCAGAGATGTCATTTCTGGGATCTACTGTCTGCACCTGCAATTTTGGTCAGTTTTTTTTAATACTGAAGTGTATGAGTAAACTAACATGCATTTCTGAGATGATATGTGAATTCTTCTCCACTAAATACTGAGAGTGATGGAGGTCTGCATTTGATAAACTAAAGATCTTTGCTAAGGATCAGCTGAGCCAGTTTCATATCACATCAGCACAAAATAGAGAGCTTGGTCATAATACATAATTTTGCCATTTATAGGCTCCCTGTGCATCTTGTATCCAGTATAAAACTCTCTCCATGGTTATTGTAGTGCACACATTTTTTATCTATAAGGCCGAATTCATGTAACCTGGAAACATGTAGTCATCGGTGTAGCTTGGACTGCGTTTTTATTGTTGAACTTAACTGAAGTGTGAGCTACCCTTTTTTCCCTTTCGACATTGTTGCATGTTTTCACCACTTCCTTTGTGACACTGTGGTGAACAGGATCAGGAACTGATCAGCTGATCCAGCTCAAATTAACTGGAAGGCAAACAAACAAAAGGTCCCTTTTTGAATCAGATTTGCTCCCTGACAAGCTCAGTGCGCAACCCCCCAAGAGTTACTGCAGGCATGAGAGGAAGTGTTCAGTCATGTGGTAAGGGCAGGGATGGGAGAAGGATGGGATTGCCTCCTTTAGCAGTAACTCATCTACAGATCAGTTTAAAGCCATTTGTGAAACTACAGCCTTGCACAACTGCCTGCATCAACACTGGATGCAGTCCTTGGAATTATAACCACTTGTATAAAGTCAGTGCATGGGCTGTGAGCTCACAGTGTAGGGGGAGAAAGATGTTCTAGGAAATCATCACCAGGTCTAACAAAATATTAATCAACTACAGCAGGGATTCCTCTAGGGAAGGGGAATCAGACTTTTTTGTACTATTGATATTTTCAAAATAAGCTTCTTTCTTTTTCCCTGGTTGATCTTTGTGCAGAAACATTAAAAGTGTAGCAATAAAAATCCCATTAAACTGACAGTGTCACTCGTTAAATCACAGAACACTTTCATTTGAATTACGGTGTAAATGCTGTACAAGTCTTAACAGGAAGCCATTAGTAACAGAGTTAGGAGGAGGCTCATGTGCTTTGCCATGGAGGATGGAACTGTAGGCTCACTGCTATGCTGAGGTTGCTTTTCAAGGGAAAAAGGAAAGATAATTTGATAGAGAATGCTTTGTTTAAACAAAAACTACTATAGGGACACTTAAAGTGTACAGGGTTAAGCAGCATGTTCTTTCCTGTTCTCAGGATGCTTCGAACTGCATTGTGCACAATTTTACAGCTTTACATCGATGGGTGACCGCCGTGATGTTTTATTACATCAATACTCCCAAGTGCTCAAATGGACTGCCACAATTCAGACTTTTCTGGGAGTTTTGGAGACTTCTGACAGCAGCCCTGAGCTCTGTCAGTCCCTGGGGAAGGTGGCAAAATGTCTTTTATGCTTGCTTTCTCGCAAGCACAAGGAGAGAGAACAGCTCTTTAGAAGCATGCAGACAAAGCCTTCTCTTGGGGTGGCTGATGCTCTGGACATGGCTTGCACGAGGCCTGTATTGTCATCGTTCCAGCACCAAAGCTTCCACAGGGTCCCATGTTTCCCTGGAGGGGAAATGTGCTCCTTGTGCTCCCTTCCCATGTGCTCCTGTGGAGGGCTGGAAGGCAGTGGTTTGTGTGGGCTTTGGCTGGATTTCTGTCTGGAATGCACCAGGGCAGCAAAGCACGCTTGTGTGAGTGCTCACACAAACACGCCAGCTGCAGTCACTGACAATGCCTGCTTGCTGAAGGGTGGAAAGGGGTGGGTTAGTAAGTCTGAGTCTCCACATTTCATTGGGATGATGGTATGGAAATTGTTTTTCTGTTCTACTGGCTGAAGAAATTACAGAACCATTTCTGTTTCAAATTGAACGTGCTGCCTTGGAACACCAGACCGGGACAGTTAACAGGCTCTTTCCTCTGTGTCAGTTCAATACATTGCAACTCAGTTTTTGCACCTTTGTTTTTTGTAACTTTCCGTCAAATGGTGGCTGAGACTCAAGTGGTGAAGTACAGGGACGAGGGGAAACTAGAGCAACAAAATAGTGGTTTTGGAAAGAAGGTGAAAACATATAAAATAAAGATGAGACAGAGATTTTCAAGAAAATTGTGGAAAAGTTTCCATTGACAACAGCATAGAAAAATATTTTTGCACTTTGTAAACTGAACTGCTCTGGAAGGAGAGAGAAAAGATCAGTTCCACAGATCCAATTTCTACACACGTCTTTCAGTTTTTTCAATATGTTTCTTCTGATCCAGTAACATTTAGTCTCATGAAGGATTTGGGAAATATTGCAAGGACAAAGAAAGTGAAGCTTAAATAAAATAAGAGTGACTGGATAGCTCACTGGGCCTGTTGAGTTATGCATTTTAATTCTAGTCCAATAGGAAGAAGATAGATACAATAAAGCCAAATCAAAACAAAGCTCCCTTTGTCTCAATGAAGATTCCTCTGAAGAATACCTAACTGCAACTCAAGAATAAATGAGTTCAGTAATGAGCAGAGAGAGGAAGCCTTTCCTGCTGAGAGGAAAGGAAACAAGCCTTCTTAAATCTGAATCAAGGAGCCAAGAACCTGGCTTTGGGAAAGACATGAAGAGTTCTGTACATACATGAGTAAGGTCTATACTGTATGGTAAAGCTAGGGACATTTCTTGATGAAACTCTGAGTTTCTTACAAGAAAGTATGAGAAATAAAGATCAGATTAAGGTCAGAGAGAAGGTCACTTATCATTTTAATTCTTCATAGAGCTACTCATATCTTCTGACTGAAGTTATCCTGATAGAAACCCACTACAATTGAAAACCAGGATCTTCAGTACCTTAGTATTCTGTTTCCTTTGTTTTTAATGAGTACAAGGTTCGTGTCAACAAAATCTGCCTCGTTATACACTTACCTTGGTGAAATGCAGAGTGCTGTACAAAACAGGCTGTTCTGTGCACAGACACAACGTGGAACAGCCAGTTCCGTGCCATTCAGATACACACAACTCTAACTAGCACTTGCTTGTGTGGCAAATAAAGTCTCATTATCACCTCTCAGACAGGAAATTTGCAAGTGAGTGATTATCCAGCCCCGGGTCTTCCACCTCTCCAGCACCTCAGGGTGTGGGAGCTACTCAATTGCATTTGCATCTTTCCAAACAATTACAGGTCTGCTCTACAGGCAAAAGCAGGAGTTGGCAAAAATATTTTTCCCAACTGCTCCTTCACTCTGGCTGCTATCCTTTAAAAATAAATGCACTTTTTGTTGTTTTCAAATCATTTTGTTTCTAATGTTTCTCTGTATTTAAGTAACGGCAGACTTTTGTGGCTTAGATATGGTTCTAAACACTGTAAAAGGAAAATAGTTAGAAATTTTCAAGCCTGAATATGTTAAGCTCTTAAAATGACTGTGTTTAGGGCTGCTGCTCAGCAGAAACACACGCTGCAATCAGTGAGAGCAGTGGTTGTTCAGTAATAGGTGCCATGAAGGCAATAATATTTGAATTTGTGAACACTTTGATTTGAAGTCCGATCTTCAGATTTTATTGCATCTCTGCTTGTCTGAACACTGTTATATTCCTAACACATCCTCTTATGGTTACATACTATTTGTTATCAGAACAAGGAATAGAGGCTGCAATTCAGCATCGAAGGGCCTGTGTCTGCTTCTGTCCAGCACGCGTGATTTATTGTGATACCTTCATGTGAGTCTGGTACCACAGCTGACCTCAGGATTGGTTCCTTCTGCCAGGACAAGTGAAAAAAAATTTATAACTTGGTTTTGGTTGAAAGGTCAAAACAACATTTATTTAATATAACAAAATTATTCTGTGGGATAAGTATCTGCTTTCTTTGGACAGGCTGCCAATCTTTTGAAATGTGAAAAAAGTGAAAACTGCAGATTTGGAGTGTAGCCAAAGCATGTATTTCAGAATTTTTAAAAAAAAAGTTCAAGTTCTCTTGTGAGAGAGAGAGAACTGCAAATCTGATCTGACGGCTTTTTAAGGAAAGAAGAATTTAATTTGTATTTACTTAAAATTGTATAAATCTCACTTATTCAAAATACTGCTATTATCCTTTGTAACTTACTTCAAGGTAAAATATTGGGCTAAAAGGTAAATCCCAGCAGCAAGCAGAAGTGCTGCAGTCAGGTTTGAGAGCCGGGCGGTGGCTGGCTGCAGTGCAGGGCTGGCTGCAGTGCAGGGCTGGCTGAGATGCAGGGCTGGCTGCAGTGCAGGGCTGGCTGCGGTGCAGGGCTGGCTGCAGTGCAGGGCTGGCTGCGGTGCAGGGCAGGCAGAGATGCAGGGCAGGCAGAGATGCAGGGCTGGCTGCAGTGCAGGGCTGGCTGAGATGCAGGGCTGGCTGCGGTGCAGGGCAGGCAGAGATGCAGGGCTGGCAGAGATGCAGGGCTGGCTGCAGTGCAGGGCAGGCAGAGATGCAGGGCTGGCTGCAGTGCAGGGCTGGCTGCGGTGCAGGGCTGGCTGAGGTGCAGGGCTGGCTGCAGTGCAGGGCAGGCAGAGATGCAGGGCTGGCTGCGGTGCAGGGCAGGCAGAGATGCAGGGCAGGCAGAGATGCAGGGCTGGCTGAGGTGTAGGGCTGGCTGCAGTGCAGGGCAGGCAGAGATGCAGGGCTGGCTGAGGTGCAGGGCTGGCTGCAGTGCAGGGTGGGATGAGGTGCAGGGCTGGCTGAGGTGTAGGGCTGGCTGCAGTGCAGGGCTGGCAGAGATGCAGGGCTGGCAGAGGTGCAGGGCTGGCTGAGGTGCAGGGCTGGCTGCGGTGCAGGGCAGGCAGCAGTGCAGGGCTGGCTGCAGCAGCTCCTGCCCAGCCTGGCCCAGCTCCGTGGACAAACAGTTCCAGAGCCTCTCCTGCCAAGTGATTTTTCTTTTCATCTCATGACATTGCACAGTGCTGTTTAGACATATTGTCTGTCCTTTTTTCACATTACAGAGCTTCTCTGGGCTGGAGTGCAAGTTCTGTGTGAGGCTGTAAGATGGTCAGAAGACACAGAAGGTCTAAGACTAGGATTTGAAGAAAATAGTGGGAATGAAAGGGAGAGCACTGTCTATACAGATCATGGTGAAATGCCTCACTAATATCACATAAATACTTGTATAATTACTCACTTAGTAGTTACCTAATTGTTTTGCTAGCAGTGGGAGAATGCTTTACTATGTGGATTTATTGATTTTAGGGCATGCAGTGTTGAACTGGAAAAAATTAGAGAGTTGAGACAGTGAATCAAATGCGGACCTCCCTGGGAAATCCACTAGTAAGTACATTACTGGACAGCAGGAAAAGTGGCTGGAAGCCAGGCAGAATAAATAGAATTAGTCCCAAAGGAAATTATTAAAAATGGACAGAAGAAGGGAAAAGAAGTTCTATGCTAATGCTGGACTGGGAACTAAGCTACTATACAGACCAGGGCTGGTTTTCCAAGAATTTTCCTGTCCATTCTGCATCTATTTTTAGGCTGTGGTTTCCTTCCTAAAACAAGCTATGTAGCAACATGCCAGTGGGAAAGTGTTGCGAGGTTAGTTCTGTCAGTCAGTACAGAGCACCTGGCCTCTGGGCAGATATCCAGGGAAGCTTCTTGCCAAGGAAGTAGCTTGTACAAACTGTGAACTCTGTCCACCTGTTAGGCATTGTTTGCTCATGATTTATGTCTTGCACTACAGACATATTTGCCACAATGAGCTATTTACAGAAGCTTAATAGTAATTCTTGTAATTGGCACTGAATCCACTGGCAAGCACATGCATGCAGATACATGCATTTCTTCCCCCTTGGTCTGCCTTCTCTCCCACTGGAAAGGCTTTCTCTCTCTGTTTGCCTGCAGCCAGCGACACACACCACGCAGCTCGCTCTGCAGCACGGTGCTGTGCTCAGTAGCAGCATTGCACTGGGCTAAAGTGCCTTTGAATTAGCCAAATGACTCACATTCTTCCCTCAGAAATCAGCCACTGTAATCTTAAAATACTTTGACAAAAAGAAAATTTGAAAATAGTTGTAAGAATGATATCAACCCCATTATTCTTTCACTGCACTTAGTTACACAGTGATGTCAGTGTGAGGAGAGCGCTGTGTGCTGAGCAGGCATAATTAGACTTTAGAACTGTCTGTCTTTGGTGGTTGAGACGCTCTGTGGGCTGGGAGACACCGAGGCATTGTGCCACGTGCTGGGAACCCAGCTGCATTTGGTGTTCAGGTGAAAGGAGCCCTTGGCCATAACCAGACTTCAGCTAGGGGAGCGTGCCATCCACCAGCTCTGTGCTCCTCATCTGCCTCTGGCAGTCAGAGAGCTCGCTGAAACTGAGGCCTGCTACTGACTCTGGGCCCTCTGAAATCCAAACCATAACCTCAGTGTAGCCCTACACCTATGAATTCAGATACTACTCCATGATTTCAAAAACAGGGGTTTTGCCTGAGAGAAAAATTTTTTAAAATCTCTGTTAAACCATCTGTTCAATCTATTTTCTAAAAACTAGCCTGTATCCATTTGCTTCTCTCCTGAGAACTAATCCCGTCCCACGATAAAAACCCTAAAATCAGAACTGATAATTTGGCTGACAATATGTGAAGAGCTCTGCTGCTTAATTAGTTCTGCAATGCTGCTGACAGTAATTACAGCCTCCTTTTGTGTCAATAACTAAGTCAGCAACTCTCAAAAAAGATTCAGTGCCTTATTTGGCTTTTAGTTATGTCACTCCTGCATCCCTGTAATTTCAGTGATAACAGTAGAATTACCCTTAATGTGCAGGAGTGTAAGTGAAAGGAGCACCCAGACGTGTACATTGGGGGTTGGGTTAGCAGTCACATTTCGTATTGGGAGCATATTTAAAAAATATATGTCTAAAAATACAAGCACTGGTCAATTTTCCCTGGGAAATAATACTAACCTGACACTTTGCACAGGTGTTTGGGGCCTTTGTTAGTGGTTTTGGGCACAGAAATTGCAGTTCTTGACAAATCAACACTAAAGGTCCATTAATGACATTTTGAAGAGTTAGAGTCCTGCTGTTTGGAAAAAAGGAAGCAAAACTGCAATCTAAAGAATTGAATGTGCTCCTGTATTCTCCATTAGATACGGCTGTCTGAATTTGAAGGAGACCTTTGTGGAACTTCCATGAAGTGACGTCTGTGTGCAGTGGTGATTAATAGAGCGAGGAGGGTGTCAGTGGAGGAAATTCGGATTATTGCCACACGTCCTGCTGGCTTTGGAGCCCTAGATTTCGGCTGGGAGGTGCTTTACCTAGGCAAAGGGTAAAGGGAGAAGATTCAATTAGGTATAAAGTTATTAACGGAGGGTCAATTTCTGTGACTGAAAACTTAATTTTTAGTGAGTCCTCATTAATGTACAACTTTGACTTTTTTAGACGTGCTCTCTCTTCATGCCTCATTGCAGGACGGTGTGAGAGTTAACAGAGATAATGCGAATGGTGAGACACTTAGGTTAGAAGCGTTATAAAACCGAGCATTCCACCAACGCGGCCTCCCGGGCATAATTTACAGCTTTTCTCCGGCAGCACGGCCCGGCCCTCAGCCTCGGCTCTGCCCCTCAGCCTCAGCCTCAGCCTCGGCTCTGCCCCTCAGCCTCAGCCTCAGCCTCGGCCCCGCCCCTCAGCCTCGGCCCCGCCCCTCAGCCTCGGCTCTGCCCCTCAGCCTCAGCCTCAGCCTCGGCCCCGCCCCTCAGCCTCGGCTCCGCCCCTCAGCCTCGGCTCCGCCCCTCAGCCTCGGCTCCGCCCCTCAGCCCGCCCCAGGCTCCGCCCATATCTCCGCCCCTCGCACGCCCCTCGCCACGCCCTTGGATCAGCATCTCGCTCCGCCCTCGACTCCGCCCCGTCTCCGCCTCCGGCACCGCCCCTCGCTCCGCCCCGTCACGCTCGGCCCTGTGGGCGGGGCCAGGGCCGTGTCGAGTCACGTGACGGTGCCAACATGGCGGCGCCGTGGCGGCGGCGCGGCCGCTGAGGGAGGCGCGTCCCTTCCGGGTGTGCCGCGGGCCCGAGTGCCCGCCCGGCTCCTGCTCCCGGCCCCCGCCCCGCTCCCGGCCTCGTCATGCAGCCACCGGCTCACGAGCAGGACGCCCGCACTAAGAGCATGTTCGTGTCACGGGCTCTGGAGAAGATCCTGGCGGAGAAGGAGGCGAAGCGGCCCCCGCACGGGCAGCTGCGGAGAGCCTGCCAGGTGGCGCTGGGTGAGTCGGCCCGGCCCGGCCCGGCCCGCGCGGGGCGCGGCGGTGGACGGGGCCCAGCGCTCCGGCACATGTCCCTTCCGCCTCGCGTCCCCGCAGGGTGTGGGGATCCTCTCGGGACCTTGGAGCGGAGGGAGAGTTCTCCCTCCAGTACAGGACGTGAAAATAGGAGGGGAAAACCTCCTATTATTTATTGAGTTCTGGTTTCGGTGTGAAACAGGAGGGACTTGGTCTTGCCACTTCGGTTTTGAGAAAATTAATTGCAGCTTTTGGACTAGGAAACAAGAGCTTTTAAGGCCCTCGAGTTACGGAGTCCCAGAGCTTCTCGGGATGTTAAATCTGACCTCTGATCTCCAGGTCGTGTTTGGACTGGCTAGGGACTGTTGGCATAGTGGCCAAGTACACGTAATATCTGTGATGTTTTCAGAGCTGGCAGCACTTTTTGGGAAGTTGGTGGACTGGTCCTGAAATCTGCAAGTACAAGCTTATGTAAAGGTCCCTGTGGTAAAAGTTCTGACAACATACGGTGTGTCACAGAGAGGGAAAGATAAACTGAGGCGAACAGTAGAGCTCTGCAGCTGGAGTTCTCCGTGGCCCTTTCTTAATTTGCAAAAGTGACATTTCTCTTTCAGTTGTGGTTGCTTCCCATCAATATTTTCCTTTGGGAACATTTAGTGTATCCAAGACAGAAGAAAAGGGTATGTAAGGAGGCTGGGCAGGTGCAAGTTGGGTTGGGTATGTAAGGAGGCTGGGCAGGTGCAAGTTCTGTCCCAGGCAGAGTGAGCTTAAAGAAATGCTGTCATTTTTATCTTCCTCCCAGCAGTCTTTACTCCCAGGAGATCTGTAGGAGCTACCTGTAGTGTAAACACGTATGCCCGGCAGTTAGAAACTGCTTTTCCTAACGAGTTCCTTTTCCTGATCTCTTCCCCAGCTGCCCCCACATGCACTGAACCCATTTACAGGGCTGAGAACCTGTTTTGCTGCTATATAAATAGATTTAGAGGTTGAGAAAGGGAACTTCCTTGTGAGCTGCCTGGTGGAGGTCTGTGTTTGCTAAGGCAGTGCAGGCGATGATTTTGGGAGCAGAGTTGTGCCACAGCCCCCGTTGGCCCCTGCCTCTTGGGTTATGGCTATGCCTGCGTGTTCTAAGGTGCAGTGTGTGGGAGGGGAGCTCACGCTTGTCATGGTGGACATAAACCTGCTCTGAAAAGGAGTCCATGGGCTTTCTTGGACTAAAGCAGAGGTCAGCAGAAAGAGAGAAACTTCTGTTGACCAAGTGTTAGGGGCCTGAATAACTGTATGGGAGGATCTCTGTTACATTTGGTGAATATTACTTGATTATTTTAGGTTGCTAACAGGAATGGAGTTTCTTTATTTACATGTGATTTTTTCCCCAAACTTTATTCTATTTTGGTTAAGCCTTTTTAAATTTTTTCTCGAGTGAAAAAAAAAATCAGTTTTATTTCCATATACTTAATTTTCATTAATCATATACTTTGTATTAACTAAGACTATGACAGTTCCAAAAGTGTCAACTTAATTTTCAAGCTCTGTGCAATAGTAAATATGTGAGGAAATGTGGGAAGAATGTTACTGGCAGTCTGAAGAATTCAGGCCAAACTTTGTACCCTACAGAAACTGTCAGGGATGAAAGAAGCTTCAGTGTTGTGAATAATAATAAGAAGTCCAGTTAACACTGAATAAAAATAGTTCTGTGTGAAAGAAATGTGGTTACTTTATGAAAGTGGTCATTGTGTCAGCTGTTGTCTGCTGCACTTTTCTTCAAGTAATACTTCAAATAATCCATTTCTACTTACTAAATCCCCTTTGCTGCGCAGTCTTCTCGATGCAGCGGTGTTTTTATTGGAGCCAGTTACAAACCAGGCAACACAGGCATGGAGCATGTGTAGCTGCTCCTGGGATGAGGGAAGTCTAAGATGAATTTTTTTTTTCCAAACAGGGAGAAACAGGTGTATTTTACAGCTGCCTAATAGAAATGAACCATTTTTTTGTGGCTTCTGCTATGGTGTTACTGCAGTAGTGGTTCTATTACTTACCTATGCTTTACATTTGTTGTTTGGTGAGAGAGAAAGAAGTTTCTAACTGTGGGAAGGATGGTCTCGTTTTCTTACATGACTTCTATATTGGTTTGTACATGTAACTCCTGAGAATTTGGGTAAATTACTACTGAATGTTACTGTCTCTCTTGTGTAGGAAATATAGGTATTCTTTAATTCTAATTTTAATCTGCTTTAATTTTTCTAAATTTAAATTCTTCTTACCCTTTTTTCCCTGTAATTCAGTCTTTTCTCTGGGCTAATTCTGATCAGTTTTGGACTACAAAATACGCATGACCTTGTAGAAATCAGAAGTAACATAGGTGCAAATAGGACAGAAACACAAGTATGGAGGAAAAGGAGCAAAACTACTTCACCGTGGTGTTTTTTTGCCTCTTTCCACGCCCTCCTTTGAAATACACAGCATTAATGTTAAGTAAGCAGAGTTTGAATAGATTCCTTCATTCAGTCTCTTGCTTCATCAGTAGGTGTAACGGTTGCCTCCTGTAGTTGTAGTGCCAGTAAACCCCAGGAAAGATTGGGAGAAATTGAGGGTTTTGAACAGAGAAGCTGTTCTGCTCTGCTTTAGAAAACTGTGTTTTAAAGAAAATTTATTTTCAATAGACCATTGTATGGTATAAAAATAGTTGCTTAATAAGCATTTGCATTTACATGAAGCTCCAGGTACACATGATTCTTAGTAAATCTACTGAAATTGTCCTGAAGAATTTGCAGTGGAATACTGACAGTCTGTATCCCAGCAGTTCCTATTAGACTAATGCTAATTGTGCACCTGGGTCACTCACATAAACTATTACTCCTGCCCTACTGGGGCTGTTTTTAATGACACACTGTGCAGCCACCCTGGTTGGGCAGCCTTCTCTGACAGCCTGGGCAGCTCCACATACATATCTTCAAGCTTTGTAAACAACAGAATTTGTTTAGTTAGCTTGTTAACAAATTAAAATCTTTTCAACCCTGCCTTCACTTAGGAATCTGATTGTGTGTTTAGGAAGTCTCTGTGTATAGATGACAAATGTCCAAAATCAGTTGTGTTTCTTGGTTTGGCCTCTTGGCCAGCGTGTTCAGAGGGCGCTGGGGCAGAGAGCAGACTCTGGCATGCCCTGGCCCTTTCCTGAAGGGCTCTGCACAGCGTGTGTGATCGATACCTGTTGGGCTTTGCGTGGAGTCGAAGGCAGGCTGGGCTTGGGCAATGTGGTCAGCTTTACTGGGCTGGGGAGGGAAGCTCTGGCTGCTCCTCCACGCGTTAGTGTTGGCCCAGCTGCCTGCTGCTCGGACCATGGCCCGTGTCCTTGTGTCAGCACAAGCCATTTTTGCACAGGCTCGCTTGCTGCAACTGACACAAACCTGGCTCCAAGGCCACCAAGCAGGCATTGAGCTGCAGGCAGACAACAAATGTACTCTGGCTTAATGTGTAGTGTTCAGTACAAGTGAACTGAACCCATCCATCTGCTAGAGAAAGGCAGCTACCCAATGTGAGCTTCATCCTGCCCTTGTGGCCAGAAACTCTGGAAGAAATTGCTGCAAGGCCATTCTTGTTCCAGGTCTGTTGCTTGGTAGGAATGCTGCCAGACTTGCGTTAGATGGGCAGCACAGGGCTTGAAGATGTTTCTGACTGAAAGGGGCGCCGTGGGAGAGACAGGAAGCTCTGGTACCCAAAGCGCACCAAGTGAGGGGTCAGCATTGTGCTGGGGTGACCAGGTGTTGACCAAAATTGGAACTGTGTTCTGTAGCTGCAGTAGGGAGCTGAGCTGTGCTCCTTACTCCTGTGACTGGAGAAAAACAGGACCAGTGGCAGGCGGTTTCTGGAAGCTGGCTGCATCTGGTTAGGGCTTGGCAAGCTGTTCTTGGCAGCAGACTTCAATTAGGCAACTATTTCTGTTTCACTCTGGTCAGACCACCAAATGAGTTCTTCAGATACGGAGGTTTTCAAACTGTTTTGATGTAATCAGTAACAGAAGTATGCCTGCAGCTTTCTTTTGTCCTTTCATTTATTCTTTTCTGCCAGTATTATCTATTAAAATACTGTTGTGGTGAAGATGTTTTCATATGGCTTTAGAAAAGCTTTTATTTTAATAAAATTGTGGGAAACTTTGTCAGGCTTTGGTTAGATCTTTTCTGTTGTTGCTGTTTATAGAGTATTTCTGATACTTAAACTGTTGTTGCTCTAATATGGGATATTATTCTTGCATTATTTTTCCAGTGCAAGATCTATGACAAGTATCAGTAAAGATGGGCATGATCATGTCTCCTTATGACTATAATTGTTATGAATCTTTCAATTCAACATCTTTTTTACTCTGCAAAACAATCAGTATGGGGGGAAAATTATCTCCTTGAAAGAAAGAGAAACTTAGTGGAGTTTTTGCATTAGAAAAATTTCTTCACTAAGAAAAGGCTCTGTACACCTTAGTTCTGCAGGGTGTCTGAAATACAGCATTAATTATGTTTTTGCTGACCCTGGCATCCTGCTGTCCATGGGATTGTAGCTGTAGCTAAAACATGCCTTTCTCTGCCAAGACCTGGAGGCAGGACTAAGTGTTCTGAAGGTGTAAAGCTACCCAGAAGACTCTGTGTTTAAGCAGCAGTTCCTGCGTGCTGTGGGAATGTGCTGTGCTAAGAGCAAGGCAGATCAAAACAGGGACACAATCCATTGGTGGGTCACATACATTCTCAGTAGCTCTTTGGATTGTAATATGGTGTTAAAGGTGGGGAAGGTAATTGAATCAAAAGGCCTGAATTGAAATTATGCTGAACTGAGTCACCTGATTGGTAGGCCAGCTGGATCCTGGAATGAAAAGCACAGTGGTTTAAGAAGTGGTGCTGTGCAAGATTTAGGTTGTCTGTTTGGCACAGAAAACCTTGGCGATTTCTTACCAACAGCCTCCATTCTGTTGTCTCCTCTCCAGTTGAAGCCTAAAGCATCAGGGGATGGTGGTGCTGGCTTTGGGGTGTCACAGAGCTGAAAAGTTCTACTGACCCTAAAGCCCCCAGGCCTCAGTGCTGAGTGCTGGGCTTGGCTTCTGCAGGGCTGGCAGGTGATAACTGCTCTTTAAAGCTGCTGGATATGGTTGGTTGTGTGGTGGGCTTGAGGAGAGCTGGGAGCACTGTGCACCTCGGGCTCTTCCATTTTTCTGGTGTCTCTTTGGCTGATTCTGGGGTGGATAACATTACTTCAGTTGGTGTGACATGAGAACTGAGGGGTGTCAGACTGATGCTCATTGACAAGTGGAAATGGCAGAGGGAGCAGCAATCCTGGATGGAGCTTATTACTCACGGCGTATAGTTATACAGATTTTCGCTATGTTCTGCTTCCATTTTCTCTATCCAGTGTGGGTAGTAATTTTACAAAATCAGTACACGCTGTGAGGATTAATTCCTGTGCCATTTACTGACAAGCAGGTCTGGACAAAACCCGATAATCTGTTTGCTGCAGTCCCTGTTCTTTAGTGTGATTTGTGTATTGATTCTCCTGAGACAGAAGAAATTCCTGAGGTTCACAGACAGCACTGAAATCTTCTGAACTGTGGACATCTGATCGCAAACAATGGTGTCTCTCCAGAGTTGTGGAGTACAAGTATTGAATGAATGATCATTTTCTAATACCTGCAATTGAAACAAGATTTGTAAGCGTGGTAATTTGCAGAATCAGGGCAGTTTGCAGCATGTGCTGTAGGATGGGATGGAAGGTTCTTCTGGTGTTACAGATGATGTAGTTGTACAGCCTTACTGTGGGTGCTGGTTTAGATATGAGTTTGTCAGTGTTCACAGTGGGTGCTTATGCTGGTCTGTATTGTGCATCGTGGTGATACCTTAGAAGTCCTCAAAAAGCCTTACTAGAATCTTTGGGATCTGCTGCTGTATACAAGAGAAATGAGAAAGGAACTTTCTTTGCCCCTGTATTTAATTTTATGAAAAGCTCTTTAAAAGTGTAGTTAAAAGGACAGAGTGGATTTGAGATTTCCTGTTTCCTGGGAGCTTGTCCAGCTGATTCCTATTGTAAGACTTAAGATGAGCAGGCTGGCTGGCATGGCAGGTAAAGGGAAGGTTGGATGCATTGGACTCATAGTTTATGCAGTAGATTAAAGGCTTCTGCAGATCTGAGTGTCCTGTGGTGTGGACTTACACTTGAATAGAAGTTGCATGCTATGCCTGAGAGTTCTAAAGATACCTTTCGTTTGGAAAAAGTAGCTTTTTAAATGTAAAATTTGAGAGATACACCTTTCAATAACTGGTAAAACTCTGATCTCTGAAGCTGAGGTATTACAGGAATGGACTCAGCAAATACTCAGGTGCAAAACTGGATTTAAGCATCTTTGCTTTATTACTGTGTTATTGATAATGATAACTAAGGCTTGATTTTTTTCTCTCTTCCAGATGAAATAAAAAGTGAGCTGGAAAAGCAAAGGTAAATTATTAATTACTCTAAAAAGAAGGGTGTTAAAAGAACAAATGGAATAATTTTGTGGAAGTGTAAGAGTGTATATACATTATAGCAATGAGTTTGTGAATACCCAGACCCACCTTTCTGCCAAGAACATGTGGCCTGGCCTGTGTGTTTCACTTACACAATGTTTGTGCCTGTGGGTGCTCAAGCCATAACTGCCTATGAATTTCACCAGGAAAAAATTACGAAATTTCTAAAAGGTGCCATTTTTTTTGCTTCCTTTTACTGGACTCAGTATCCTGATAGGAAGTTACAGGGAGCAGTACATGCCCTCTGTTTGATAGCATGTACTCTTTATTGCCTAGATCAAGAACACCAATTTAAATATTACTGCAATAAAAGTTTTTGAAAAGTTTTCCAGGACTGTGCTATAATTGAAAATGAGCAAATGGGTCTCCAGATGTGTTTCTGTTTGCTTAGTGTTCCGCTTATGGGCACTGTTTAATCTATTTTGAATAACATGGGTAGATATATCAGTTGTGTAGGAGTTTTCCAGTATTTCAGATAGTGGGACAGTGTTGGAGTGTAGTGAGGAAAGAGTTAAAAGAGTTATATGAAAAAGATCAGATAGAATATAAATAAATGTAAAATGAGTTTCGTGTGATTTTTAAAGAAAATTGATCTTTGTTTAAGAAAGTATATGCAAGAAAGCTGCAATACCTTTTTATGCCGCTGTGCATTATTTAGCTTTAAATTCAGAAAAAGGAGAAAGTGTAGTTTGCTGTGATATACATGCTTAGAAAAATTAATAATTCTTTGTATCTGACTTAGAGAAGGCACTGCTGCTCCACCAAAAGCAAACTTCATTGAAGCAGATAAATATTTCCTTCCATTTGAGCTGGCCTGCCAGTCGAAGTCTCCACGCATCGTCAGTACTTCCCTGGATTGTTTACAGGTAGGTGTTGTGGGTAAGCTTGGTCAGAGTGAGATGGAGAAAGCTGCAGTGACCAGATCTGGCAGGCAGCTCCCGCAGCAAGGAGTGGCTCTGTCCCCTGCCCTGGGGCCAGGCCAGGCAGCCCCTGCCCTGGGGTCACACTCGGCCAGCACTGGGCACAGGGAGGAGCGTGGCTGCCCTGCTGTAGCCCCTTTGCTGGGGTATCCTTCTACCAGGCAGTAAAGGTGCTTCATCTGTCGTGCTCCACAAAGAGTATTTCCAAGGGGCTTCTTGTGGTGCACAAGGAAGTTGCGCTCTGGAAAAGACTGGTGTTAAATTTTTTTTTGTCTAGTTATGGTATGAAGAAATGGCCCGAGTTGAAAACGCTTTTCTGTCATACTGAAATCTGTCATACTGAAATGTTTTGTCTATATATGTGAGCAGTCAAAGTATTTGCTGGCCAGGCTGTAGATGGAGTTACATTTTTACATTAAAACTGGTTAAGTGAGGTGTGCTATCTAAACACACCTTTTTATGCTGTGCTAAACTGTGTTTTTCTTAACAATATATGGTCATCTAAGCTGCATTCTTTCTCTTTAGAAACTCATTGCGTATGGGCATATCACTGGCAATGCTCCCGACAGCGGAGCTCCTGGAAAGCGCCTGATTGACCGAATAGTGGAAACCATTTGCAATTGCTTTCAGGGTCCTCAAACAGATGAAGGAGTACAACTGCAGATCATTAAGGTATTTTATTCAATTCATTTTGGTGCAACATTAATTTGCTTTCTCTCTCTTTCATTTTGTAACTTAAAAAAAAAAAAAAAGGCAAAATATTACTGAGGGCCCATTTGCTCCATTTCTTACATTGTCCTGTGTGTCACTGCATTCAGGAAGGCTGTCACTAGGGCAGAATTGGTGAGGAAAATGTACTTCCTGTTGGGAAAGCAGAATGTAAAGGAGTATTTTAAAAATGTTTGTCCTTTCTGAGATAAACCATCTTTCAGACAACCTGGTGCTCCTCTTAGAGGCTCGCTATGCCTACCTCCATCAGGCCAGGGAATTGCTTTCAGTCCTGACAGCAGGCCCTGGAACTGGGATGCAGTGCCATGGAATGCTGTTCAAGCCTGTCTGCTCCCCTGGCCATTTTGCCAGTGTATGTTCTTGACAAGGCATGGTAATGTCTGTCAGTAGTGTGTATTCTGGTTCTGAAATCTTCTTGGGCTACTGTAGCTGAGGTTGGAAGTTAGTGAACCTTCTAGTAATCCAACTTGACATTAGTGTGGTCCAGTTGGCTCTTGTGTGGAAATGAAGCTGTGGAATACAGTACATTTTTTTGGAGGTGGAGTATCTCCCTTGGTGGAAATTTAGTTTTGATAAGACCTCCTAAGAACAGCTCAGGAGAGAGCAGAGATGTGGAAATCCTTTTGAACATTCTTTGATTTGAAACGTTGTTGCTTGTAAAGCCTTAAAAAAGATACCTGTGTTTTGTAGCTAACCCCATGATTATTCTGGAAGACATGCATGAGGAGCATTGCTGCCTACTTGCTTAGGTTTCATTTTTACCGTGTTATGGACTTTTCTAGGCTCTTCTCACTGCAGTAACATCTCCATATATAGAAATTCATGAAGGAACAATTCTTCAAACCGTTAGAACCTGCTACAACATCTATCTAGCCAGTAAAAATCTTATTAACCAGACAACTGCCAAAGCTACCCTTACACAGATGTTAAATGTAATTTTTACACGGATGGAAAATCAAGCTGTAAGTAGCTATTACTTTTTCTCATCTCAAATGTTTAGGCTTGCAAATGACTGAAAGCTTTTGTTTATTATTGTTTTTAATGAGTCTGTCATTGTAGTTGCATATCTGTTGATTTGTCATGATAGAAAACCTGTGAAATTCTGCAGTGAGGCATACTGACTGAGTTGAAAGTAAGAGGTGACGTGCGCTGCTGATAACAAGGTTTCACACCATGGCTTCTGCCAAATGGCATTGGATAAACAAATGATGCTTTTCAAATAAACTTGAAGTGTATCTTTTTAATCTTATTGGCCAAGTGATTGTAGTTTCACTGTTTCCTGCTAAGACGTGCATTCACAAAGGAACACCAGTCAACATAGACAGGATTTCCCTCAGTGTATTCTGTGCTTAGATGAACCTTTCCGTATGTATTTTCCAAGTTGCAGGAGTCCAGAGAAGCAGAGCGAGCGCAGAAGCCTCAGTCCCCCGCGGTGGCGGGGCCACGGTCCCCACGGCCGGGGCAGCGGCAGCACAGCTCCTGGGGAGGCAGAGCCGGCACCGCCGGCACCGTGCTGGCCAACGGGGAGCCCGGCCGCGGGGAGCCCGGCCGCGGGGAGCCCGGCCGCGGGGAGCCCGGCCGCGGGGAGCCCGGCCGCGGGGAGCCCGGCCGCGGGGAGCCCGGCCCCGGGGAGCCCGGCCCCGGGGAGCCCGGCCCCGGGGAGCCCGGCCCCGGGGAGCCCGGCCCCGGGGAGCCCGGCCGCGGGGAGCTGCAGCGGGGCTCCGCATTGCTGGCGGCAGGTGAGCACAACACAAACTCTGTTACTTTCACTCACAGCAGCCTGTTGAAAAGGGCTCTTGGAGGCCACTTTGAGGAGCAGTGATGGGGTGACTGGCTCCCTTGGCTCTCCTCAGCAGACTTCCAGAGTGTGCTGCCATCCTTGGCTTGTGTCTACACTATGACTGCTGCAGAAAGATTCCTGTTCTCCCTAGAATTCCAGTTAAGCCATGTGTACTTTATCTATAGAGGATTATAATGGAATTTGACTTGAACAGGTTGATAAAGGGGAAGGGAAGAAAGAGAATTGTCATGGTATGTAGGCTGCTGTCAGGTAATTGAAGTCCTGTGGTAAAAATGATGCATATTATGAAGACCATATCATCAGCACTTACTGCATCTTAATTAGGAATGTTTGTAACAGTTGATAAATAAAAATGATGAAACAACTGCATTAAAAATATTGGTGCTTTGATTCAAACAACATAAATAACATCAATGAGTATTTTTTAATGACTTCTCACAAATTACTTTCAATGAGAGCTGCTGAAGAAAACTGATAAATTTTTATGCTTCTGCCTTTGTCATGTTTTTCCTTTTAGTCTTCTTCCTAAACAAAAATACTAAATTAAAAATTCTCTCTGTGTTTCACTAGAGGAAACGATTGATGGAGGAAAGGAAATGGTTCAAGGCATCTTGGAAGATGTGGTGGATTCAGCTGTGAAAGGTAGTAAAGTCTTCTAAAGTAAAATAGTTGCATATGTATTGATTATAGAAGCATAGAAGTAATTTTTGTGACTAAGTATTTTGACAAGAACTCCTACTAAGGCAGCAAGAACAGGTTTTGATTGTATCACAATATTCTTTTGCTGGTAACTGAGAAACTTTCCAGTTTACCAGTGGTAGAGGTTGACAAAGTCGTGGGATAGAAAACTCTTGCATGATTTTAATCATCTTTCCATTTTCCCCTTTAGTGGCTGAAGAAAAGCAGGTAACAGAGCCTGTCAAGGCTGTGCCTGCACTAGAGACTGCAGATACTCTTCTTTCTGGCTCTAGCAATGAAAATGTACAAACAAATGGGATTCCAGATGATGGGCAGTCTGTTTCTTCCACTGATAATCTGGTAAATAACTGCACTGGATGCCAATATACATGTACGAAAGAAGAAATGTTTTTATTGTGACAACTAATAGAGTGGGATTTGGCGGAAGAAAGGGACAGAAACTCTAATGTGTGTGTCCTACTCAGATTCAAAAAGGAAGCAGCAGCTGCAATTTAAGCATATATTGAAAATACCTGTCTTAAAATTTATTATATTAGTTGTATTTTTATACAGAGTAGGGACAGAGACAAAGGGTCAGTCAACATGTGTGAAAAGATCCAGGTCCCTTGTAATCCTGTTTAGGTTTAGTTTAAACTGTAGCTCATTCTCAGAGGAGCTGTGGAATCTCCTAATTGCTCTGTTTCTTTGTCTCACTGGGGGTCTGTGTTGTGTTTCTTATTCTCAAGGAAACTGATATATCTGGACATCAAGCTGCTGCCAGATTTTCCCATGTTCTACAAAAGGATGCCTTCCTTGTGTTCAGGTCACTGTGCAAGCTCTCCATGAAACCACTGGGGGAAGGACCACCAGATCCCAAGTAATGTGACTGGATTTATTATTCTTTCTATTACTATATTCTTTCCTGGTAGCTTTTAGAGACAGTTAAGTTGCTGCTGGATAGTTAAGCAGGTATTCAAAATCCACTTGCCAGGCCCTTGGTTTAGTTAGCTTGATGAATCTAGGATTGAAAATAGCTTCAAATTATTAAAAACTCAATACTTGAGATTTTTCATTTTTGTATAATAGGCTTGTTAATCTTACCAGTTGGAGTGGCCTTGACTATAGTATTTGTGAAGCCTTTGGTGGGAGAGTGGGGAAGTGCTCAAGAAGCACTGAGCTGGATTTATTAGGCTGGTCTAAGATGTTAATATTACTGAAAAAATTTCAAATTTGGATGGTCAAAATTCACTTGGCTGATTTCCACCCTCTTGCCCCCTGCATTTAAATGAATCAAAATAGCAGTAGTTTCTTCCTGATGTAGAAGAAATGCTACACTGCTAATGTTGAATGCAAGTATATGCTAAGAAAATATAGAAATGCATTTAATGTTGAATTTTTTTCTAGATCCCATGAGTTGCGTTCCAAGGTTGTGTCTCTCCAGCTGCTTCTCTCAGTGCTGCAGAATGCTGGTCTCGTTTTCAGGACACATGAAATGTTCATCAATGCAATCAAGCAATATCTTTGTGTAGCATTATCTAAAAATGGAGTCTCTTCTGTTCCTGATGTGTTTGAGCTCTCTCTTGCCATCTTCCTCACACTGCTTTCAAATTTTAAGACCCATTTAAAAATGCAGATTGAGGTGAGAGGCTTTTAATCTATAAATTGCATATGCTCTAGTTCTCAAAATACTGTTCTCAAGGTAAAAAAACAGCTGGAACTTTCATTTTAATGTCCTTTTTTAGTTTGTTTGATTACTAAACTAATATATTACTACTGTATCCAAATTCTAATATGCATGAAATATTACTGTTGAAGAGAAATTACTGAACAGAAATGAATCTGTACATTTGATGTGATTCTAATAATTTTCAGATCATCAAGTTCTTAATCTTATTTATTTTGCAGGTGTTCTTCAAAGAGATCTTTCTGAATATTCTAGAGACTTCTTCAAGTTCCTTTGAACACAAATGGATGGTGATTCAGACTTTAACTAGAATTTGTGCAGGTATTTGTGTAAAGGAATCACTTCTTCTGGCAGCAGATGAAAATTATTTTGAAAAGAAATGCCACATATAATGTTTAAGTACGAAAATTTGAATTTGATCCTAGAGTGCTTGGGTTAAATGTCTGGATTCATCTGCAGTGTCTGCTCCAACTGGCTGGTTCCTTTTAAAAATTCTATCGCACAGAATCCTAATACTTCCATTTCCTTTTATTTTCCAGATGCCCAGTGTGTAGTGGATATTTATGTTAACTATGACTGTGATTTAAATGCTGCTAATATATTTGAACGTCTTGTAAATGATTTATCCAAAATTGCACAGGGACGAAGTGGGCATGAGTTGGGAATGACACCATTACAGGTAAGGAAAACAGCTTTGCAGATAAGGTACTACTGTTTCATAAACAGTGCTATCTTTGCATCGTTACAGATACTTCCAGAGGTTCATGTTGTCTGTAACCTACTGATGTTGCTTACTTTTTATTAGTTTAATAATTTGCAATTGGGCGCCAAAACAGTGCCATTAATTACTTGGTGATTTTGCTGCCTGTTTGCACTGTGAGACCAGGCTGGTTCTGGTCTCTTTAGTTTGGCTGCTGAGGGAGAGCCAAATGAGCCTTCCTCTGCCTCAGTTAAATTTCTTCCTTTCTGGAGCTCATAAACCAGTGGTACCATCGGTGGGGTTTGCTTTGCACAGACTTTAAGCCATATCTCCACCATAAGCATTTTATTTTTAAGATTATACTTTTCCAATCCTTAGAGGGAGACTGTTGTAGAGACTGTTCAGCATGGTTTGTTGGTTTGATTTTTTCTTTTTTTCTTTTATTCTTCTTCTTCATGTTTTAGGAACTAAGCCTGAGGAAAAAAGGACTTGAATGTTTGGTTTCTATTTTAAAATGTATGGTAGAATGGAGCAAAGACCTTTATGTGAACCCAAATCATCAGACTAGCTTGGGTAAGATTGTTTCTGTATGGAGAGACTGATTTATTTAATCTGTTCATTCTTGTGTTTGTTCACTGTTGAGAAGCTATTCAGAAGTGTGGGTGCCAGGTTTGTACCTTAACAATTTGTTTACACAAGTGAGGTATTTTATGAACAGCTGTTAGTGCTGTTGCAGTAATTGATTCTCCAAGTGTCTGTTTTGAATAACTGGGTTCTGTGGATGAGCTTTAGCCAGGCCCTTGTCTACTATAAAGGCTGATGTAGAATAAGACATACGACCAGTCTCGGAGTTACTAAGTGGAACTACTGGAATTTCTCCATAGATGCTACTGCTTTTCTGCCTTTTGTTGGATTATTTTAGAATTCCATCAATAGAGCATCTTCATGTAGTGTAGTGCAGACTGCCAAAGGTATACATGGTAAAACAGGAATATTAACTCATAGATTTCTGCTTAAAAGTTCTGTAACTAAAAGCTCTTGACTGAACAAGGATAAGTTAAGTCTCACCTTGTTTGTAAATAGGTTCATATAAACCATCTGAACAGGAAACGGCTGAAGGTAAATGCCTGGACTCTGGAGGGAGGCGGAGTAGTGTCAGTTCCTTGGACTCCACTGTGTCGTCGGGAGTCGGAAGTGTTGGTACCCAGACTGTTGTCCCAGATGATCCAGAGCAATTTGAAGTCATCAAGCAACAAAAGGAAATAATTGAACATGGGATAGAACTGTAAGCCCAGTATGACATGAAAACTAAAGTTCACTTTAAATAAATTGTATTGTTTCTTATGGTCTCACAGTCACACCTGTAGGGATACTTAGAAATTGATATTAATGCTGAAGATTGTTGTCTGCTGTTGTGAAAAACCAATGCTGGAGGCTGTTGTAGTTAAAAGGAATTTAATATAATCCTGGGTGGAGTGGAAGAGGTTTTCACAGCTTTCCGTTTTGCTGGCTCAGCTCCACAAGAGTGTGTATGTCTAGAGAGAAGTTGGTTTGAGGGACACAGTTGTCTTGCAGCTCTTACATGATTAGTTGCCTAACTAGAAAGAAAAGACATGGAGCTACAGCACAGAATCTTTGATTTATGAGGACTCTGTAAAACTCAAATTTTATAGGCTGTTATATTTTTAATTGTGTGTCAATTTCCCCATGTTTTTGTCTGAATAGGTTTAATAAAAAGCCAAAGAGAGGAATACAGTATCTACAGGAGCAGGGAATGCTTGGCACTACAACAGAGGACCTGGCACAATTCTTGCACCAAGAGGAACGCCTCTGCTCTGTAAGATTACATGCAGCACAATTAATACCCTTGCCCCTGTACCTTTGGCCCTGCCTCCAGTATCTGTGTGCCCCTGCTCTGGAGTTCATATCTTAGAGAAATGAACGTTCAAGGCTCCTCATGGACACACCTAATGCTGCCTGCTGCTTGCTTGCTGTCCCAGGCTTCTTAGTAAAGTACTGTGTTGTGATAAAGTGCTGGAGGGTTCCCCATCAATGGGATGTGCATTTTGTCTGTCCCTGGAGGCTGGAGGGAGGCAGAGCAATGTCAGTGGCTGGCAGTCCCTTGCCAGCAAGGGAGGATCATGTGCTGCAGTGGCAAAGCATTCTCTGCTGCGTGAGCAGCTGGGCACAGTTCAGCTTTCCTTGGCTCTGCAGTACTGCAGATCTTGCCTTTGGCAGGGAGGGAGGCAGGAATATGCAGACTGAAGGGGCACATCTGGGACCCCTGTCCCTCCCTCAGCTGCTCTGCCCATGCGGCGGCGTGTCAGCTTTACAGAGCTGACAACTGTGCAGCTCTTGGCATAGAAACCCTCGTGCAGAGCTGGCACTTGGATTGCACAGTAATAACTGTCTCTTGTGTTTTTTAGACTCAAGTAGGGGAATTTCTTGGGGAAAGCAGCAAGTTTAACAAGGAAGTGATGTATGCCTATGTAGACCAGCTTGATTTCTGTGGAAAAGACTTTGTCTCTGCTCTGCGTATATTTCTGGAAGGTTTTCGTCTGCCAGGTGAAGCCCAGAAGATTGATAGATTAATGGAGAAGTTTGCTGCTAGATATATTGAATGCAACCAACGGTAATTCAAACCCTTTGTATCAGATCAGTGCCCAAAGAACATTCCCTGGCTGTACTGTTGTGTGGCCCTTAGGGGCAGGGGGTTGATTAAGCTCATACCAGGCCAGGAACTTTTGCAGGCTTGTGTGAGGAGGAGATCTTGCTGCTGATATTGGATAGGAAGGATACTGATGCTGTCATTTCTTTAAATCCCAAGTACTTGCTAAAAGGAATCACTGGGAAAGGGAAGCCCTAAGTATGTTAAAATCCAACAGCTAATACAGAGACAATTTTAGATGAATGTAGATCAGTCAAGTATAAAAAACCATATTAAGCAGTAGAAATGGCTAGAATTAAAAAAAATCACGACATAAACAACTAATAGCATATTACAGTGCTTTTGCTTGCCTGTTAGATGTGGAACAAAATGGTGTGTATGTTATTTGATACCAAATAGGCAAAGTTGCTATTGTTCCTAGTGCCATCAACACTGAAGTTTAGTCAGGCTTAATTAGTTCCTTTTCTTGAGTCCAGTTGGTGTATCAGTGGGTTGGTTTTATATCAATTTTAATGAGACTCTGTGAGTAAAAAATAAGCTGTCATTTAACTTTTTTAAGATTATACACTATTGTTCTTTGTGTAATCAGTAGGGAATGTACTTGAAAATCTCAGTCTAGTTTTTAATATTGCAAAGATGATGCACTTCCCCACCCTTTTTATTTGTGTTTTAAACTGCTCGGGGTTTGATGCATTTCTAACGGTTAGCTTCAGGCTTTGTTGTCTCTTTGGTTGAGTCCATAGCACTTCTGGCTATTTTTCTTGCTATTTTTCTTTTTCTTGGATTGAGGAATTGAGAGTCTGTAAACCTCTTTTGTTTTTTTCCTCCCTCAGGCAAACACTATTTGCTAGTGCAGACACTGCCTATGTTTTGGCATACTCCATTATAATGCTGACTACAGACTTGCACAGTCCACAGGTAGAAATTTCAAAAATACAAACTTACAGAAGTCCCAACATCCCTGGAGCTTGCGTTCAAAATCTGATATCCAACTTATTCCTTCTTACAGGTAAAAAATAAAATGACAAAGGAGCAGTACATTAAAATGAATCGAGGAATCAATGACAGTAAAGACCTGCCAGAAGAGTATTTATCCACAATCTATGAGAAATAGAAGGAAAGAAAATTGCGATGAAGGAGACAAAAGAATATGCAATTACAACCAAGTGCAGTAAACCAAGTAAGAAGGAACTAGAAACTGGGAATAGCACAGTGCTCTTGAACTGTGGCAGGAACCAAGGGATGGCACAGTGGTGTGCAGAGTCCTTGTGAAAATGCCTTGGGGCAATACGTAAAGTACATTTGGAATGGTTGATGAGGTATATGGATGAAACTGGCTCAGTTACAGCTTAACACTGCCTTCTGTGGTGGGAAGAGCCATGTAGGTGCCTCTGGCACCACTGCAGAGCAGCACTAGAAACCAGATCTCTTGGGGTTTTTAAACGAGTGTGAGGAATAACTCAAGGGGAACTTACTTTGCAATTAACTTGTTTTTATGTGCTAGACAACGAGCGAGGGCTTGATTTGGGCTGGTTTTTTGTCTTTCTCCATAGTTCAGTGGCTGGGAGGTGTCATAGTCCTCGTGATAGTGTTTGAAAACCAGAGAGATTGGAGAGTTTGTTGTAATCTATAGTCCCCTCTCCTTATACAGACCAAATGAGGGCTTCTTTGTGTAGCGTGCAGTAGAAACCAGTATCCCCAGCTGTACCCTACTTTTACTCAGAATAGCTGGTACTAATTTAATTCAAATTAGTGAATTCTGAATCTGCAGCATAGTGGTTTTCCGTGTGTTTTTATGCTGTTTGCAAGTTTTCTCAAAATAGGAACAAAATTAATTTGCTTCAAAATTGAAGTTGCACCCTGTAGTATAAGGATAAAGAAGCACTAAGTTATTAATTCATTTACCATGGTGGTGAGGGCTTGTTTTGTTTTCGGGATGTGAGCCTAAGAAGACACAGGATTTTCCATCCACATTTACAGGCAGAATGACTTAATAGAGTATGCACCTCTGACTTGGAGCAATTAGGTAATAGTGTGTGTTATATAGTAAAGGGCTGAATTAGTTATTTTGTACAGAATAAAGTCTTACGTTTGGGTGTGGTTTTTAGTGCTGGATTTCCTGGCTTGCAGCCTGGGGCAGCCTCCTGACTTCTAAGATTTTGTAAGATTTCTATCTTTAGATTTTATTTGCAATACCTTTATTTAACATTTTGTGATGCTCAGTGTGAAGAGAAGGAATATGCTCTTGTAAGAAAAGCAAGCTGTGTCTGTGTGTGGTGTTCCCCTTAGGTGTAGCTAATGAGAAGCAGCGGAGGTTGCTGTACAACTTGGAGATGGAACAGATGGCAAAGACAGCCAAAGCCCTCATGGAGGCAGTGAGCCATGCAAAGGCACCTTTCACCAGTGCCACTCACCTGGATCATGTCAGACCCATGTTCAAAGTGAGTGTCAGGTTCTCACTGTGTCTTTGTTGTGAAGAGTTTAAAGCATGGGAAAACGAGTGGAAAATTACTTTGAAGAGTTTGCTAATGAAACACATGGACTCTTTGGGTATTTTTGGTATATAAGCAAATATACCTTCTGGTATATAACCAAATATACCTTGGGCTTCAGTAACCCAGTGTTTTGGGTTAAAGCTGTAAGAGACCTCTGAATTTAGTTTCTTCCTCTGTTTAGCTTGTCTGGACTCCACTGCTGGCAGCTTACAGTGTTGGCTTGCAGAACTGTGATGACCCAGAAGTCGCGTCGCTGTGTTTGGAAGGAATACGCTGTGCCATTAGAATAGCCTGCATCTTTGGAATGCAGGTTGGTGCCAGACGTAGCCTGGGACTCACTGAGGGCCATGAGGGCTCTGGGAGGCAGGTGAAGAATTACAAACAGCTTATACATAGAAGATGAAGTGTCTCATCTGCTTTCTTGAAATGGTAAAAGGTCTTGATGTAATCAAGCATTTCTTCAACTCTGCTTTTCTTGCTGAACCCTCTATTAAGAGCGTTTGCTAACTGGCATCCTACTCTCGTTTAGCTGGAAAGTGCTCTGACAGTGCCAACTATCCATAGAATGAAAATTTGTAGGCAAGTTGCTTTCTCTGCTTCTTTGGGGACTTGATTTTCATGCTTGTTTCCCTTTCTTGTAGCTTGAACGAGATGCTTATGTACAGGCCCTTGCTCGTTTTTCCTTGCTGACCGCCAGTTCCAGCATTACAGAAATGAAACAGAAGAACATTGATACTATTAAAACACTCATTACAGTTGCTCACACAGATGGCAACTATCTTGGCAATTCTTGGCATGAGGTAAATCTTTATTAGTTTAAATAGTGAACGTGGTGTCATATTTTTTCTACTACTATCAGTTCCCAGAACTTGCTCCAAAATGTGAAGAAAGTGCATTATATTTTAAAGTTTTTGGGTTTTTTTTCTAATATGTATATAAAAATAATTTGCTGCATTTTTTTGAAGACCCTGTGGAAACTGTGTGACAATATTGTAATTTTGTGGCTGCATTTGATATAGGATTTAAATTATATCAAAAATCTCATTTGACTTCAGAAAATTCCTCATATAAACTATTTTATTCATGTTCATGGAAACAAAAATATTCTAGCTCACAGGTCCAGACTTGTCTGTGCAATGTTTGGCAACATTTACACCATAAGCACATGAAAAATTAGGGCTAAAATACTTTGGTGGATGATTGGTAAAGATGAGCTATCAGGATTATATGCATTTTC
Source organism: Motacilla alba alba (assembly GCF_015832195.1). Taxonomy (NCBI): domain Eukaryota; kingdom Metazoa; phylum Chordata; class Aves; order Passeriformes; family Motacillidae; genus Motacilla; species Motacilla alba. Next base: position 15,124,277 of record NC_052035.1, on the reverse strand, counting down.
TTAAAGCCTATTTTCCAATAGCAATTTTTTCAGCTCTAAATCTGTGCTGTTGCTAAAAGGAGCATTTTTGCTGCATTGTGTTCTCTGGCTCTAGTCTTGGGCTACATGATACAAGCCGAAATGTGCTAGAGCTGACAGATGCCTCAGACCTGGCTCACAGCACACTCTCCTGAGTGCTTGTGCCAGCCAAGGGATGTGGCTGTGGGGTAGGAAGAAGGAGGCAAGCACAGCGTTGGCATTTAAACTCTCTGGGTTGGAAAATTGTTACTCAAGTGGTGATAGCTGCAATGTTTCAGTCTTTTCATCTCTAGGACAATAAAGTCTCTAGAAAATCAGCTCCAACTTGTTTATAATCTTGAAAGTTGATGGTGTAAAAAGTAATGAAAAGATATCCTTTAGTAGTTAGAGATCCAAGTTAGATTTTGGAACACCTTTTTATTCTTGTATTGGAATGATTAATGGTGGCTGATAATATTGAATGCAATCAACTTAATTTTCAGTTTTATTAGTAATGTTTTAACTCCATCAAAGCTGTTATAACGGCCAAAGTTGTTTGAAATGGTTGGAGAACCTGGGAAGGTCATAAATATTAAATACAAATATATGTTAAGAATACAAAGATGGTGGTGTGCAAAAACACAATGTTAAGTTTCTTTTGATTTTAGATCTTGAAATGTATCAGCCAGCTGGAACTGGCGCAGCTCATAGGAACTGGCGTGAAGACTCGGTATTTGTCTGGTTCTGGGCGTGAGAGGGAAGGCAGCATTAAGGGCTATGCCTCTGCAGGAGAAGAGTTCATGAGCCTGGGATTAGGTAAGATTGCCTGAACTTCACAAAGATGCACATACAAGTGGAGCAAGGATGTTAAAGAATCCTCAATGTTATAACATACTTGAATATATTTACTTGCTTCCAGGGGAAGCTGTGTTGGATTAATGAAACTGTGTATTCCAATATGTGTTTATAGTTACCAAATCTGCTGTAACTTTAGAATTGGGTTAAGCTATTTAATAACTCCTCCACATTTATTTGTTGGAATATGTTGTCAAAACTGTTTTGCCGTGCGAACTCATGGTTTTGTTAAAAGTATTAATTTAATAGAAAAAAGAGCCTTTTATTTTTAGGAATTAATAGATGTTTCAATTGATTTTCCAGAGGAATTTCTTATCTTTACATGTTGGGCTTGCTGTTCCAGTTCATATTGTTTCTGCAGTGTGTACAAGAAAAAAATCTTAGATTTTTGTCTTAAATTAGAGGGACAAGGCAAGTTGCCTTAATCTTTGTAAAGCCACTAAGGAAACAATTTAATTTTTTAAAACTTTGGAGTGCATGCTATAATGATGATTACAATGAATACAGAACTGTGTTCAGCATTAACTATTTGTAGCTGACTTAGAGTTCATCTTTTAAAATAGTATTTTATCTGTTCCAATTTTATTAACAATATCATATCACCTTAATCTAATAAATATGATGTTTAGCTGGGTAATAATCTGACACAGGTCTGGCAAAGGCACTATCTGCTCCATATAAATTACATTGTAGCTAGAAGCAGTGGTCACTTCTCTTTGTCTACTTGTTTGATGTTGGAGTTAATATAAAGTTATTTCCTAATGGAAATACTGTTTTTTAATGGATTTACGGCAGGGAACCTCGTTGGGAGTGGGGCTGACAAACGGCACATGGCGAGCATCCAGGAGTCTGTGGGGGAGACCAGCTCGCAGAGTGTGGTGGTAGCAGTAGACAGGTACTGAGAATGTAACCTCTGCACTCCTACCTAAATCATCATCTTTGTCATCTGCCCTTCTGAAGTGTTGTCTAAAGAAATGCTTCTCTCCTAAACTCTGTGTTGGAATGGGAGTTCTCAGTAACTGCTGATGCAGTGGTGCAAGTCTGCACAATCATATATTCAGACTCGCAGTGTTTGTTCTAACCCTGAACACGTCTGTTACCACATCAAAGTCCAGGACATGTGGGAATGTTCTCTGCTTTATCAGTGTTCAGTATGGACCACTATCAGCAGTCTGAACTCCTCTCGAGATCAAACAGCTGAAGGGCGAGAAGGCACCACAGTGCATCCATAGTCTTTGTCCTGTCTGTTTTGACAGCCACAGCTGACCATATTCTTAGAGGATATGAAGATCAAAGGTGGTTGATAACCAGTAAAGTCTTGTAGCAAAGCTTTCTGTCTTTTTATTGTCCCCATGAAATTTAACATGCTGTCACCCAAATGAGTGTTCCAGTATAACTTGGCCTGGGTAAACTTGTAAACAGCCTGTGCCTGTTGTTGCAGTGGGGCAGGAGCAGGGTAGACTGTGACTTGGTGCAGGAAAGATGCATGTACTGCTGCCAAGGAGCAAGAATACAAGAGGTGCAGAGTTCATGGCATGGAGGACTGTGAAGTACCTCCAGATGTGCTGACCTTTTGCTGCAGCACTGAGCTGTAACTGATTCTTGTGGATTGGCAGCTGAAACTCCAACTCCTGTATTTGTTGTAGGATATTCACGGGCTCCACGAGGCTGGACGGGAATGCCATAGGTACGTATGGGGGGTTCCAGGGCCCCTGGCACAGGAGCAGCCTGGCTCACAGCAGGCTTCTCCCCTGCAGTTGACTTTGTGCGGTGGCTGTGTGCTGTGTCCATGGACGAGCTGGCGTCCCCACACCACCCGCGCATGTTCAGCCTGCAGAAGATCGTGGAGATCTCCTATTACAACATGAACCGCATCAGGCTGCAGTGGTCGAGGATTTGGCATGTGATCGGAGATCACTTCAATAAGGTACTTTTTAAAATCAAGTTGCACAATGTGCATAAATAGTGGGACTTCTTTAATCAGCTTTTCCCTTCTGTGTTCTTAGTGGCTTGAACTCTGATATAGAAAAAAAAATCCATTCGAGGCACCTAAAAGAAGCACCTACTTAAAATCTAAAGTGTACAAATATAAATGTTTATAGGAATGATCTTTAATTATATAATCTTCATTATATGATTTGGTATTTTTGTAATTTTTCTTTGTCTTTTCCTTCAGATAAAATGCCAAGTTAGTTTTCCTCTAAAATGTACATAGGTGATCCTTGAACAACAGTTGTTTTCCTTAGGAAATTGAATAATGTTAGGATGAGATTTTTAACCAAAGATTCAATTTATATTATTTTATTTGTACTGTATTTATTTGCATTGTACTGTATTTTAATTTTAGCATCTTGCTAGCTATTACAATTCTGCTTGATGCATTCAAAATCCATGGGTCTGTTTAGATGGATGAAATGACAGAAAGCCCCTTTCAACAAGACCCCCTTCTTTCCCAAGCAGCAGAACACTAGAATGTGCTAGCACTGTTTAGTGGCTGAGATGGAACTTGAATGATGAATTCGTTACTCATATAAATGACACATTAACTGATAAGTGTTTGACAATATGCTTTTCTTCTAGGTTGGGTGTAACCCTAACGAAGATGTTGCCATCTTTGCTGTAGACTCATTAAGGCAGCTGTCAATGAAATTTCTTGAGAAGGGAGAGTTAGCCAACTTCCGCTTCCAGAAAGACTTCCTAAGGCCTTTTGAGCATATTATGAAGAAAAACAGGTGTGAGGCCCTGCAATTTCTGCTTTAGCTTTAGTCCCACTTAAGGATGTCACTTGGTATGGGTGGTGATCATGTACAGGGAAGTGGGGGAGTTACTTTGTGCCAGTGTAAAGTAGTCTTGCTTTCCTTTCTCTTCTCTTTATTTTAAGATCACCGACTATTCGAGACATGGTGATCCGCTGTATTGCTCAGATGGTGAACTCTCAAGCCGGTAACATTCGTTCAGGCTGGAAAAATATCTTTGCTGTCTTTCATCAAGCAGCGTCAGACCACGATGGGAACATCGTAGAGCTGGCCTTTCAGACTACAGCACACATAGTTAGTAAGTAGTGCTTGACAGATGCATGCACCCAAATTAGCCTGGCTGCTGTGAGTCTGCCTCAAAAGGCTCATCTGAATAAGGCTTTTGTATTTCCAGGCAAATAAACATAACCTTGCAGCCAGACTGTTTAAACTCTGCAGCTGGGTCATACCCTTTAAGTCTCCTGAATGCTATGGATGGGACAAACTAGATAGAGATACTCTGCTGTAGAACTTAGGAACGTGGTTGGTGAGGTGGGACAGGGAAGAATGCAAGAGAGGGCAAAGAACCATATTTAATGTAGAAGATCTGGTCCTTTTGTGCTTGTCTGTTCCATAGCAGTATGCCATGGGTGACATGCCTAGATTGATGCAGTTTATCTATGGATTTTTATATCAGTAAATTTTAAAAAGTGTATTTGTTTGTTCTTCACAGCAAATATTTTTCAGCAGCATTTTCCAGCAGCAATTGACTCATTTCAGGATGCAGTAAAATGCCTCTCTGAGTTTGCCTGTAATGTTGCCTTCCCGGACACCAGCATGGAAGCCATCAGGCTTATTCGCTATTGTGCAAAATATGTCTCAGAAAGACCACAGGTATATTTGAATTTTTAGCCCTGCTGCATTTTCATACTCTCTTCTACTGTTAAATGGAGATTAATTACTAATTTGTATTCAAAGCTTATTTGGATTAATGAGAAATTTTAGTATTACGTAAGCAGTAAACTAGGGCTAGTTAAGTAATGTTAGGTCTTGTAAGTCCAAATGGGAAATAACTGAATTATAGTCTTTGTGGGTTTTTTTTGTTTTGGTTTTGTGGTGTTAAGATGACTTGGAGAGCAGTGCTTCCTGTTCTGTCACCCTAGTTATGTCTAGTTCAGGTGGTTACAAATGTGTATTCTTCTCCATCAGTCTGTTGTGTGAATGCTGAATGTAATCCCTGGCTGAGGAGAGCCTGGAGTTACATTGCAGTTGCATGCCCCCAGTGCATGCTGCTTTCAGCGTGCCAGAGACCTGTAGAACTGGTTTCTGCCAATTTTGGGTTTCATTACGTGTATTGATGTAACAGTTGTCTGTCACTCTTAAAGTAGCTTTCCAAGAAGTCCAAACTTCAGCAACTTGTAGGGCCTTTACCTGGACTGAAGTAAAAACAGATTGAAGTATTTATTTCCATATATTATTTTCTAGTATTTTTGCAAATACATCTCTAGTATTTTTGCAAATGACATCTCAGAGCTATAATTATATTTTGCAGAATTGGAGTGTTACAGTAGGAACTAAGCTAACTTTCCAAGTTTGTCTGTACCACTGGTAGTATCTAAATTTGTTACATATAAAGTTTTTTAAGATAATTTTTTCTTTAAATCTTTTTTCCTACTGATCTTCAAGGTATTGAGAGAATACACAAGTGATGACATGAATGTGGCTCCTGGGGACAGAGTATGGGTTAGAGGATGGTTTCCTATTTTGTTTGAACTTTCTTGTATCATCAATCGTTGCAAGTTAGATGTTCGTACAAGGTAATAAAGCTATTCTTTTTTTCCTTTTTTCTTTTAATTCATTTAGTGAAGATATCACAGGAACACATTCTAACATCTGTTCCTATGCTTGTTTGGGTTTGTTTATAGAGGCTTAACAGTGATGTTTGAAATCATGAAGAGTTACGGGCATACCTTTGAAAAGCACTGGTGGCAAGACCTGTTTAGAATTGTGTTTCGGATTTTTGATAATATGAAACTCCCTGAGCAACAAACGGAGGTAAAACAACAACAAAAAAAAAACACCCAAAAAGCAAGCATTCCCCAGAGTTGTCTTTTTAAGAACTTGCACATTTGAGTCAGCAGTTTCTATTGACATCAAATATTGCCACCTCATACTGCCCCAGACTTAACTAAACACCTTCTGTATTCCTTCAAATTCTGTGGCATGAATGAAACTGGCCACAGTCCAGTGACCTGTCTGTGTGTCTGCCTGATTATTTTCAAGGAGAATGTTGTCCCTCTCTTGGGAGCATGTACAGTTTTCTGACCAGTGTTCATGTGGCCAGCTAAGTGCTTCTGATGAGACATCTATGGTCGTGAGGCTTTAGCTCAGAGTTCTCCTCTCCTCAGAGCTGTGTCTATTGTTGACCAGCCATGTATAAGCCAAGTGTTGCCATCATGGAAGAATCCCCATAAAACCAAAGACTTTTCATTTTCTGTCCCAGAAATCAGAGTGGATGACCACAACGTGCAACCACGCCCTTTATGCCATCTGTGATGTGTTCACACAGTTCTATGAAGCTTTGCACGAGATTCTTCTTCCTGACATACTTGCACAGTTACACTGGTGTGTAAAACAAGGTACCTTATTTACCTGTATCTTTTGAGTAAATGTAGTTTTAAATATTCATTACTTAAGAGGGGGAAGGTTAACTGAATTTTGGAAGAATAAAAGAAAAATTCCCATTAGGACAGTATGCGTTGCAGTAAATTGATGCAGTATCATGAGTATCTGAGCATCAGTCTTTTTATTGAGTTAGGCAACTTTTTTGTTACTGTGTTCATAAGGGGCTCATGGTGTTACTGTGACACAGCAAAAGCTTTTGGAGAATGGCATCAATCTTCTGAACCTTCTGCCAGCAGCCTTTTGTAGTTTGACTGCAGCAATACATTACCTCCTTTATTTACACATATAGATACGTGCATGTATTCTGATTTTTTTCTTTTTTCTTATTTTCTGGCACCCGCTTCTTCCCCCTTTTCCCAGCCAATGAGTACTTCTAAATACAGCTTTGTAAAGAACAAGTTTTCTTTCTGGCTCCAAGTCTTACACCTGAAATCCTGCATGTTACTCCCATGGACTATCGGGGGACGATCTTGCAGTAAATCATAAGTTTCCAACTGCTGCTTTTCCTTCCTTTTTCTCACTCTGTGCTTCCCTTCTGCCCTGTCTTTTGTCTTCCCTGGATGGATTTTCATCTCATGAAGGCTATTTTGAAACTCTTTTCTTTATTCAGTAGATTCTTCAGCTTCATATTGTTGTGATATGTTGTATAGGTAGGCTTTGAGCCAAGAGACTGTGCATTTCACAGTATTGGTAAAAAATTTTAATGGAGCATAATAGGGAATACTTAATTTTTCCTTGATGTTGTAGAAGTTGATAAATATGGAACATTTCTTTTACAGATAATGAGCAGTTGGCACGATCAGGTACAAACTGCCTAGAAAACCTGGTAATACTCAATGGACAGAAATTCAGCCCTGAAGTCTGGGGCCAGACATGCAATTGTATGCTAGAAATCTTCAAAACAACTATTCCTCATGTGTAAGTTCATAAGTTTAATTCTTATATTGGTACCCAATTCTAAAGCAACAATATTGACCTTTTTTTTTCTGTTTTGTTTGAATTTTTGTTTGATTTTTTTGTTGTTGTTTTGTTTTGTTTCTTTAACTCATTGAAGCTTGCTGACGTGGAGGCCTGTAGGAATGGAGGAAGATTCATCTGAAAAACACTTGGTAAGAGTTAACTCAGGGTGATAAACTGACTTGAAGGGTTTTGCGTTAGGCTAGCTTTTGAAATATTTGTTGTAGTCAATGCACTTGTCAAGGAATTGATAGTAGATTGTATTTGGTGTTACTGTAAAAAATGATGTAAAGAATGGATGCAGGAAGCCTTTGAATCTAGGACTAGAGCAGCCCTCTGGAAAGTGACAGCTGGTTGGGAGTTAGTGTTTCGGATTCCTGGAATTGCTCTGCACTCTCTTCTAGGATTTGGACCTAGATCACCAGTCTTTAAGCAGCATGGATAAAAATGCTTCTGAAAGAGGACAAAGCCAGTATTCAAATCCAACAGATGAGAGCTGGAAAGGCGGTCCTTACGCAAGTAAGGAAAACATACAAGCTTTTTCAATGCACCTTTATAGCCAGTCTTAATTCACTTCTGTAACCCTCTACAGAAAGTTTCGGGGCAATTAAACTTGGGATAAGTCTTTGCAATTTGTGTTTATGCCTTGCAGTGAGATCTTCTCTTTAGAAGATAATTCACAGCATTACTACATATCAAATTATTAAGGGGAATGTCATATTTTGCTAGCCTGCTGTAAGTGAATCATCATGAATTGCTTCTGAAACTTGTGTTGCTCCATTTCATTAGACCAAAAACTATTTGCTGGCCTCCTGATCAAGTGTGTGGTACAGCTGGAGTTGATACAGACCATTGACAACATAGTGTTCTATCCAGCAACAAGCAAGAAGGAAGATGCTGAGCACATGGCTGCAGCTCAGGTACCATCAGACTTACTTGTAACCTTGTGGTGACAGTAAAGTACAAACTGTGGAACGCCTGACGTGTTCACAAAATAGAGTCTTCTTCTGACTTTTAGCATTACCCTGAATGCATGTGTAAACTACTCTTAAGCTGTGATTTTTTGTCTGCCTCCAGTGCTGCCTGTTGTAGTATTACCTTAATTTTTGTTATCAATGTAATAGATTATAGTTGTTTTATCATGAATAGATACTATCAAAAATGGTTTTTGTTTGTCTGGGGGAAAGCATTCTTTTCTGCTCATTAGACTGAGTGTCTTCGTTCAGCCACAGCTGAAGCTCTGCTCAGTCTCTGGATGTTTGCACAGGAAGTGTTGCAGAAATTGAACTTCAGCAAGGTCAATGGTATCAAGGTCAAAGATTTCATTCATTGCCGGCCTCAGAGGCGTCCCTGTCCCTGAAAGTTCTGATTCTGGATAGTAGTGCAGTAGCTCTGGCTTAGCTGTTAATAAAGCCATAAGCTGGAAGTTCTGGCTAGTGCATTCAGGTAGTGTTTTGGGGATGGTATAGTTAAATTCCTAGTGAAACTAGCTAAAAATATTGATCCATTTAATTAAATTTTACATGAACCAAAAATGAGGAATTTCTACACTAGGCAACATTTAAACCCGCGCTGGTTTTGTTGTTCATTTTGATGTTTTTAGAATTCAACAGACCTACCCAGTCAGCTTCTAGAGAAGAGGAAATGTTCTGTACCATATTGCTGTGACTGCAATGTTTCAATAAGGGAGTTCTTCCCTCACCCCTGAGTCTTATTTTCTTATCAGTAACTAGGGTAGATCATAACTTCTCTCTTAAGTAGCCCACTAAGAAGAGTACAGCTCTGATCTTTGACAGGACCACCCTGCTGTGTTGCACTGCACTAATATTGCATTGCACCTGTAAATGGAATTAGAGTTACTGGAGTTTATGGCATGTGTTCTCCCTCTCTCTCTCTCTTTAGCGAGACACATTGGATGCAGTTATCCACATTGACACAGAAGACCAAGGAATGTATAAATATATGTCTTCACATCACCTTTTTAAGTTACTGGATTGTCTGCAAGAGTCACACTCATTTTCAAAAGCCTTTAATTCAAATTATGAGCAGCGAACTGTGTTATGGAGAGCAGGTGAGGCTCTTATTTTTATTTGATAAAAATGCTGAACTACACTTCTAACTTTAAGTATCATGACACAGCAATGTGCCATTGCAATTGCCTCTAGAGTTTATTGGACAGTTGCTTGCTTTTATTGCTTGTCTCCTTCCTTGAATAATTCTTGAATAATTCTGTTTGCTAAATTACCTGGGTTTTTTTTAATTAGAGCTGCACAGGTGGTACTGCTGTAGTTAAGTATCCTTATACATAAATCAGAACTCAATCAAAATTAAGGAGGAGGAAATACTGTCTGGACAAGAAATCATTACTGGTCACTAGCGCAGATATTGTTGATAAAATTTGTTTCTGGCTAGTAACGCCAGCTTTGGATGTTCCCTTTTGTCCTGTGTGGGACTGATTTCTAGGGTTCAAGGGTAAATCAAAACCCAATCTCTTAAAACAAGAGACCAGCAGCCTGGCATGCTGCCTGAGGATCCTGTTCCGGATGTACGTGGACGAGAGCCGGCGGGAGGCCTGGGACGCGGTGCAGCGGCGGCTGCTCAGGTGGGACAGCCCTGCTGGGGGAGAGCCCTGCTGCTGCTGGGGGGAGAGCCCTGCTGCTGCTGGGGGGAGAGCCCTGCTGCTGCTGGGGGGACAGCCCTGCTGCTGCTGGGGGGACAGCCCTGCTGCTGCTGGGGGGAGAGCCCTGCTGCTGCTGGGGGGAGAGCCCTGCTGCTGCTGGGGGGACAGCCCTGCTGCTGCTGGGGGGACAGCCCTGCTGCTGCTGGGGGGACAGCCCTGCTGCTGCTGGGGGGACAGCCCTGCTGCTGCTGGGGGGACAGCCCTGCTGCTGCTGGGGGGACAGCCCTGCTGCTGCTGGGGGAGAGAGCCCTGCTGCTGCTGGGGGAGAGCCCTGCTGCTGCTGGGGGAGAGAGCCCTGCTGCTGCTGGGGGAGAGAGCCCTGCTGCTGCTGGGGGAGAGCCCTGCTGCTGCTGGGGGGACAGCCCTGCTGGGGAAAGCCCTGCTGGGAGGTGTGGCTACTCTGCACTCAAAGTTCACTTAGCAGTAAGGAAGCAATCTGCCTAGAATAGATGGAGCACATTCTTGCCCGACGTAGGCTTTTCTCTGTGGAAGTGCTGGTGTCTGAATAGTTTTCCCAGCTGAGTACACAGTGACAGAGGTATAGTAGGATACACTAATTGAAAAACAGTGCAGTATAAGCTGCTGTACACCTGGAATTTAAACAAATGTAGAAAACAGTTCTAAATTAATAGAAAATAATATTTGGGTGAGTTGGTACATAAAAGTTGAAAGTACTAGTCTCTTATCAAATGTGGAGATCTCCCAACTTGCTCTTGGTACTAATACAATGGATTCTGATCTACCAGCACGTATGGATGTGTTAATCTGCTTAGTCCTTCTTTAATTAAAAGAGTGTCCTAAAAATAACCACAGTAAGTGGTACAGTTTGTACCTTGTGTTGACAATCTGCAGCAGGGACCAAAAATTTATTAATACAATAATAATTCTTCCCAATGTATGATGCTGAGCTGTGCAGATCTTTTTTAAACCAGTCCAAATTTGGAGGGAGAGCTCTCTCGTGGTGCTGTTGCCTAAGCTGTCCCAATGTCACAGTCAGGAAATAATGTTTGCAGGTTGAAAGTGACAGCACTTCAATTACAAAATGTTTATCAGGCAGATTAATTTTCCTTTTCCTTCTCCATCACCAAGTGTTTCTGTTCAGTTGCATGAAAAGTATTTCAGTTCAGTTATTGGGAACAATTCCTGTACCAGAAAAAGCAAATTTTTGTAGTTAAAGTTGTTGCATGCGATTGAAAACTCCCATGGAGGTGCATCTTGCTTGAAAACAAAGTACACTGAAACAGAGCATGTAATCAAAACTTTTTAAGGGTTTTCTTTATCGTTTGTGTGAACTGTGCCATCTCTGCAGTGTGTGCAGTGAAGCCCTGGCGTATTTTATTACTGTCAACTCAGAAAGCCACAGAGAAGCCTGGACCAATCTCCTGCTGTTGCTTTTAACAAAAACACTAAAAATCAGTGATGATAAGGTAAGAAGGGGCTGGAAGTCATGTCTGCTTTTGGGTGTGTTTTTCATTCCTGCTTCAGCCTGAGTTCAGTCTTTGTTTCCATCCAGATTGGAAGTGGGCCCTTCCTCATAGTGAGCACTCTCCTTGCAGTACAGCAGTGGCAGCTCCACTGTCTGCAGGCATTCTGCATTGTGGAAATGGGGCTGCATCCATGCAATTCCCAGTTGTGTGGGAATGTGGATAGAATTACTGAACAGCTTTCATATAAAAGCACAATGAGTGTGCAGTAAGGGAGAGGCTTATGCTGTATTACAGATGCACAGGAATGGTAAGGGTGAATTTCAGCCCTGTAGAATTGGAATTCCAGTTTCCTTGACAGCCTTGGCAAGAATAATTTTCAGGATCTTGGCCCTTTTGAGAAAACCAGATATTCATGTTGCTAGAGATAGACTCTGGTACTACCTGTGGGCTGAGAAGTCACAAAACCCTGACTCTGTTTAGGGGGTAACACCAAGGCACGCCCTGCGTGCGCTGCTGCCGCAAACAGCGCGGAGCTCGGTGCCCTTGGGCCGTGGGGAGGGCTCGGGTGAGACCTGCTGTTTTAACAAGTTGCTGTAGCCATGAAAGTGTCAACACTTTTTGTTTTGCTCTAGCAGTCGAGAATGACGTTCTGTTTCTGTATCTTGGCTAGTTCAGGGCACACGCTTCCACCTATTACCCGTACCTGTGTGAGATCATGCAGTTCGACCTGATCCCCGAGCTGCGGGCGGTGCTGCGCAAGTTCTTCCTGCGCATCGGGCTGGTGTTCAACATCTGCACCACGGGCGAGCAGGCACGCACAGCTGGCACGAGCCTGCCTTCCTGGTAGCTGCCAGTCACCCCGTATGTAAAGCTGTGTCCAGAGGTGCATTGAAGTGGATGGGAAAAAATGGGACCCTGGTGTATCACCATAGGAGCAAGTTACTCTTACCACAATGGCATTTGGGAACGAGGAAAATAATCCTGTTCTGTCCATCCTACAGAAGTGTCAGCAGTTTTATTTAAATTATTGCTTACAGAGTCCATGCAGTAGGTGTGCAGTCTCTTTGTTTCAATGCTAATCATTTGTATGATCCAGTATGTCTCTTCCAGTCTTTTATGCACTGCTCAGTCTTTCATCCCGGCTAGAGCTGATAAATCAGCTGGGTTTCTCCACAGACATTATGCCCCTTGGAACTAATGACTGTATTTGTGTAGCCTTGTGATGTTGGCAAGTGTTCATAATAAACTTGACTGTGGTGGCCAGTGACCACCCGCGATCCCTCTGGGTTTTCCTTTGTGTCCAGGACCAGGCCAGGCAGGACACTGGGCTGTTGAAGTGGACAGCCTGGAGGATATCCGGAGAAGGTTTTCCTCCTGTTTAGAAAATGACTTATCTTTTAGTTTATGGAAGATTTTACATCAGGAGCACCAATAGCATCTACTCCTTTAGCTTATTAGGCTTGAGTTAAAGGCATTTAATAAAAAGAAAAGGCATTCCTTTTCCTTTCATACATTGGCAGATCATAGAGCATACACAGGAACATCAAAAACAAGGCTCAGAAGAAATAAACCTACCTTTTTAACCCTTGAATATAATTTAGCAGTAATGGTGACTGATCAGCAAAAAGTCCAGTCCTTAACACAAGTTTGTTTCCTTTTACTGCAGATCTGCAAGTTCTGATTTGTCATTTAGTGCAAATGATTTTTGTTCTCAACTCTTAGTTCCTAGTAGCATCTAAAAACCCTGAATTTCCAAAAAACAGCTCTAGCAAAATGAAACAAGTCATTCACGTGCTCTAAGCTAACAACAGAATTCAGTGCTTTGAAGGCTTTCTGTGAAGCAAAATGTCTCATGACACCACAGCTTTGCTTGCCCAAGAGAGTTTTCTTTCTTTCCTTGAAATGCATCAGGTTTCTGTGACAATGTTTCTATGACAGGATGCTGTCTTGACCTTTGAAATAATTTTAAATTTCAAGTTTCAAGACTTTTCTAAACCAGGAAGGTATGGCAGGATGGGAAGAGAGACTCCACTTCCTAAAATAATGCAAAGTAGTATTAACTGCTGTGCCATCCAGAGTAGCAAACCCAAAATATTAACAGTATTTAAAGAAAAAAAAACAAACCCACAAACAGCATCAACAACCTACCTACTTGAATGGAACTAAGTGTTTAACATTATTTTGTTTTTTGAGTTGAGTTTCCTGGTAGGATGGCCTCAGGTGAGGTTGTCTTGGGATATGCTGCTCTGAGCTGCTGGGAATGTGCTGTCTTTGGAGGGGTTTGTGTGGTTGTTGTTTGGGATTTTTTTTGTTGTTGTTGTTGGTTTTTGTTTATTTGTCTGGTTTGTTTTTTGTGATCTTTTTCCAAAGGGTTTTTATGGTGCTCCTCAATACATCAGTTTGTCCTGTGTAAGCATTGTTTAGGAAAGGTTTTACAGTCAGTAGTAGTGACAAAGCTTTCACAATTTATTTTCACGTTTTATTTTTAACCAAAGAAGAGTGGTAGTTGTGGCTCTTTGACTTTTAAATGCCCATTAGGTTAAATCTATACACTGCTATTTAGTAGAAGGGAGTGAATGGCTATATATGAAAATAGGAGAAGAATGAAAAATAAGCAATGCTGGTATTTAACTTGCTGCATTTGAAATATCCTTTTGTGTTGCATCTCGTGTAGCTGCTCATTCCCTGGGAACAGCACTGCATTGGGTACTGCAGAAAATGAAGTATTTATTTTAATTCTATTTAAATCTGTAATAATATGCTATTCCTTTTCTTCTGGTCGTAGGTAGTCCTAAGGAAAATATTTGAACCATAATTTTTCAGATTTGGAATGTGTCACTGCCTCATGGAATGTGTTCCCTCATGTCCCATCAGACACACCTGGCCCAGCTGCATGTGTCACAGGTTTGAAAGCCCTACAGTCATGTCTTGAAAAAAGCCTCAATTTTGAGGTCTTAAATGACTTCACAGTTGCTTCATGGGCTTTCTTTAGTGTAAGGGGCAGCATTTGTAGTTTCTCTCTGCACACAGGATAAGCGTATTTAATCCACGCTTCCCTTCAGCCTCTGGTCTGAGACTGTTCTTCTCCTTAAGAAAAGCTTTTGTTGTATTTATACCAGGTGCAAACTGCTGAAGTTGGGTATGAGATATCCAACCAGCCCAGGGGCTGCAGAGCATGAGGGAGAAGGGGGCCTGGGATGCAACTGCATTGCCAGAGCCCAGCCCTGCCCCGTTCCTGCAGGCACTGTCCCCAGCAGAGCAATAATCAGGGTGTGCTCAGCTACTGCACAGCACTCTGGGTTTTCCTCAGAGAGTCTGGAAGGGCTGAACCCTACTCCATGCTGGCACAGCCCAGCCCCTGCAGCGCTGCCAGCTGCTCCCTGCATGCTGGTTCCTGCATCCCAGCACAGCCCAGCCCCTGCAGTGGTGCCAGCTGCTCCCTGCATGCTGGTTCCTCTATCCCAGCCCAGCCCCTGCAGCGGTGCCAGCTGCTCCCTGCATGCTGGTTCCTGCATCCCAGCCCAGCCCAGCCCCTGCAGTGCTGCCAGCTGCTCCCTGCATGCTGGTTCCTGCATCCCAGCCCAGCCCAGCCCCTGCAGTGGTGCCAGCTGGTTCCTGCATGCTGGTTCCTCTATCCCAGCCCAGCCTCTGCAGCAGTGCCAGCTGGTTCCTGCATCCCAGCACAGCCCAGCCCTCACAGCTGGCTGTGTGGCGAGCAGGACTGTGCAGTGCAGGGAGGGAGGGAAAGTCAGCTCTTGGACGGGCTGTGCAGCAGAGGGCTGTGCAGCTCACCGTTAGGGCAGGAATCCTGGAGACCTGTGCTTTGTTGCTGTGAGTCATTTCAGGCCTCCGAGGGATGGGAGGAGGAGAGGATGCTGATGAGGAAAACCCTAAACCCTCCCTTTTGTGGTGATTAAAAACTCCTTCATGTTGCTTCTGTTGTGTCTTACTGTCCAGGAGAAGGCTGTTTCTACAGCAGTTTGTCATCCATGTCTGGTACCTCACATGAACAATCTAAACCAATGTCCACTACTACAACCAACGCCCCCCCAGATTTTAGCTCAGTCTCAATATTCAGGAAAAAGATTAAAAATAGTAACTCTGCGAAAAGCGCATCTCCCTTTAATCTGTAACTTCAGTTTGTTCAGCATTTTTGTTTAAAACTTATGTTTTCACATATTTAAAATGCCTGTGTTTTAATATCTCTGTATTAAGTGCATTTACTATCAATAATTTAAAGACTATTCCTTGCCAATGGATGTATAGAGTTCTGAGAGAATACCAAAATTATATAATATGAAAAACTATGTAAAGTTTTCTACATGAAAATACGATGTATAATAGTTATAATATTCCATGCTTTAATCAAGTGATAAATCAATAAAGTTTTACGAAGTGTTCATTTTTTGTTCAGGTGCTTCCTTAGGCGGCTCAGAGCCTTCGGCGCCACTCGGGCTTCTGGGGCGGTTCCGGTTCGCGTTTTATACCGCACGCTCCGTCCCGGTCCCTGCTCCGCCGCGGGGCCGGGCCCGTTCCCTTGACAGTGCGGGGGCTCC
This sequence comes from Motacilla alba alba, assembly GCF_015832195.1. Lineage (NCBI taxonomy): Eukaryota > Metazoa > Chordata > Aves > Passeriformes > Motacillidae > Motacilla > Motacilla alba. The sequence goes on along the minus strand of NC_052035.1, from coordinate 15,108,385 downwards.
GGCCGGCCCCGCTCTGCTCCGCCGCCCGGGCCCCGCTCGCCCCCGTTCCGGCCCCGCTCCGCTCCGCGATCCCGGGTTCCGCTCGCCCCCGTTCCGGTCCCGCTCCGCTCCGCCGCCCCGGCCCCGCTCTTCCCCGTTCTGGGGCTCCGGCCGGCCCCGCTCTTCCCCGTTCTGGGGCTCCGGCCGGCCCCGCTCTTCCCCGTTCCGGGCCCGCTCCGCTCCGCGGTCCCGGGTTCCGCTCGCCCCCGTTCCGGGCCCGGGGCGGGGCGAGGCCGCCGCGCTACGAGAGGCGCCGCGGGGCCTTGTGGGAAGGGCCCAGCCATTGGCTGCCGCCCATAGAGCGCGGCGCGGATTGGCTGCCGGCGGCGCGCCCTGGGCCGACGCGGGCGCTGATTGGCCGGGCGGCAGCGCGATGGCACCGCCCCGCGCGATGCGGTCACGGAGCCGCCGCCGCGCCCTCGCCCGGCGGTTTGAATGTGAAGCGCAGCCGGAGCGCTCGGAGCCGCCGCCGCCGCCGCCGCCGCCGGGGGGGAACCGACAGGTAAGGCCGGGACGCGCTGCCCCGCACGGCGATGGGGCTGGGGCGGCCCCGCGCACCGGCGGTACCGCGGCCGCCCGCGTGCCAACTCCGCGCTGCGCTCGGCGCTGGGCCCGCGGCGCGGCCACAGGCGCAGCGCACCATGCTGGGCCCTTCCGCCCGCCTCTCGCGGCCCGCGATTGGTCCGAGGCCTCTGGGCCCGCACAGCCCGCGCCCCTCATTGGCTGCGGCAGCTGCCAGTCCGGGCTGCCGCGGGGGAGGGGAACGGAGTTAGTGTGAGGCTCTGGGGCCGCTCGGGATCTCCCGCGGCCCCGGCCCGGCCCCGGCGCCCCCTCACGGCCCCGCCGGCCCGGCCCGGCCCCGGCGCCTCCCTGCAGGGGCCGCCGCGGGCGGCTGCACGAGCGGGGCAGACGCGGTCCGGCGCCGGGACGGACGGAGCCGCCCCGACCCTTCCGCAGGTGAACGGCCCGGCGGGCCGCGGGAGGGCGCGGGCCGGTCCCCGCCGCAGCGTCGCGGGCCGCTCCGGCGCGGCCTTGCCCCGCGGGAGCGGCGGGGGTGCGGGGCCGGGGCCGCTGCCGCCGCCCCTGGCGCCGCTGTCCCGCCCGCGCTCTGGGGAAGCGGGAAGCGCCCCTGGGCATCCTCAGAGCTCTGCCGGGATGGTTCTCCCAGCGGAACGGGCTCCTGAACGCGCTTCGGCACGGGAGGTGTCCGGTCAGTGCTGGGTGAGGGGATGCAGTTGCGTGGAGCTCTCCCCGGTCCGAGCCCAGGGGCACGGCCGCGTTCTGCTAGGTTTGGATTTCTTTGTAAGTGCTCTGCGTTAATTTGACTAAAGTCGGTGATAAAGCACGCTTTATGGGTTTTCTGAGGTCTTTTCTGCAGACAGTTGCTACAACCCAACACAAAGCACCATATCACTCCAGCTAAGTACCACCAGTGCTGTTCGTACTGGAAAACAAACATGAAGAGCTAGAGGAAGAGAAGGAAATAAGGTTTCCTTCATATGTAGGCATATGTAGGCAACAGGTCAAAATATGTTGGTGGGTGTGAATTGGTGAACAAGACTATGGACAAGTAAACCCCAAAAGCACAGGAAACATGGGAGAGGACTGTTCAGATAGATTTTTACTTCTTGCAAAATATGTTACTATCTGATTTACTTGTTAACATTCATTAATTTAAGAGGATACTGCTGCTGTCTTTTTAAATTACATAGATGCCATAACTGCCATCAAAGTTGTGTCATTAAAACTCACTGCCTTTGCAAGCGTGCTTATACAGAACTGTTTATTGCACTGGTGATCATCATGAAACAACTCCAAAGTGGGACAGGTAAATTTCAGTCAACTGTACTAATTGTACAAATTGTACTAAATAGAAACTTCAGAGGAAAAATGGAAACATTTGCTTCCTCATACATTTGCTCCCTTCCTTTGTAGGGAGTGAACTGTGCTGCTGGTGGTGGGAAGGATGGGCAGGACTGATGATGATGTCCAGAGGAGCATCTCCATTAAAGCACATCTTACAGTCATTGCATTGCTGTAATTGTAATTAATCCAGTGCAGGCTGTGAAGTAAATATATAGCTGTGGTACAGATAAGAATATGTGTGGGAGGATTACTAGAGAGGAGCAGTATGGACTTATTGCAGATTTATTCTGTAAAAAGTATTGCATTTAAATTAGCTCTCACCCTAGTCTGAACTAATTTTATAGGGAGCATAAACCAACTGGCTTTGCACAGACTTCTGTCTCTTTTAAAAAAAAGTATTTTCTTTTGAGATTTTTCTTTAATAAGGAGGTTTTGTTTTTTTGGAAAAGCTTTGACTCTTCAACACACTTTGAATTGTTTTGTTTTCAGTTACGTAGGGCAGGACTGTTCAGCTGTTTCAGTCAGGAGCATTTCTGGGGCTGGCAGCAGACCAAAAGCAGAACCAAGTTCCTGTTGTCCTGAAAGGGCAGGAGATCATCTTTTGGCTGTGCCTGGTTCATGTCTGCAGGATGTGTAAGCCTTTTCTGGAGTTTGGGGTCCATCAACCAGACTCTCACAGTTACCTGCAGCTTGAGGAGAGGGATGTTTGCTGTGCCTGGTGCACCCTGCTGGGCCTGTGCTTGTCAGGAGTTGTCCAAAAGAGCTGCTGTTGCTTCTGTGGGAACTGGTTTTAGATGGGTAGCTTTAGGATAGATTTTCTGATCTCTGGTTGTAACAAAACTACTTGTGGCTTTTAGGTTCTGCCAAAATGGAGCTCAGTGATGCCAATTTACAAACTTTAACTGAATATCTAAAGAAAACACTGGATCCAGATCCTGCCATAAGGCGTCCTGGTAAGTGATTCTCATGATTGAGAACAAAAAAGTTCTATTTCTTTTTGTCTTTCCTGTCTCTGTGTAGCAAACTTCAGTGGATATTTATGCAATAACCTCTTTACAGAAGTTCTCAGTATTCTTTTAAAATGAAACCTTCAAAAAAACTAATAAAGGGTGGATACAAATGAAAAAAAAAAATCTGCTTTTTGTGATTTTGTTTTTCTGTATTCTTGCTCTTTTTTCCCCCCCACTGTTATTATTTAAAACAGTGCTGCTGCTTCTCCCAACAAGTGAGGATTTACTTCTCTGGGTTGTGGCTTTTCCAAGGGTGAGGAGGCAGCATTTCCCCGTCCTGCTGGGGATCCAGAGCTCTTGTTGGCAGCAGGAGCTGGGGAGCAAAGAAGCCGTGATACCTTTTTCAGACATGTTCCTGTGAAGCTCTGGGCAGTGTTTGTGTTGGGCGTTTTACACAGACACTTGGGGAATGGTAGGATTCCCAGTAGAGAAAGCAGCTGAGTTTTGCTAACCGCAGTGTCTTCCCTTACAGCGGAAAAGTTCCTTGAATCTGTGGAAGGAAGCCAGAACTATCCGCTGTTACTCTTAACGCTGCTGGAGAAATCACAGGAAAGCGTCATCAAAGTTTGTGCATCTGTAACCTTCAAGAATTATATTAAAAGGAACTGGAGAATTGTAAGTATTGTAGAGAGGAAGTGTGCTAAGAACTAATCATCCTTTTAGGGTACAATAAGCAGATCCACATCCCACCCAACTCAGTGTCATCCGTGAACCTGCTGAGGAAGCCCTTGATCCTGTCACATAGATCATCAGTTAAGATATTAATCAGTACTGAGCCCATTAGTGACTGATGGTATAGATAAGCATAGCTTGAACTTTTGAAATTGCTAACTTTTGATTGAAATGTGTGGAAAGATGGTAAAAGGGATGTGAGAAGGGTAGTGGTACCATCAGGTTTAAGGTATCTCAAGATTCAGTGTCTCCCTGGAGGTGCTTTTCTCTTTTAATTGCTGGATGATTTCTAGGTCTCTGAACTTCAGTGCTGTCACCACAGATAATGTGACTGTCGCTGCTGTCTCTGGTTGGGAGAAGCCACCTCATCATTTTATTTCTTTAGTAGCGGCTTTGCAATTTTCTGCTGCTTGGTGCTGCTGACTGACTGGACTTGGAGCTGATTGGTGTTTTGAACTGGTTAGATAACTTAAAGTCAACGTTAGGGTTTTGATTGTGTAACCTGCACCTTCATGTGCGGTCTCTAGAAAGGATGGCTCAAGACAGCTCTCACAAAATCAGTTCGTGGGGTTGGCAGAGGTGCTGTTTGGTGTGGTGGAAGAGGAGACTTGGTTAAATGTGGGGATTTTATTGCCATGTGCACCCACCCTCACTGCTGCTCAATTGCTGACCTGAAAAGTTTCCCTTAGGGAAGAGAAAAATACTTATTCAAAGTTTTACAGAAGGATATTATTTTTTTCAGCTTTTTTCAGATACTGCTGTTCCAGATTCATTGAAGGCAGTGTCTCTAACAGGATTGCTTCTTAGGTTCTTCAGCATTGTAATAGTTCTGTAAATCAGTATAAACAGTTGGTCTCTGAAATGCTAATCCTCTCTCATTGCCTGGAGAATGCTGATATGCCCATAACTTAATTATTGTTTTCATTTTAGGTTGAGGATGAACCAAACAAAATATGTGAATCGGACAGAATAGCCATTAAAGCCAACATAGTGCCCTTGATGCTTAGCAGCCCAGAACAAATTCAAAAGCAGGTAATATGTCATTCCTGATTGTATCCATGAAACTTTGGGAATATTCTAAGCATGTCTAGAGTCTGTGGTCATTGGCAGAGCTCAGTTAGTTCCCTTACCAGTGAGCTCAGCCTTATCCAAATAACTTTGAGGATACTGTTACAGGTATTTCTACCTCCTTTAACATTTCTTTAAGATGATTACTGTGTAATCTTATAACTAAGTTCTAACATTAGGCAGTTAAATAGCAGTTCTAGAAAGTGAGACTGTGTAAGCTTAAGGTGAGATTTTTGTATTTGTTTGGAAAGTAGTAGATAATTTAATCCAGTGGTTTTTGAATTGGACAAGAATAACCAGGATTTTCTGGGCTGTTGGCAGCATCTGGCGTGGCTGCTGTGTGCTGTTCTGTCAGTGATGGCTCCGTTCCTTTGCAGTTAAGTGATGCCATCAGTATTATTGGGCGGGAGGACTTCCCTCAGAAGTGGCCAGACCTGCTGACAGAAATGGTGAATCGCTTTCAGAGCGGAGACTTCCATGTCATCAATGGGGTTCTGCGCACTGCCCACTCTCTGTTTAAAAGGTACTGCAAATAAGGGAGTTTGTGTATGGATGGTCAAAGTTCTGTTCAGCGTGTTTTACTGTTAGACTTCATTTTGCACATTTACAAAAGCCTATAGTTGTGACTTCTACATACGTCTTTGAAGTAGTTATCAAATTGTACACCCTGCATGGTTTTGAACCTTGTTGCTTAGTTCTTGTTTACTTTACAGTATTTTTTCAAGGTTCAGCGCAAGACAAAATTCTGTGTGAATTAATCTAGTAATAAATGTGAAGACTATTCTGGTTTTTATGTGTTTCTCTCTTACTTGTCAGGTACCGCCATGAATTTAAGTCAAATGAATTATGGACAGAGATCAAACTTGTTCTTGATGCCTTTGCTTTACCCTTGACAAATCTCTTTAAGGTATTTCTTGTTGAATTATTGCTAAAACAAGTTTCATGTTCTGAATTGCTTGCTGTGGATACCTGTAAAATTAAAACTCAAGAATTGTTGTTTGAAACTCTTAAAGGAGTTCAAATTCAAGGCATGAAGTGAGATAAGACTGATAAGAGGATGAAAAACAACTGTATTTTCTGGTTTAAAAAAAACATTCCATGACACTGTTCAATATTTTTTGTTAGTGTGGGTTTTCTACTTGACAGTCTTGCATCTTTTTCTAGGCAACTATTGAACTTTGCAGCACGCATGCAAATGATGCCAGTGCCCTGAAGGTTCTCTTTTCTTCTCTCATTCTAATTGCGAAGCTGTTCTACAGTTTAAATTTTCAGGTGAATCTCCTTGTTCTTGGGATAGTTTTGCTTTGTTGTGAGTAAGCTGGTACTATAGAAATAATTTGAGGCAGCCTTTAAGGCCATACTTTATGCCAAAAAGAAAAATCACCCATGCATCTGTTGAAGTAAAAGCACAGTAAGGAAGGGTCATTTAAGACATTAGCTTGGCCCTTTGAACACAAGTTCAAGAGAGTCTGAGCTAGCACTGCTTCAAGGAGGTGTTGTATGGGGCCTCTGAGTAGGAGCTGGGGAAGGCAGGAGTCCAGTGCCTGAGTTTCTCTTCACTGTGCCCCTTTATAAATGTGCCTGTGCTGACAGGAGCTGGGTCACCTAGGTGAGAATCCATTACGTGTAGCTCTGTGGCACTGTGGGAGCAGTAATTCTGGGAGCACACAAATTCTGGGTGTTGGGGTTTGGAATCAGATCTACAGTTTGTACATTGTATGCTCTGTGGGAAATGGTGAAAAGCTCCCTTGCTGAGGTGACGTTTATTTAGTGTCTCAACATGAACACAAGTCTGTGGCGTGTGATTGTGCCTGGATTCCTTGGGCTGCTCTTCCATAGGAGGCAGAAGAATGAGCTGGAGTTAAAAAAGACTTGTGCTCTCTTGTTCTGAAAGTGAGAGGTGATGCTCATTCATTATAAAAATGTGAGCTGTTTAGAGTCTAAGCAACTAGTTTATTTGGAGCTAGTTGTACTCCAGGGCTCTGCCAGAACAGTTTTTGTTTGGGAGGAGGAGGAAGGGGCACTGTTTCAATTTGAAGATTGTTTTCCACAGGTTACTGACTCTCAGTAGATTATAAGGTGAATGCACTACTTCCAGTGTAGGTATGTTATCTAAGCAGTGCAGTCAGAAATTAAAATGTAGATATATGCTTTTCTTCCACAGGATCTTCCCGAGTTTTTTGAAGATAACATGGAAACATGGATGACAAACTTTCATAGCCTTTTAACTTTAGATAACAAACTCTTGCAAACTGATGTAAGTACTGCATAAACCACCTGGTTTGCATCTGCAGGGGAGAGGGTGGATTGACAACCTAAGTCTAATTCTGAACAATGCAGTGGTTTTTTGTGGGACGAGCAAAGGAGTAGAATGACTACAAGAAAATGGAGTTTAAGAGAAGTTGCTCTGCTGTCTAAGGAATTTGAGGTTCAGTTCTTCAAGTTGTATGACAGTTACAGGTATACCCTGGTGTGCACAGAAATCAAATTACCAATACTCATCACTGAGTTGATTCTTTCAAGAGCAGCTTCTGCAGTAACCTGACCATTAGCATCACTCAGGATCATTAGCAGGGCTCAGGATTTCTGTATCGGTCAACTGGTTCTAGAAAGAACTTGAAACAATTGAACGCAGGGGGCAGGACATCTCTTCAGTATTAGCTGTCTTGGTCTAGTTAAAGAATCAGTAATTTCACTGGTGAAAGCTGATACCAGGTCAGCAAAGCTCCAGTTGTTTTTGTGAATGTTTTCTGCATTTTAAGTGCTGTTGTCTTCCATCATCACATCATCACAGCACAATAGTTTGCCACTTGATGGAGCCAAAACGACTCTATAAATTTCTTGATAACACATAGGGAGGCATATTAAATGTATGTTGTGCTCTAGTTAACCTTCTGCTGAAAGAAGCTGTGCTGCTCTTTTGTCTCGTGTCTGTGCTCCCAGCACAAGCACTCCTGCAGCTGAACTGGGACAGGCAGTAAAGCTGCAAGGTGGGGGTGGAGGGAAGAGGGGCAGACAGAACTGGGGTGGTGTTTGGTTGAGTTGTTTTTTTTAATTCCAGTTCAGTTTCCCAGTTCACATTGTAGTTCCACAAATATCTGTGATCTGGGGAAGGAACTTCTACAGCTACTCCAATAAATTGTTGTCTTTTTCGTATTACATTTGTAAATTAATTTTGTGTGAATTATTGTGTCTGTTTTCAAGTACACAGTACTTGATATGAAATGTAGATATGATTTCTAACTTGAAAAGCAGTTTGGGTACAGATCAGCAAAATACAGTAGTTCTAGGGACAATGAGAGGGATTTCTTTCACCTGTTTAGGACATGGTAAAATGGTGATTTAAATATTTACATTAAATACATTGACACTTCTAATGTTTAGTGTTGAGGTTTGGATGTTTAAGTTCTTAGTTTTGTTTTATGTGAGGATGAAGAGGAAGCTGGCTTGCTGGAGCTCTTGAAATCACAAATTTGTGACAATGCTGCTTTATATGCTCAAAAATATGATGAAGAATTCCAGCGCTACCTGCCACGTTTTGTAACAGCAATCTGGAATCTGTTAGTCACCACTGGCCAGGAAGTGAAATATGACTTGGTGAGTTGCTAAAATCTGATCTTGTCAAGTTTAATAATAAATCATGAATGGATCAGTTGTGCTGAAGTTTTGCCTTCTGTTTGTGGTGCTGTAGCTGGTCAGTAACGCGATCCAGTTTCTGGCCTCAGTTTGTGAGAGACCGCATTACAAGCATCTGTTTGAAGACCAGAATACATTGACAAGCATCTGTGAAAAAGTTATTGTCCCCAATATGGAATTTAGAGGTAACTTTCTGAGACTTAAATTTTGAAAAACGCAACAAAAATCTAACTAATTATCATGACGTGTTGCTTTGCGGGACTGAGAATTGAGGATTCCCTTTTGTGTGCTTTAGTGCTAGATTCAAACCCAAGTTTCTGCAGCAGATTGCTGTCCCATGGGCTTTGTAGAGTTGTATGAACATACCTAACTTTTCATGTTGAAATCCCAGTGGAGGAAGTCTAGGTCATGTGCCACCAATAAATTTCTACAATTAAAGTGAGTATCTGAGTAATTCAAGGAGCCTAAATAGGCAGGAGTATCAGGCCTACCAAACTGTAGTGTTTAGTTCTCCAGGTTTTGATACTCATGCTGATCCTATATATAAAATGCTGTGAAAATATATTGCAGTGATAAGTAGCTTCTTTCTCTTAAGTCTGTGACTCTGAAAGCCTCTTCAAATACACCTGGTGTTGAATATGTGTTGAGGTTTTTCTTAGAATCAATACATCAGCCCATGGGTATGAAAGACTAATTTGTGGGACAGAAGCTAAACAGACTAGTCTGGCTGGATATTTCTTGTTAATTAATATTACTGTTACAGAAAGGTCCTTGGAAAAAATAGCAAGTTGATAATGATACATCCTTTTACTATAAAAACAGACTTCAGTACTTCAGCTTCCATGTATTTTGTATTTTCAGCGGCTGATGAAGAAGCATTTGAAGATAATTCTGAAGAGTATATAAGAAGGGATTTGGAAGGATCTGGTAATCCACAGATTTCTGCTAAGAATACTTGGTCTTTAAATATAGCTCTAAAGAGCTGAAGCAATTTACTGAAGCTTTTATAGCTTCATTTTGAAATTGAGAAGGTTTCCACACACCACCCCCAGCTGGATTTTATCCAGTCTGTGATCAAGCCTACTGTCACGATAAGCTTGTCATAGTGTCTTTCTGGTTTGAACAATGTTTTCATAGGGCTTTTTCCTTAATTGGATTGGTATGTCTTCTGCACTGCCCACACTCTCATTTCAGCAAATACAGCCTGTAAGTCAATGCTGAGTAGTAGCCAGTTGTGTATTTAGTTCCTGTGTGTGGAGTTTTAAGTAACAGGGGGAGAGACTCTGGGTGTTGAGGCTGAAATTCTGCCTGGGGTTGCACACAAATTGTGCTCAGGCCAGCTGGCCAGCAGCCAGGCTGGGACGTGGCATGTGTTCAGAGCACTGCCTGCCCTGGGACACGGCTGTGCCAGCCCAGCTGCTGGAGTGCTGGGGGAGGCTGTGCTCTGCAGCCAGGCCAGAGCCTGACTGAGCCAAACTGGCTCTGTGTGACAGGGCTGTGCCACCAGCAGTTCACTGACAGACACTTTGGAAGTGATGGCATTTTGTAATAGGTTGAAGAGATTACTCTATGCTTGCAGTGGAGGAGAAAATTGGAGGAAACATTTTTGAACTTTTTTCAAGAAAACATCATTCTTATCCAGGATTGGCTGCCTTTTAGGTGTTTGTGAAGTTTTTTACAAAAATGTACTGTCAGGTGTAGTGGGCCAATAGCTGGCTTGTGCTCCAGCCTCCTGCAGTCTGATGGGGCCGAGGGGTGGAAGTGAGAAGGCTCATGGATAAAGACAGTTTAAGTGAAAGAAAGAGTAAGGAAAGGGGAGAGAAGTTAGTGACTCACCATTGCCCACAGGCAGACTTTTGCCCAGCCTGCCCCTGAGCAATGGCTACTTCTCCCAGACCTGCTCCCTCAGATTTCATTGTTGTACAGTGTCATACAGCATGGAACGTCCTGCTGGTCAGTTTGCATTAGCTGCCCGGGTTGTCCCCTCCCAGCTCCTTGCCTGCCCCAAACTACTTGCTGGGAAGGCAAAGCAGGAGGAAGAGGAAGCCCTGACAGTGTGACGGTGCTCTTCAGCAGCAGCCAAACCCTGGGTGTTACCAGCAGCTTTAGTCATGGTACAAAACACAGCACCAGAAATGAACTCCCTCCCAGCCGGAGGCAGTACCTTCGGCTACACAATGTCCAGCCAGTACCAGCCCCCCTGCGTGCCTGCTGCCACTGCTCAGGGGCAGGTGTCCCTTCTCCTTGGTGTACAAGTAGTCCAGTTGTGACAGTAAATAAAAGGCTTACTGGTGTTCTTACACAGCAGTGTGGAGGGTTGCAATAATTAACATGGGGTATGGCTGTAACTTGGGAAGCTGTTACTGTTTTGATTATTTTGTTTATTAATATGAAAAGCTGTCTTTCTCATATACTAAGAATCTTTGGTTCTCATGCAGATATTGACACAAGGCGCAGAGCAGCTTGTGATCTGGTCAGAGGCTTGTGCAAATTTTTTGAAGGACCTGTAACAGGGATTTTTTCTGGCTACGTTAATTCTATGCTGCAAGAATATGCAAAGAATCCATCTGTTAACTGGAAGCACAAAGATGCAGCTATTTACCTTGTAACATCTTTGGCATCCAAAGCTCAGACACAGAAGGTACTTGTACATTTTATTCACTGTAACCTGTGTGCATTCAGATATTACAGTGCAGGTTATTTTAGATATTGCAGTACAGAGGCCTGCTGTTCGTTTCAGCTGCTTCAGGAAGGGAGTAACTGTGTGTGTGTGCAGTAGTTCAGGTTGATGGGATGAAAAGCTGCCCTTTTTGTGATCCTGTAACAGTTGGTGCTCTCTGACCTTCAGGTAGATGGGGCCCTGTGCAGGCCTGACTGGCATGTGGGATCCAGCCAGATAAAGGAACAAAACTGCCTCAGCTCTGGAGCCTCTGAGCTCTGAGTGGTCCCGAGGCACTCTGGAAGCCATGGAAGGCAAATAGAGCTTTACAGAAGATCAGACATGCTAAGCAGACTAAAAGGAATTTAAATGACTCTCTGAGTTCTTGGTATTTCCCAATATTTCCTGCGACCTGAATGTTTGATTGTGAATGACATGTGAATGCTAATGATGGCTGGAAATGGATCTCATGACTTGCTGATAGGCTGGAGACATTGAAAAAGCACAGCTGGGCTAAACTGTGTTTGGAAACAGGAGCATTGTATCAAATGCCCTATGGAACAAGTTTAGATGTACTACTAGATGTTTTAAATGCTGTTACAGTTCAAATCTCAGTGTCTTTACAAGACAGATTTGAGGCAAACATAGTAAAATGTGTACATCATTTTATGCAATTTTGCTGAAGATTCTCAGTCTTTTCCTGAAGCCAGATGTATACTGCTGCTCAGCAGTTGTTAGTGGTGTGTAATGGGAACCAGTCTGGTAGCATTTGGGAAACTGCAAAGTTTGTGTCTTTTTCTATGCTATTTAATGGCAAATATGGACTAATTTAGAACACTTCATTGAAAAATCTCCATCTAAAAATCCTGATTTAAAAAGAGGTTGCATTTTTTGTAAGAGAAAACTAATAGTAATTTTTTAAAATTAGTAAGAAAACTAGCAGCTTATATGTCAGCATATAAAAATAAGAGTTGTTTTTTGCTTTGTCCAGCATGGCATAACACAGGCCAATGAACTCGTTAATCTGACAGAATTCTTTGTGAATCACATTCAACCTGACTTAAAGTCTGCTACTGGTAAGTTGGTGTTAATTTTGATTGGGTATTTTTGTGATGTATCATAACCTTGACAGCGACCATTGTTTGTGAAGTCTCAAGCCCTCCTTTATCAGCAGAATCTCTGAGACGGGCTCTTAACATCTGGCACAGAGTAACAAACAAAATTTTGTTTGGCCAGCGGTGAAGGAGCTCTTACAGCAAGGTGGATTGCCACCTTACCACCTGCTCTCTGCAAGATCAGGGCATGTGTCCACATGGTTGCTATCAGCTGCATGCTTAAACCTGTTGAATCAAAGTAATTTGATTTCTGTATTTGAGACCTTATGGTAAACTTCTACGCTCTACAAAACCATGAGAAGTTAAAATACTGAGCCCTATTGATGAGGTTGTGGATGTCTAGATTTAAATCATGTGGTTTATTTTACACTTTAACAATTATCCTACTACAGCTGAAGCATAGTGGGTTGTCTCAAATTGTATAATTGAAGGCTGCTGAAATTGAAACCAGAAGATAAAATTTCATCTGAGCTGGACTGTACTTTTAATGGTACTGGGATGTGATTTGTACCTAAAACTGATATTCTAACAGTGCCAGTACGAAAGTGCAGAAACTAAGAAATGTAGAAAAACATTGTCTGTATTATTTTCTACAGGGGAAAATTATTACGTAGTGTCAAGTGTCACTTGTATATATAGTACATGTTCAGTAATCACATTTGTATGAGGAATATCAACGAAGTTTGCATATTTTTCTATTTCAGTGAATGAATTCCCTGTGCTAAAAGCAGATGGTATCAAATATATCATGATTTTTAGAAACCAAGTAAGTTTTTCTTTCACTCCTATGGAAAAAACATATTGTAGGTTGTTACTTTATACTTGCCAAGCCTAATTTATCGCACTTGGCCATATGCTAACTCAACAGGTGTTTGATAGTCATATACAACACTTCATGCTGAATTTTTAGTTGAGAAAGTAAATGATATTGTTATAAATATCCAATTAACATGTAGTCTATATGCTGTCCATATGCTGTGGGAACACTGAATATCTTAGCTTTTCAATTCTGGGACACACTCAGACGTTTCCAAGTCAGTGTTAGTCCAAACACCCCTGATTGCTTGTATCATTGCAGTAGTTGTTACGGAGTACAGCAGTTTTGTCCTTAATGTTTTCTGATTTATGAGATAGGATGAGAAAATATGTTACATATTATTCTAAATTCTGGATTACCTTTATTAATTTCTTATGAAATATATGTGATATTGGTTTTTTTAAGCCTTGATATTTTAAATTACCTAATAAGACAAAGTAAAATGGAAAGGGAAATTACTTACTGCTAATGCAATGTACCACTGGTTTTCAGGGGAAGTATACAAGCCATGACAGAAGTAGGTACCTCCTGGTTGTTGAGATGTGAAGGAGCAACAGGAGGAGCCTCCCAAGATACCTCCCTCTGCCAAGCTCTGCATGTCACTGATGAGCTTGGCTGTGCTCTAGAGTTGAACCATCTGTATTTTTAACATACTTACGATTTGTTGCTATACTTTTGTAGGTACCAAAAGAACAACTGCTGGTGTCTATTCCTCTCTTAATCAATCATCTCCAAGCAGAAAGTATCGTGGTCCATACCTACGCAGCCCATGCTCTTGAAAGACTGTTTACCATGAGAGGGACAAATAATGCTACCCTGTAAGTTTTCAAGCAGAAATAAATTAATTGCTAATAGATTTTGAGTATTAAGGATGAGAAATACCTGTGTATACCTGTGGATCCTTTGTGTCATATGTTATGGTGTTGTATAAGGCTTGAAGTTTGTGACTCTCTTTCATCATTAAAGAGCTGTGTTTCATTTAACAGCATTACAGCTGCAGAAATGGCTCCCTTTGTAGAAGTGCTGTTAACAAACCTTTTCAAAGCTCTGACACTTCCCGGCTCATCTGAAAATGAATACATTATGAAAGGTAAATGCCTAATGAGTCCTGCAATATAAGAATAACTTGGTTAACTTGAGGTAAAGGCTTACAGTTACAGGTTCCTGACATTTTTATTTGCAAAACCTATTTTATGCAAATGTGTTGAAGAGTCTGCAGTTACTTATCAGGCTGTGTCAAGAGAAACACTAACAAAATGGTACGAAGTTATTTCTCAAATGGTAGACTGGTAGTCAGGACAGCTCCCTGGACAGTGTCAGGGGAAGATCTGAGCAGTCTGGTCATGGGGAGGACACGTGGTCATGGCTAGTGAAAGGATAGATCTGATCATGGCTAAGGAGATGCTGAGATCTGAGACTTGCCCAGGACAGGTGATGGCCTCTGTAAAGTTACTTGGTCTCCTGTGTTCATCTCTAGAATGAGAATAAGGAGGGTTTGTTTATGCTTTGTCACGGTTATAGATTGAATGTTCTTGCAGCAGGTGCTCTTTGTTCTGTACCTAATTCCTTTGGATCCTATTTTAACAGTAAAAGGTAAAGGATTTAGGCATATGTTGAGTGGCAGTGTATTTTGTCCTAAGAAACTAAATTTTTCCATTTATTTGCAGCCATCATGAGGAGTTTTTCTCTGCTGCAGGAGTCCATAATTCCATACATCCCTTCTGTCATCACACAGCTCACACAGAAACTGCTGGCTGTCAGTAAGGTAAAGAAACAGAGCAAAAGGGTCACCTTTCACCTTTTAGAGCAGTCTTGCTGAGGATTTATGTCCTGTTGGTGGTGTTCTGTTAGAATATTCTAAATAGTTCAGTATTTTCTGATGCAGCTAATTTGAAACAGCATTCCAGTGAGGTACTGCCTTCCTTTTAGAACATATCCTCACATCATTCTTCCTGCTCTCTTCTGAAATTTAGAAGCAGCATATGAATTCTTTCTGTAATGCTGGTTTGTTGTAGTAGAAATGCTTGCTTGTGCAGAGGCCACCAGTACAATAATTGGTTTTATCACAACTCCTGTATTCTTTGCCCATGAAACTTCTGAAGCTAATAATTATTGGCATTGAAATGTGGGATTGAATTAAATAAATTACCCTTCTGCTTTTGGTGGGTAAAATTCTCTTCATTTTTTATTGAGACTTGTCAAATTCTTAACCATTGACAATAGGGAATGCCTTAGAAACCTTAATTGATTGTCCAGAAAACTACTTCTCTGTACAGCTGAAACTCAGCTGCAGCTTATAAGGAGTATTCAATAGAGAATTGACTGGACACCTGAAAGTTGAAAAAATAATCTTCTTCTGGGTTTTGTTCTATGGTCTTTTAACTGTTTGGTAGTTTATATAGAGCTTCTGAAAAACACTTGCTACCAAAAAAACCCTCTCCTTTATGGAATTAATTTTGTAAGCAATTTGTGTATATTAATACATAAGTTACAAGTATCCCTAGTCTGAAATGCTACTTTATTTAGTCTTCAGTTGAAAAAAAATATATATTTAGCAAAATAAGTGACTTGTCTGCAAGTTTGGGTTGATTTGTCTGTTTGCAATTTGTTTTCAGAATCCCAGCAAACCTCACTTTAACCATTACATGTTTGAGTCAATCTGCTTGTCGATAAGAATAACGTGCAAGGCAAACCCAGAGGCAGTGGGGAGCTTTGAGGAAGCTTTGTTCCTGGTGTTCACAGAGATCCTGCAGAATGATGTGCAAGGTAAGGATAGTCAGTGAGTGCCTGTGCTCTCTCCACTGGGGCTGGCTTCTAGGATTTACCTTTATGGCAAGCTTTTTGTAGCACAGGAAATTCAAGGGGAGAAACTACATTTTCACACTCTGAAAGTGTTTAGATTGTTCCATAGGGTATGTCAACAGCATTCGCTTACTTTAAATTGCGTTCTTAAAATATCTAGCAATCACTACTCCAAAGCCTCTTAATATTATTCTTAATTCTATTGCCTTTTTTTTAGTGCTTTGGTTTTTTATGTTCTGAAACATTAAAGGGTAGAGGAAATAGAAAGTGTATAGATGCAATGCTTACTAATTTTTGGATTAATTACATTTAAAAGGTATGTTTCTTCAGAGTTTTATTTATTGAAATCTTAGTGATAATATCAAATTTGTGGGTTAAACCCATAGATATGTGGTTTCTGGGAACTGACAGTGATCATGTTGTCTGACTTTGTAAATGTCCTCATTTCTCTTCCAGAGTTCATTCCCTATGTGTTTCAAGTGATGTCACTACTTCTAGAAATGCATAAAAATGAAATCCCATCATCTTATATGGCATTGTTTCCCCATCTGCTCCAGCCAGTTCTCTGGGAGAGGACAGGAAACATTCCCCCTCTGGTCAGGCTCCTGCAGGCTTACCTGGAGCGGGGTGCCAGCACCATCGCCAGCGCTGCCGCCGACAAAATCGTGAGTTCCTGGGGCAGAGTCAGTGTTGGCCTGGGGACGAGGGGATCTGAGGCTCCAGATTGTGAGGAGCTCCAGCAAACAGCTCGATTTGTGCAGAGTTTGGTGCTTACATACAAAGACAGACTAATACTCTGAATGTAGCTTTTTGGGTGCTTTTCTATTACGTGGGTAAGATGCATTCTAGGCTATTACGCTTTTGTCAACTGAGATGAAAAATTCCTGCTTTTAGTTCTTGCTAGCAGGTAAGTTGCCACAGTTTTCCTGTCTTGTTTGCCTCATGTTAAACATGTGCATAATGAGAACTCTCAGGTTCTGTTCAGAACGGTCTTGAGAAGACTGAGTGAGAAGAAGCCAAAATGTGTCTTCCTTGGCCTGAACCATAAACACTGAATCCTGGTTTAGGTTATGGAGGCTTTTGCCTTGATGTATGCCTTAGATGGTAATGGTTGATTTTCTGGTAGGGTCACATATGAAGAATTGTTGTCTAGGATTTTATATCTGCTTTTCTTGCAGCCTGGATTGTTAGGTGTGTTCCAGAAGCTGATTGCCTCTAAAGCTAATGATCATCAAGGGTTCTATCTTCTGAACAGTATCATTGAGCATATGCCTCCGTGAGTATGAGCTGAAATTATATTTAAAGCTAACTTCTGTAGACTTTAATTATGAAATATATGAACATGCCAAATGCTAATTTTTAACAACTGAAAACATCACATTTTTCAGTCAGATAGATTTGAACAATTCTATATATGTTTTCTGTGAAGTGACATTAGTTAAATCCTAGTGTGAATCGAATAACTATCCTTTTAAATTTCCAGTGAATCAGTTGACCAGTACAGGAAACAGATCTTCATTCTGCTATTCCAAAGACTTCAAAATTCCAAAACAACAAAATTTATCAAAAGTAAGTTCCTTGCTCTGTGGAAAGCTTTGGTGACAGCAGCAGTTCAGAGGTGCAGCTGTGCAGAACAAGAGCCCTGTCGCGCCCCGCAGATATGCGCAGAGGGACAGTGCTGACTCCCAGGACTTGCTGCCAATTATTTGTCATCAAGAGGGGTGGATGGGGCAGTCACCATAGCAGGTGACACTTACTTCATGAAATTGAGGGAATGGAATTAAAATAATGAACAAGACTGGCGCATTTCTCTTCCTATCATAGTGTATGATGTCATTATTGAAAATGTCTCCGTTTAATCTCCAACCAGCAGCAGCAAACTTTCCCTCTCATGCAGCACAGCAATACTGACCACATGTCCTGTAGTTACCTGTAGTTGTGTGTTAGTGCTGTGAAATATTCCAAGCTTGTGTCATTTTGGCCTTGGTATGATTAAATTTATTGATAAGGCTTTATGTTGAACTGGTAAAGCTGTGACAGATTATTGCAATACATATTCTGGTTATTCATGCTGTCACAAGAAGATTGTCATAGTTATTAAATTATTTTAATGATACTATCACTACAGAAATTATGCAGTGTCCATTACTTAGCCCTGTAAAATCTGATTAATGGCATCTGATAGGAACAAGAATGATACAGTTGCTTATAATGGTCTTCCACAAATAAAGGTGAGGTGGTGCTTTTAGTATACTGCACCTGTGCAAAGGGGCTCATACCTCACCTCAGAGTCTGCATTGTGTGAAGTTTTCTGCTAAAAGTAGAGTTTTTGGAAGAGTTTTTTGGTTCCTGATCTGAAAATAAATGCAAATGGCTTTTCTAATGCCTTTTTATAACTGCTATAAGGGGAGAAAGGAATAATTCTTGTCTTGTTGTACCACCTTGTTTTTGTGTTGTGGTATGCGAAAAGCTCAGTTTTTACACAAATTTCAAGGCAGCAAGTTCATGTACTTCACTTAAACTGAACACATATAAAGACTGCCTTTTCTTTCCCCTTGAAAAACTTGGAATGTGTTTTGCTGCTGACTCTAAAGCTATTATTTTGTTTTTGCATGAAGTTTTACTTTGTCTTTTTTTGTTACAGGTTTCCTCGTCTTCATTAACTTGTATTGTGTAAGATATGGGGCATTAGCTCTGCAAGAAATATTTGACAGCATACAGCCAAAGTTAGTATGTTTTCTTTGTTTGGGTTATGTTTAATATGGCTGTGTTATTTTTATCTTTTGAAGTAAGAAAGAGTTGTCTGTTTAGCTAGACTGTCAGACAACATTTATCACTAATTTGAGTGGCCAAATGTTTCTCTTAATGTGGTTCATTTAATTGTCTAGAAAGTTGTCAAATTATCTGGTTGTTTCTATTCCCTAGTGATTCATATTGTTTCTGGTTCTCTTTTGTCACCATAAGGCTGATGAGGCTTTCTAATAATTTTTCTCTCAATTCCATAGGATGTTTGGAATGGTGTTGGAGAAAATTATAATTCCTGAAATCCAGAAAGTGTCTGGACAAGTTGAAAAGAAAATCTGTGCTGTTGGGATTACAAAAATATTAACAGAATGTCCTCCCATGATGGACACTGAGTACACCAAACTGTGGTAGGTACCACACTTCTTCAGGTTGTGCTAGTGAGGCTGTTGGAGTTACTGAAAATGGGAGCTCAGACCAAAATACATCCTTGTTGGAAACTCCATTGTGATCTCCTCAGACCTACAAGGCTGCTTTAGGCCTTTCATCCTGTTTCTGTTTCTCAACAAATGAAACTGTATTTTCAGAGAGGGTGACAGAACTGGTTTGAGATGTTTTTGGTGGAGATAGCACTGATTTGGCTAGCTGGACCTGCATTTAGGGGAATACACTGCTTTCCTCCAGCTTGTATTCTTTCTCAGAAGCTAGGCCCAGTTTTGACTTAGAGCTCTTCTAGTCAGGAGCATATTCCTAACCTGGCAGAGAAACTGTAATATCTTAGCTTGAGAGTGGAATTGTGGGGAAAGCTACCAGGGAAGTTTGATTGTCAGCCAGTCCAGCAGTCCAGCACGCCTGGTAGTTTGATGACAATCACCGGATCCCAGACTAGATCCCCGAACTAGAATTTTGTTTTTAATATACTCAGAGGAAAGTTGTGGTCTGGAAAAGCATTGCTCTTTTTAGGCATGTTTCACGACAATTTGATCTGATAAATACATACTTAGCTCATGCTGTTGACAGGAGTACCCACATTAATTCTTCTGGTCCAGCATACCTTGGGCATTTGCAATTTCAGTAGCCAAGCAAGTACCTGCAAAGGCTAAATTACAAGGGGTTCCAAATAACTTGAGCATCCTTGTAGGATACAGCCTGTCCTAGCATATTCTAAGCGCTCCAGTTTTGCCCTCCCCTCTTTGCCCCCAGGATTCCTTTGCTGCAGGCCCTCATTGGCCTCTTTGAGCTGCCTGAGGATGACACGATCCCTGACGAGGAGCACTTCATTGACATAGAAGATACTCCAGGCTATCAGACTGCATTCTCCCAGCTAGCCTTTGCTGGGAAGAAAGAACACGATCCTGTAGGTCAAATGGTGAACAATCCTAGAATCCATCTGGCACAGTCTCTCCACAAACTGTCTACAGCGTGCCCAGGCAGGGTAGGTGACTTGTGCACTCGGATGCTGATGCTGCGTTGTGCAGAGAAGAAATGCCTTCCTGAAAACGGGTCTCTTTGCTAATGTTTGATAATCAGCAAAATGAAGGAGGTCCTAACTAGAATGCAAGATCGTGCTGTGTTTTATTCTTCATTGGAATTACAGCTTTTGCAAGGTTTTTCCTTAGGAGCCTTAGAAAGGCTTTATTTTCACAGCACATAATTTTGCAATAAGCTTAAATATGCCATTTTAAAAAAGAAAATTTACACACTTGGTGGTTTATAACTAATGTGTCTCGAGTTGGATTGGTTGCATGCACTTGTTGAATTCAGGCAGCTCATATAAAATTAGACAAGGTGAGTGTACAGTTAACTCTTTTAGCCCACAGCGTGTTTGTTTTCCTTGAGATTTTGGTAAGTAAAGGCTGCCTGCTGCTTTCCCCGTGGGTGGCTGCTCTGTGTCTGGCTTTGCGCTGCGAGTGACAGCAGGAGGCAGCAGGGCTCGTGCTGCCCTCACTGACACCTGTGCTCCCCTGTGCCTCAGGTTCTGTCCATGCTGAGCACCAGCCTGAACGCAGAAGCGTTGCAGTATCTCCAAGGATACCTCCAGGCTGCAAGTGTGAGTCTGCTCTGAGCCGTAGAGACTCCACGAGCAAGATCAAAGCTGGTTTGTTATGCAGAACGTCGACACTGACTTTTTTATAGCGGAGCTCAGACAAAATGAAAAAGCTGCTTGAAATTGTATTGCAGATTCCATCTTGTAAAAGATAGGTGTGGCTTTAAGCTGAAACTGAAGAATTTGATGGTTTGTGTACTCATAGATAAAGGTGGCTAACTTCCATTCCCGGTTTAATTTCAAAGGGAATAGTCATAGCGGTTTGTTATGAGACTGATTTGAAATCTGCATCTGCAGTGTTTGGATAATACTTGGAAATGTGTGGAGAGCCCTGGCTGTAGAAACTCACTTCAGTCACTAAAATTCCTTTTCATTTTAATGTTGTCCTTTGTATTTCTTTTGTCTTTCCTTAAACTTTATCTGAATTGTGAATAAATAAGAAGTACTTGTTTAAAACGCCTGTCACTGTGCTCTTACTGTTTCAGAAGAATATAGTTGTTTTAAAAAAAGATGTTTTACACTTAGGATAGAATATGAAATAGTGGGACTGTGAGGGTTTTTCTTTACATAATAGTTTAGGTGCATTGTAGGCTCATAGGGAGCAAATCTGACTCTGGAAGAGCAGAGCTGTTGTCACTCTGGCTGCTCACCAGCAGGCACAGGTGCTCTGGACAGGTCCTGCAGCGCCAGGCACTGAGGGCAGGGGGCTTCCCTGGGAGCAGGGGTCCAGGTGGGCTTGTCCTGCTCCATTGGAGTTGAAGCAGTGATCCTGGAGGGAGGGCTGAGTCGGGTGTTCTCCGTGTCTCCTCGTACATGCGCTGATGAGGCTGGGGGGCCTGGAGCGAGCTCCTGCTCGTGGCTGTTGGAGTGAGCAGTAAATGCCTGAGCCTGTGGGTTCCCAGGGGCACCAGGCTGCCAGGCCAGGCTTGCGGAGGCAGAAAGCAAAGACTCGAGTCCCCGAGTGCCCTGGGCGCTGCGGGTGTGCTCTGCAGCTGTGTGCAGCTGTGTGCAGCTGTGCCCCCAGAGTGCCCTGGGTTCTGTAGGTGTGCTCTGCCAGCTGTGTGCAGCTGTGCCCCCAGAGTGCCCTGGGCGCTGCGGGTGTGCTCTGCCAGCTGTGTGCAGCTGTGTGCAGCTGTGCCCCCAGAGTGCCCTGGGCGCTGCGGGTGTGCTCTGCCAGCTGTGTGCAGCTGTGTGCAGCTGTGCCCCCAGAGTGCCCTGAGCGCTGTGGGTGTGCTCTGCCAGCTGTGTGCAGCTGTGCCCCCGGGGCTGGAGGCGTCGGCTGGGCCGCGTCTGCCCACGGGCTACAGCAGCGCCGTGGCTGGCGGGATTACTTGCGGGTGTTTCCCTGCTCCTCGCAAGCCGTGTTTCGGAATGCGCGGTTTCGGTCGGGCGCCCGTCGGTGTTTGCGGCGGTGCCTCGGCCCGCGGCTCCCCGGCTCCGCTCCGTGAGGGAGCGCGGCCGCTCCCGTGCGGGGCGGGCCCGGGGCGGCGCCGGAAGTGACGGCGAGTGCAGCTGCACCGCTCGGCCCCGCCCCCGCACAAGGCACACCGGGAGTTGTAGTTTCCCGCTCTGCGGCTCGCACGGAGCACGCTGGGATTGGTAGTCGCCGCGGAGGAGGCGGTGCTCCCGGCAGAACGGCGCGTCCATTGGCCAGAAGAGCGGCGAGAGGCGGGGACTCTGGG
This sequence comes from Motacilla alba alba, assembly GCF_015832195.1. NCBI lineage: Eukaryota > Metazoa > Chordata > Aves > Passeriformes > Motacillidae > Motacilla > Motacilla alba. Next base: position 15,086,230 of record NC_052035.1, on the reverse strand, counting down.
GGCTCGCTCGCTGCCGATTGGCTGCGTGGAGGCACCGCCCCCGGCGCGGTGGCGTCAGTTCCGGCGGGCCGCGCCGCCCCGCTCATTCTCTTTGGTGTTTGCCCTGTGCCGCCCGCCGGTCCCGCCCGGCCCATGGACTGAGCGCCCCCCGCCCGCCCCGGCCCGGAGCCGCGCCCAGCGCAGGTGAGGGGGCGCGGGCGGCCCGGGCCCGGCGGGGCCGCGGGCGGGGGGCGGCGGGGCCTGGCGGGCCCACGCCGGGCCGGGGCCGGGGCCGGGGCCGTGGGGAGGGGGCGGCCCGGAGCCCCCTGCCCGTCCGGGCTCGCCCTGTGCCCGTTCCCGGCCCGGGGCTCATCCCGCGCTCGGCCGGGCTGTGCCCGCTCAGGCGGTGGCGGGGCCGGGAGGGCGCCCCGGCGGGGAGCGGACCGCGATGGGCCCGGCTCTGGCGGCCCCGGCCCGCGGCGGGAGTGTCGCGGCCGGGCGGGCAGTGACAGCGCGCTCCGCGCTCCCGAAGCGGCGGCCGCGCTCCCGGTGCCGTGGGCGGGGGGAGCTCGCTCTGCCCTGCCCTGCCCGCCGAGCCCGGCGCGGCTCCGGGCGGCAGCGGGGGCTCCGGCGCGGGGGCCGCGGCAGCGGAGCCGGTTCGGCCGCCGAGCGCCCAGAGCCCAGCATCCTCCCGGGCCAGCCGGCCGGGCTGTCGGGACAGCCCCTGCGGGAGCCCCTCCCGGCGCAGCTGCACGGGCAGCCCCGGCTTTCCCCGCGTTCCCACCGGGCTTGCAGCCGGCGCTGCTCCGGGATCAGTTCTGCCCGCGTCCGGAGCAGAACACTCGTGTTTGCTGAGGTGCGAAGCAACAAGTCCCGTTGGAGCTTCCCCTGCCGCTGTCAGGCCCGGAGGCAGTGCAGCTTTGGGTTTCCGTGCGGGGATGCTGGACCTGGAAGTGCCAGAACCATTTTTGTGATGCGTTCGTCTGCTGGGAATTTTTGTCGTTACTTTTCCAGCAGGTTTAGGGCAAACCTGGGAGGAGCATCCTTTGGAATGTCAGCGAAGGCTAGGTGTATATATAAACATATATCTGTGAACTAAAATATCTGAATGAAGTCTGTGGTCTGCATTTGGAATGGTATATTTATAAAATCTCATTTCTTATAACTGGAACGTGCAAGTGTACTGCACAGTTCTCTTGCTCAAACTGGAGGCAATGTTTGGGTTTGTTTTTCTTTAATACTAGTGGACATGAGAATTTGAGTTCTGATTATGCAGCTATGGCTGCAATGTAATAAAGTGATTTCTGGTTTGTCTGTTGATTATTTCATACATGCAACAAATGTGTGTTCTAACTTTTACAGAGATTCACTCAAGGTCTGTCGCATCTTGATGAGAATGTAGAAAGCCCAGGGGCTGAATTTTTACTATATTTTCTATTTTCTGAAGTTGTATCACAAACTTATTTCCAAACTGTTCTGAAAGGATGCATGCAAGAAACAATTCCTTTTTATGTTGGTATTTTAAGCAGCCACTCTGTTCAGAGTTTTTCATAACATCATGAATCATTTTTGCACTATCAGTACAAGTCAGTCAAAATGTGTTTTGTGGCAAAATTATTCACAGGTTGAAATAAATTTGAAGTGATATGACTGTACAAAGTCAGAGCAAAACTGGAAATTGCTTTGTGCCTTTCAGATCTTCCTGAAGAGCAGAAGCTTTATTAACTAACATTCCAAAAGCCCTTTTCCTGGCTCCTTTGGCCAGGCTCCTGCCAGGGCTGGTTATTTCTCTAGAGGTGCTGCAGATGCCCCAGGGCAGTGCAGGAGAGCTGGCCGTGTTGGCTCTCAGCAGTGTCCGTGGGTTCTGTGGCTGTTCTGCAGGGAAAAGCTAAAATCTGTGAACTGCTTTGTCACAGCACTGACTGAGCTACAAGTATCAGCCGTTTATTCACTATATCACTTCCTGGTTTATCAATTTGATTTCTTTGAACTGTCTGGTTTATGCATATGTTTGGTAGTTCCCTCTTTTCATTCAGCTTTTACTTTCAAATTTTAGCTTTTCTTCTCTTATTAATAATCCATATTTTGGCTCCCAGGCTACTTTGCATAACATTTAGTGTTTGTGCCCTTACCAAAAAGAGCAGCATCTTTTTCTACAGTGTTACTTTTGGGGAGGACCCCGTCTTGCAGAAATGTTGCAGAATATTTATCTAAGAAGGAAACATTGTTCAACCAGTATTTTACATTTTGCGCAGATACCCTTAATTCTGTAAAATTTAGTCATTATTTATCAATTTATAGAGAGGCTTTCCAGTTGTAAATAGATGCTGTTAAACACAGTTGCAGTAGCTTGAGAATTTCATGCTGTGTGTTACAGAGCTACCCCTAATGTGGGTTTTTCAAAGGTATTTTAGGTAACAGCGTCTCAACAAATCTAGAGTTTGTGGATATTTATTTTTTGTGCCTCAGAACAGTTGATGGCTGTGTCTGGCATCTGTCCTGCTTCTCAGGCTGCCCTGCCGGGTGCTGGTGGGGCAGCGTGGGCAGTGTGTGCAGCCAGGGTGGGCATGGGGACGCTGTTCCTGCCAGGGGCACACGGAGCGTGCAGGAGCTGCCCCCGCTGAGGAGCAGGACCTTTGTGTGTGCTGGTGCTGACAGGAGGGAGGCCTGGCCCTCGCAGGCTTTAGCCTCTGGTGTTTGCAGTGCCTCTCAGAGCTGGGGCAGCCTGCGGCAGGAGCCTGTGGGGTGCTGTGCTGCCGGGCTGCTGTCTGACGGCAGCGGGGCCCGGTCTGCTGGGCGAGAGGGGCAGCGCGCCGGGCCAGGTGCTCAGGGTGTGAGCAGTGCTGGGCCAGGTGCTCAGGGTGGGAGCAGTGCTGGGCCAGGTGCTCAGGGTGTGAGCAGTGCTGGGCGTGCAGCCCCTGCAGGGGCAGCCGTGCCCGGCCAGCTGCACAGGGTGTGAGCAGTGCTGGGCAGCTGCACAGGGGTGAGCAGTGCTGGGCAGCTGCACAGGGGTGAGCAGTGCTGGGCCAGGTGCTCAGGGTGGGAGCAGTGCTGGCCCAGCTGCACAGCGTGTGAGCAGTGCTGACCCAGCTGCACAGGGTGTGAGCAGTGCTGGGCCAGGTGCTCAGGGTGGGAGCAGTGCTGGCCCAGCTGCACAGGGTGTGAGCAGTGCTGGGCCAGCTGCACAGGGGTGAGCAGTGCTGGGCCAGCTGCACAGGGTGGGAGCAGTGCTGGGCCAGCTGCACAGGGTGTGAGCAGTGCTGGGGCAGCTGCACAGGGTGTGAGCAGTGCTGGGGCAGCTGCACAGGGGTGAGCAGTGCTGGGCCAGCTGCACAGGGGTGAGCAGTGCTGGGCCAGCTGCACAGGGTGGGAGCAGTGCTGGGCCAGCTGCACAGGGGTGAGCAGTGCTGGGCAGCTGCACAGGGTGGGAGCAGTGCTGACCCAGCTGCACAGGGTGTGAGCAGTGCTGGGCAGCTGCACAGGGTGGGAGCAGTGCTGGGCAGCTGCACAGGGTGTGAGCAGTGCTGGGCAGCTGCACAGGGGTGAGCAGTGCTGGGCCAGCTGCACAGGGTGGGAGCAGTGCTGGGCAGCTGCACAGGGGTGAGCAGTGCTGGGCCAGCTGCACAGGGTGGGAGCAGTGCTGGGCCAGCTGCACAGGGGTGAGCAGTGCTGGGCCAGCTGCACAGGGTGGGAGCAGTGCTGGGCAGCTGCACAGGGGTGAGCAGTGCTGGGCAGCTGCACAGGGTGGGAGCAGTGCTGGGCAGCTGCACAGGGGTGAGCAGTGCTGGGCAGCTGCACAGGGTGGGAGCAGTGCTGGGCAGCTGCACAGGGGTGAGCAGTGCTGGGCAGCTGCACAGGGTGGGAGCAGTGCTGACCCAGCTGCACAGGGGTGAGCAGTGCTGGGCCAGCTGCACAGGGTGGGAGCAGTGCTGGGCAGCTGCACAGGGTGTGAGCAGTGCTGGGCAGCTGCACAGGGGTGAGCAGTGCTGACCCAGCTGCACAGGGGTGAGCAGTGCTGGGCGTGCAGCCCCTGCAGGGGCAGCCGTGCCTCTGCCGCCTGGGGGTGGCTGTCGGGGACTCGCAGCTTGTCACCAGCAGGGGAACCCTCTGAGCCCTCTGTCACCGGGGCAGGGCGCTTCAGTGAGCCTGCAGAGAACGGTTTTCTTGGTGCATTTTAAGCCCGTTGCCTGTCGTTCTGTCACTTTAACCATAAAGAACAGATTGTTCTTTTCTGCTCCAAAATCCTTTCCAGTACGTGAGCTGCTGGTTCTCAGGCCCCAGCCAGCCCTCTCCTCTTCAGAGCACACAAGTTCAGGCCCTTTAGCAGTTTTCCCACAGGTTATGTTTCTCTGAAGGGAGTTCCCATAGGTTATGTTTCTCTGAAGTTATGTGTCTCTGTTCTCTTTTGGGCTTTTCCTCCTCTGCCTCTGCCTGGAGCCTGGTCCCCAGGCGGGCGCAGGGCTCCAGCTGAGGGCTCGGTGTCTGGGTGCAGACCTCGCTCGGGTGGCTCTTACTGCTGCATCTCAGGATGGAGAGGGCTTTTTCTGAAGCAGCCTGGCAGCGTCAGCTTGTGCTGGGAAGTGGTGTTGGTTGTAACTCTTCTCCACTCTGCTGTGCCCATCAGTGGTGTCTGTGCCGTGGGGACCAGCGGGCAGAGCCTGCACAGCCCCTTGGGCTTGTTCTGCCGAGGTGGAGGAGTTCATTCTTGGCAGGGCTACCAGGAATGGCTGGGAGAGAAAATTCTGTTGTCTTTATGCAACTTGGTCTTGACCCTGCCTGCAAATGGGATGCATTTCCTTGTTTCTCAGATGCTTAGTTTAGGCTCCAGGAAACCCTGTAGAAGAGGAGTTGAGCTGACTGTAATCCTCTTGTGTTCCCTCTTCACTCTCGTGTTGGTAAACACCAGGTGTGCTGCCAGCCTAGTTCAGGCTCTGCATCCTCCTTGGTTCCAGCAGGAGAGCTGCTCACAGTCCTAGGAGTCAGCCTAAGAGTTTGAAATGCCTGTCTGGAGTAAATTCAGGAGCTCTGTCCTCTTCTAACCCTGTTCAAGATTGGGCTCTCCCCCATTTTGTGGCTGGGAATGATGTTGCTGGCATCTGCATGCAGTTGGCTTAGGCATGGAAAAGAAGGATTAAACACTTTGTGCTATATTTGTAAGCAGAATAAAATAGGTTTTGATTTCCATTTAGAGCAGTCCGTGCAGTGACAGGTTTCATATGCAGCACTGAGATAATTTTGTTCTGAAATGGTTTTAGCCTGTTTGCGAGTGAAATCACCAGATTGGAAATGTAGCCAAAAGGTAGAATTTATATAATTTTCTGTGATTAATAACTACCAGTGTTTCTCAGTTTGTGGCTTGCTTTTGGTTTGGCTTTGTGAATGAAGGTCTGAGTCTAATTTTGGGAGCTGATCTCTGGGGCTCTTAGGAAGAAGAGCTTCACTACAGAAGAACTGGAAACCTCAGTACAGAAGGAAAATTGGCAAGTGACTCTTGTAATTCTGCAAAGAGCACTGTTGTGAGATTCCACTGCTTGGGTGAGAAACATCAGCTGGGGTTGGGGAAACAGCAAAGAAGATTCTGGGATCAGGCTGGAAATTCTGCTTGGAAAAGCAGCTGTGTTGAGCAGTTTGTCAGTGCTAGTGGAAGGGTCATACAAGTCCTTGTGATCAAATAGATGAGGCAAACTCAGTGGAGGGTGAGAGATTCACACCGGAAGATTTTTTTGTGCCTTTAGGAAGCAAAATGCTAACTCTCTGTTTTTTCTTTTAGGCATTCTCCATCATAAATTTCCTATTTAGAACTAAATACAAATCATCGCTCTCTGGATCTCCTAAAGGTACTGGAAACTTGCTTAAAACATTAAAGTTTCTTATCTTTCTTATTTGTATCATATTAAAAAAATGACAAATTGTGGTAAAACATGATTATCCATAGGAAGTGTTTGATTTATTTGTTTGGTCCTCTGTCTTCTATCTGCAACTCCTGTGTGAATTATAACACAAAAAGACTCCAAGAAAACTTTTATCTAAAAATGTTACATTCTTTTATATATGAAGATCTTAGTTTATTTTTGGCTGAGTGGACTGGCCATGCTCACATCTGCGTTCATTTCTTTGGTTACCTTAGTGACACCTGAACTTGGCGTTTTAATGTGTTCAGAATTTCTGGGAATGTTCTAGGCATTGATGCACCAAAAGAAAATAAAAATCTAAAAGCGTGTTTTGAGTATAATCTGCATATGTATCTCCAGGACTAATGAGACCTGAATATTTTTGCTCTCTAGTAAAAACAAAGTTTTCCAGGTGGTAGTATGATAAGTCTGGCATGTTTATGATGTTTTTTTCCAAAGTAAAAATACTCCAGATGGTAGATTTGGTGGTGTATCTGTTGTTTCCCAGTAGTTTCTTACCTCCTATTTAATAGATAATTAAATCTTTCTGTCCATGAATGTCTTAATCTAGGTTCCCCTCCTAGACTTGTCTTTAATCTTGCTTCTCCTCTTAAGCTAAAAGCTTCCCTCTGACTCATTGCTGCTCCTCTCGCATTTGGAAATCCATTCACAGGTTCAGAATTTGAAGCTCACAGGGCACTAGTGGAGTTGTGTTGCTGCTAATAGCCCCCTGCTGGTGGCTGGAGCAGTGATTTCTCCTTTTCTCCTATGAGTTAGGAAAGAATAAACATTTGTTTGCTGCCCTAATCAGACCTGTAGGTGACTGGTGTATGTGTGTGCATGTGTGAGTGCCTTGGTGTGTAAAATGGATTTACTTGGCTGTAAAATGTATTTTTAATTAATAAATTGGTATGTGGCTTGTAAGTGGATATGGACAGCTGACCTGTTTGTGTCTATTTAGGTTCCACTGGCTGAACATGAAGATAGTTTTGCATCCATGTGTAAGAGAAATGTAATACTAATTTGTCAGCACAGGGAGGATCTGTCACAGCCCCGCTCCCGGGCTGGGGTGCGTGCTGCCCTCCCAGGGGGTTTGAAATGGCCACGGGTGCCATGAGCACTTCCTGCCCTTGCTTATCGTGCTGCAGAGCCCAGTGACTCTGAATTGATGCTTGAACTGTGACTGAGACGTGCCCTGACTTAACTGGAAGTAACCTTCAGGATACATGTAGCTGATACAGCTTATGAGCTCTTGCACCTCTGCTTTTCCCAGCCAGAGCTACCTCAGCATTTCCTGCCGGACTCCAGCTTTTCCCCTCATAAGCAGCTTGGCATTCTTGATGATCCTGGGGGAAAACTCCATGATAATAATAAAGGATGTATTCTCTAAATAGATTTTTGTAAAGGCTGCATTTATTTCTTGCCCTCCAAGTGAAAAAGTTTAACTTCAGCTGGTAGAATGCATGAAATGTAAGTTGTCTGTGGAAGTTGCTCTTTGTTCAGTGTATAACCACTGGCTCTGGGTGCAAGTAACAGGATTTGCTTCCTAAGTGGATTCAGTCGTGGGGAAAGGAGATGGACAGTAGTGAACAAGCATAAATAAAGCTTCTGTACTACTCTTCTGTGAATGAAAGAAGTGTGAAACACGATGGGTGGAACTGTGCTGTGCAAACTGGATGTGTGAGCGACTAACTGGACAAAATGGGAACAATGGGTGCTTGGTTGAACACTGTTTCCCTTTTTGCTGATGGAGAAATTATTTCAGTAGGTTGTTAGAGAATGCTAAATATTTAGTATAATCTATTTTTCATCTTTACATTTTAGGTCAGCAATTTGGCTTCCAAAATTGGAGTTTGTCTGCGTTCAAAGCTGTTTGCCTACAGTAATCTGCTCTGGTTGGAAGTGAACATGTCTCAAGTTCAGATTCAGAATCCTTCTGCTGCCCTTGCAGGGAGCCAAATACTGAATAAAAACCCATCTCTTTCACAGCCTTTGAGTATTCCTTCTACTACCAGTTCTTTGCCCTCTGAAAATGCAGGCAGACCTATCCAGAACTCTGCTTTGCCCTCTGCTTCAGTTACGTCCACCAATGCAGCTGCAGGTAAGATAGAGGGTCAGTAACTGTAGATATTTTTAATGCTTATGGTTTGGTATGATATATTCCTGATGTCTTGCACCTACATTAAAAGTAATTTTTATCCAACTGCAGTAGCTCTCTATGGAATGAAATCTGTTGGAGACAGGTACAAGCATACTTTTACATAAATTTCCAGCAATTAATTGATATGTTCGTAAAAATAAAGAATATTTTTAATTGTATTACATTAAATTTTTGAAACATTACTATCAATCTTTTCTACCAGTAGCTTGGTTTAAATATGAAAAAATGTTGTTTGAAATAGTTTATTTAGTTCTGTTATCTTTAGTTATTTTATGACCAGTTTAATGATAAATATATTATGCTATCAAAATGCAACAGAACAAATAACGGGTAATAAAAAATAACTAATGGGGGAAAATAGGAGAAGGGAAATGAAATTACCCGAGTTTTTTAAATTATTCAAAGCAAGTTATAATGAGGAATACTTGGAAGATTTGGTCTTGACACGTACTAGATAAGATGGGAGCTGTTTGCAGGAGTCTTCTAACTTCATGCTTCTGGCTTGTGTTAGAACCTTGAATTTAATGATGGTGCTTTTGCTGGGAAATGGATGATGGAGCATTGCTAGGAAAACCCAAAATTCAATAGGTTGTTACCAGTTTGGCCAGCGAGCAAAGCTGTCTATTCCAGCCTTGCAGACAGCTAGATGCTAAGCCACTGAGATTTCTTTTTTAATTAAAATTTGTAGTAAAGTTCACAGTTATCAGTTCATGTATCGGATCTTATGTAACCTTTCAGCTCCTTCAAACATGGCAAACCCCAAAGAGAAAACCCCCATGTGTCTTGTGAATGAATTAGCCCGTTTCAACAAGATTCAGCCCGAGTATAAGCTTCTGAGTGAGCAAGGTCCAGCTCATTCTAAGGTAAATGTTCATACCAGTTTCTTACTGCTGCTGCTCACCTCCTTCACCTTCAGGAGTGGGAAGGCAATGTGTGTGATTTTAGTGCAAGATGATCCAGAGTAATGGAGAGGAAAGGGAAGCCCCCCACAGCATCGGTGGTAGGGAGTGTGAAGCTGGTACCTGGGAAGAAAAAGTTGAGTTCCAAAAAATGTCTCATGAGCTTCAAGGTGTGAAGGAGTTGACATTTACAAAAAGTATTGGAATAACATTCAGAACATCTGTTCAATTGTGTTTCATTGATCTGTGGGCATGTAGAAGCTTTTATGGTACATTGTGAACTTAACTTTCTTCAAACTGATGAAAAATATCTTTAATAAACCTTTTAGAGGATTAAAGCAAGGGTGGAGTTAGTGTTACAGAGAAGGGTGAGTTTCCAGTCTGCTGTTCAGTGACATGGGCACAGCAGCTCTCTTGGGGCTGTCACCTCTCCCCACACAGCTCTGAGTTTTTAGCCTGTCAGATCTCACGTAGGATACCTGCCAGCTACAGTTGTTGTGAAATTCTTAGTTCAGTAATCGGGAAAATCCCGTTGATGCCCAAAGTGATGGAAATCTGGAGATGACCTGGGAGTTAAGGAGAGCTCGCATTACTGTATTCTCAACTTGTGCATCACTGAGAGACTCACTGTTTTGTGTAAGAGAGTCTGATAAACTACATGAATTGTGAAGAGGCTTTTTACAAAATACCTGTTTGTGGTTTTGAGGTGTTTACAGTGCAGCTGACTCTTGGGGACCAGCACTGGGAAGCTGAAGGAACTAGTATTAAAAAAGCGCAACATGCAGCAGCTGCCAAAGCTTTGGAAGGGACAAAATTCCCGAAACCCACGGCTCGTCCATCTCGTAGTGAAGGCAAGAATCCAGGTATATGCCACAGCAAACTGATTTAAAATAATCATACATAGAGAGAATACACTTTTCTGCGTTTGGTAGGTATTGGGGTTGTATCACGATGAATAAAAACTGTGATTCTTCCTGTTTTACAATGGCAGTTGTCAGCTAGCAAGCACTTACTTTGTCTGTGCATCTGTTCCATAGGTAATTTTCTTTTGGCAATTACCTTACACCAGACTCTTGTACTGGATTACAGGTGATTTCTAAGCCAGTGAGACCCGTGGTAGAAAAAATGACACTTACTGAGTGTTCTTTCTGTGGTCAGAATGGACTAGGGGTCAGTTCTTCATGCCCACAATACCAGCACTGAGAGAAATGTTTTAGCCCTCAGCAATTTACCTGCCTTTTGATGAGGCCCGTTGCAATTTGAAAGTGAAGAGTCATAGAAACCCTTCTAGGTCATTGAGGACAGAGAAATGTTTGATCATTCTCAGTAAGCAAGAGACACAGAAGGGATGTAGCATGTCTGGTAACTTAAAAGTATATTTGGAGAAATTTCTTCACTGCAGAAAATTCTTCTTCTGCACTTTGTTAGATACACTGTAAATGTAGGTAAATTAGCAGCTTCAGAAATTAAAAGCAGAATGATAAAACCCTCCAAAACAAATCCAATAAGAGCTCCCAGCAAATTCACTTTGTAACAGGATTTGTCACGACTGTACTAGGCAGCTTTAATGTGCATCATATAGACTTATTCCCTTCTTGTTCATTAGCAGTTCTGTTTGGAATTCAGTCATTTAAGATGCTGCATGTGGCAAAATTTGAGCTCATATTTCCCTGCTGTGAGCCAGCAATAAGAGTTTAAATTGTCTCAGTTCCTTGTGACAGTGGACAACCCTTTCTATTCCTTTTTCTGTAGACAGTGTAACCCCCACAGTGGAGTTGAATGCCCTTTGCATGAAGCTGGGGAAGAAGCCCATGTACAAACCCATCGACCCTTACACGGGGATGAGATCCACCTACAGCTACACCATGCGAGGTGGCACCTACCCCCCACGGTAGGTGTTGGCTGGGGTGCAGGCTCCCCCCTCAGCACCCCTGCCCTGCTGCTGCCTTCTGGAAACTGCCTGTGTCCCCCTCCCAGGGACACTCACCTCCTGAGGCAGGAGCTTTGGACAAGTCCACCCACCAGTACCTGTAACTTGCCTTATTGCCAGTGCTTTATTTCTTTGGGGTGGGGCAAGGCAGCTGGACTGAAAGTTGAAGTGTTTTTGAGAGTATTCAGGTACAGCCAGCTTCATTAAGCACATAGCTAAATATTAGGTAAATATTTCTTGCATTTCCTTTCTATGTGAAAGCAAAAGTGAAGAAAACAGGTTGATGCTGCTTCTTCTGAAACTATTTAAGTTAAAGTTGCAGTTTAAAGAATTTTATGTAGGCATAGGAACTTAAAATTCAAAGCTTCCTGGCTTGCCAAGTCCGTAGAAGTGTGGTTATGTTGTCTTGATGTAGCACTTGGTCAGAAATGTGTTCCTGTTGTAAAGCAAGGAATGTCAATATTTGTTTCAAAGGTAGCTCACTAAATTATTTTAGACTCTAAATCAGAATTTGTCTTTTTAAAACTGGCGCTTCAGTGCTGGTGTGGTTACTGATATCCAGGAGATTGACCTACATCTGACTTAGGTGTCTGTTTGCTTTGTAGGCCAAATCATTTGCTTATTCCCCTCTCTCTTTGCAGGTACTTTTACCCCTTTCCTGTTGGGCCTTTACTTTATCAAGTGGAGCTTTCAATTGGAGGGCAGCAGTTTCATGGGAAGGGAAGAACAAGACAAGCTGCTAAGCATGATGCAGCTGCTAAAGCTCTGAAAGTTCTGCAGAATGAGCCCTTGCCTGAGAAACCAGAGGTGGGAATTAATCTTAGTGTTGTAAGCATAAATTGCTAGACTAAACTGGGATGTTATTGTAGATTTTTTTCCTTGTTGAGGAAACAGGGAAATCTAATTCTGTGTAGCAATGGTGACTTGTGTCAATAGAAACACTTGGATGTAAAAGCATAAATTTCTATGGAACTAGAATTTTCCCAGATGAAGTTATGTTAATTTTTTACTGTCATGTTTTTCCACAGCAATGCTGTAGACCTCTGTCAGATATGAGCACTGGAAGCATAGATAGGAATTAATATCTTACCAGGTACAGATCATACACAAACTTCTGAAGAAGTGCATAAATGGGCAACATAAAACTCAGGCATGGATTTACTTCCTAGAACAAATTCCTACATGATTTTGGAAAGAACCATGGAAGTTCTAGAAGAGCAGGAAATGCATAGAAGTAGTAGACTCAAACACACATTTTGATAGGAATATAAGAAGTCAGTTTTTATCCTTTCATATATTTATGGCTGCCCAGCATTTCCATTCCAATACCGTTATTGTGTTTTTCATGCTTTTTTGTTGAGTGGCTTTAGGCAGAAGGTCTCCCTGTGAGCACAGGGGAGCTTTGCTGCTGGGCTGGCTGGGAGCCTGCGCCCCTTCATGTGTGTTGGCTGCTTTGGGCAAAGACAGAACTGTAACTTGCAAGCTGGGAAGTGTGAGAGCTTGCTGGATGTGAGTCTGGCTGTGTGCTGAGAAAGGGAAAATGAAGAATTGGACAAGAAGGTAACAAAGGGTCTCAGACTGAGAAAAAAACTTGCTGGGAACTACCAGGAATGGCAGAGCAAGAGGCTTGAGGAAACGTGAATCCAAGAGACACTGAGGTAAAACTTGGTGTGCGTGGGAGTGAGCATTGCCCAGGGGATTGGGCAAAAGCACTGGGTCAGACAGGGCAGAGGCTCGGGAGGCACTGATGGAGGTGCTTCGGGTGAGGGAAAGCTGTCCTGAGGAATGCAGACTGAAAGACAGAGGCTCCTAGGGATTACAGATGCTGTTGGGAAAAGAGCATGGTGCTGGGAACAGGAGCTGGGACTTGGGCTGAGCCCTGCCCTGAAACCTGAACTGGTGGCTGGCACAGTGTGGGCAGGGGCCAGCTGGTCATCATGCAGGAGATGCCAAAGCAGAGGAGGGTGTTCCCCTTCAGTTCTGGGAGCCCCAAATTCTGGAATATTGTTCTGTGTCAGTGGTGCAGAACATCCCCTTTTTGTGCCCACCCTTGTAACATGAGCTGCTCTCGTGGGCCCGTTGCCCCTCAGGGAATGCAGACCCAGGGAGAGCAGCTCTGTGGGGCTCACAAGTCACTGAATTATTCTCTGCTCACTCTTCGAGGAATGCTTCAGTACAGGTCACTTTCTGAAAATGTATAGAATTGTGGAGCTGGATAATGTGAAATCTTCAGAACAAACTGCAGTTGTAGGGTGTCTCATTCTCTGTGAGGGGTGTAAATCCAGAGGTAGAGGAAGCAAATGAGGCAAGAGACTGCAAGCAGGGAGAATTATTTTATTAATAAAAGAGGACCTGAATGGTGTCTTGACCTTGAGAAAACTGAGTTTGTCATTTTATTTTTCAATTTAAATTTGACTTGTGCGTAGAAGAAACAGTAGAAAATACAGCTTAGGAAAGGAGAGTGGGCCTTGGAACAGGGTGTGCTGGTTCATAGCAAGCACTTGGATAATTAAGTTTTCATTTAAAGTTTGGTACTTAAATTCATTGATATTTGTGGCTTTCAACTGTTGTAGTTTGAGGTGTGTCTGAGGGAATTGTTTCTGTAGCAGCATTTCACCATAGCCAAGAGGAAGGTAGAATAAGGAAGGTTGTGGTGCTGAGTGAACCCTGTTCATTCCTGCATCCAGTGAGGCAAGGGCCTGAAAGGATACAGGAGTGCAAGGTCACAAGAGATGCTGTTAAAAATGCCTGTATACAACAGAGGCAAACGAAGATTTCAGAAGGAGACATAATCCTGATACTTCCTAACAGTCATTTGATGTTGCCAGTAATTTTCCTTTTAAAGGAGGTTATTTTGGTGTATCCCATTTGAGTGTACACTTGTGTAAACAGAATATTCTGATGTTTGAACTCACGTGTTTTAAGGGGGAGTAGTTTTGTACATTTTTTTATTTTTTGGGGGGATTTTTTACAAGGTTTTTTTTTTATGGAATTTTACTCTTGTATTTTTAAATTGGAAAATATTCGGTGCATAATAACAGTTGGGCGCAATGATCTTAAAGATCTTTTCCAAGCTAAATGGAGAAGGGCACCCCAGGGCTGGGGCTGGCACTGGCACCTGTACTGCCCTGCCAGGGCACCCCAGGGCTGGGCTGGGAGCTGCACTGCCCTGCCAGGGCACCCCAGGGCCAGGGCTGGGCCCAGACTCCAGCCTGATGGACAGGGGCAGCCCAGAACAGTGCAAAGTCTGATGGGACAGTGGGAGGAGTGAAAACTTGAGATTAAATTAGTCAACTATTTTTTGTCTAAGATGGGAAAAGCCTGTCTTAACTGGTGGGATAAAAAATCCTTTGTGTTTTAGACTGACCTGCTAGTGGCAGATACGGGGGATGCTTGCTGCCATCCAACAAGTTTTAATCTATGAAAGCTCTCTGGCTCAGCTCCCTTGCTGCTGCTCCAATAAGATACTTAAATAATTTTTGTTACCTGGGTGCATAACTAGTATTGTGGCATGATATAATCAGTGATATTGTTGTTGTTCATCTTTATCATAATCTTTCCAATATCACTGCTGGACACCCAAAATTTCTCTGCTGCTGTTGGCATGCCTTGGCTCATGTTGGTGCCAGCATCAGTGAAGATGCTTTTGGAATCCCAGTCAAAGTTTTACCTGGCAATACGTAGACGTGCCTGTAGGAAAGCTTCACTGGCAGTGTTGTCCCAGCAGGGTTGAGCTCTCAGAGATGGTCAGCATTTGATTTAGGGCAGGTTCCTGAGGGGATGTTCTTGACATGAGAAAGCAAAGCTGTAGATGAAGCACGTACAAGGGAGCATGTGAAAAGACACGACTGTGCCAGGGGTTCATCAGCCATCCCTCATTCACACTGGTCCCACTCTCAGAATCTTTATTTTTCCTGCCCTTTCTCTTACCTGATCCTGTCTTAGTGCTTTTGGTGCAAATGTCCAATCAGTATATGAAAATTGTATTTCATAAAGGTACTTCCATTTGGAAATCAGTGCACTTAGCACTTCAATTTCATTTTCTATAAACACATTTTTAAACCTATTGGCCCTTATTCCATTTGTTCTTTCTTGTAATGAGCACATGAAAATATGAAGGTTTGAAAGCTTTTACACATACACGTTAATGAGCTTTTTAAGATTCAGTTCTGTAGTATGTGTGTGGGCTGCTTTTCTCCACATTCATGTAACATGACAGTAAAGGTTAGAGTATTTAAAATTTGGAGAGTTCAGTAAAGTGTTTGAATGGATAAAATTCAATTTAATAGGATCTTTATTTTAAATAGAGTATGCTTCTTTTAGGTTAACGGAAAAGAACCAGATGATGAAAATCTCAATAAATCTGAAATAAGCCAAGTTTTTGAGATTGCACTTAAAAGGAACTTGCCTGTGAATTTTGAGGTATGTTTACTTTACAAGCTCTAGATTTGTTTTTGTTAGACTATTAAGGGTGCACATTAAGTTGAGTCTCTCCTAGATAACCCAAACAACTGACTTTTAACACGTCTTGTTAGTTGTGAGTACACTTCAACCTTTGACAGTCACCCTGATTGAGTGGAGTTTATGTGGTAAAGGGGAGAAAGGAAAAATCCACCTGTTCACAAATTTGTGCCCTGAAATGATCCCATGGAGTGAACAGCTACGCTGTGGTTATCTGTGCAATCTTTTTTCCAAGCTTTTTGAGAAAAGCTTATTACACTGAAGAACCAAAACACAGCCCTGCATTAATGGTTAGAACATGGAAGTGCAGAGTCGAGGCAAAAGAGTAGAGCTCACTCTGAAAGACACATATGGAAGTATTTGCTTAATTAAGCACTGATCTGGACTACCCGTGAGTGCAGAATCTCACAAGTAGGTTTCTTTTCTTGCCATGAGGTGACCTCATGTGCGTCTGACTTTCCTTTCCCTTTGGCCTGGCTGCTTGCTGCCTCTTTGCCCCTCTTGATCATTTCAGTTACCTCAAATCAGGAGCTTCCACGGGAGTGTCTCTGTTTCACTAAAATATTAATTTATCATGCTGCTTTTCTGAGCTGGCAAAGTAACATTTAAGCCAACCATCTGAATTATTATAGTAAGAAAATGCAATTGTATGTAACTAAATTGCTTCTGAAACTGTTCTATGAAATTTTACATGAAACTTTCAATTATTGCAGGTTAGCCTGAGTATCACTGGTAAAAATACACTGTCACACAAAGCCAATTGTGGGTGGAAGCTCTTAAAATTAATTCTTACTTTTTGAATTTATGGATATTTTGGAGTATGATGTGTTATGAATGGAGTTAAAAGCCTAAATCTGTAGTGGGCAGCTGTCTCTTAGATGTCTTCAGATTTCTTCAGAACTTCAGAGTTCAGAAATCAGAATTTCTGGACTAAAATGCTAGATCCCAAAGAGTTGCTTTCTCTGTAATGTTTTATTGCTGTACCATGACATATTTAATGAGGTGCTGTTAACTGTGGGGAAGTGCACACTGGTGAAATAGAACAGTCCTATTTTTGTACTGAAACAGTAAATCATTAAATTAAATAGCATGGGTTAATGACTTGTGTAAATACTGTTTACTGCTTGCTGCATCTGATCTTTTAAAAATATATGCTTAGTTGGGTGGGAATATGTTATTAGAGTATGCTTTACTTTTTGGATTGTATGAGAATCTAAAATCTCTTTATCCTTAGTTCTTGAGAGAAGTTTGCTATAAACAATGTGCCCTGCCATTTTTAATAAGTGTTTATCACGCTTTCACTCAGTTTTTCCCTCTGAAACAGGTGACCAAGGAAAGTGGTCCTCCCCATATGAAGAGTTTTGTAACCAAGGTATCAGTTGGAGAATTTATGGGTGAAGGTGAAGGAAAGAGCAAGAAGATCTCAAAGAAAAATGCTGCAATAGCAGTCCTAGAAGAACTGAAAAAATTGCCACCCCTTCCTACAGTTGAGAAAATGAAGCCACGAATCAAAAAGAAAACAAAATCAATAGTGAAGGTAAGGGGGAAAAGATTGGAAATTTTGCTGTGCAAATAATCATCAGAGAGGCTTTTCTGAGTCAGTTATAAACACTCTTCAGCTGCTCAGCCTTTACCAGCCCTCTGGTGCAACAAATGAGCTGGTACTTTGCTCCCACTCTAATGGGGTTCTGACACCACTTTTATAGCATTTATCAGTAAATTCAGGATGAAAGAGAAACCTTATAAAGGAAAGAGCAGCACATAAAAATCAAGCTCTGACTTTCAAGCCTCAGACTTTACAGCTTCGGGTACAGATTCTCCTGCAGGCTTGTCCCTCCTAATATAGCAGGATTAGAACTTGTAAAGCTATTAGCAGGGTAGGTTACATGTGGTCAAGTGTGACAATGGAGCCAAATAAACTCAGTATTTCTCTTTGGCTGTGACAGTGTTTTACTAAGCAACTTTTATTTCAGTATTTTTAAAATCTAGAGATGAATTAATTCAGAGGCATGCTGCATTCTGTCTATTATACCGAATATTCATAAAGTTTGGCTTATTTCCTAAACACTGTTCTACATAGCTGCAAACAAGTCCAGAATACGGTCAAGGAATGAATCCCATTAGCAGACTTGCCCAGATACAGCAGGCCAAGAAGGAGAAGGAGCCCGAGTACATGCTCATCACAGAACGTGGGCTGCCCAGGCGCAGGGAGTTCGTCATGCAGGTGGGTGTGATGGCACAGGCCTGGAGGTGTGGGGCTGTGACTGTGGCACAGGGCTGGAGGTGTGTGAGCATGGCACAGAGCAGGGTGTGGGGCTGTGACTGTGGCACAGGGCTGGAGGTGTGGGGCTGTGACTGTGGCACAGGCCTGGAGGTGTGTGACCATGGCACAGAGCTGGAGGTGTGGCTGTGACTGTGGCACAGAGCTGGAGGTGTGTGACCATGGCACAGAGCAGGGTGTGTGGCTGTGACCATGGCACAGAGCAGGGTGTGTGGCTGTGAGCATGGCACAGAGCTGGAGGTGTGGCTGTGGCACAGAGCTGGAGGTGTGTGAGCATGGCACAGAGCAGGGTGTGGGGCTGTGACTGTGGCACAGGGCTGGAGGTGTGTGAGCCTGGCACAGAGCAGGGTGTGGGGCTGTGAGCATGGCACAGAGCTGGAGGTGTGGCTGGCACCTCATTTTATTTTCTTATGGCAGTCAGGTTGTCAGGATGATATACAGGTTTAACAGATTTCCATGAAATGATTTAACAAAATACCTAATGGGCTATATTCACAGAAGATAAAGGTTCAAGAAAATTGATCTGAGTAATTTAAAAAAAAAATTGCACAGGGCACCAGTAGTCTATGTTGTAACTGCCCAATGTTTTAATTAACAGGAGTATTAATACTCTGCTAAGAGGTACTAAGCTGCTTATATTTTGTAATGTAGGCTTTATTAACACTAACCTGGGTTCCCAAGGTGAGATGATGAAATACAATTCTTTGTGTGACTTCTGTTTGGGTTTTTTGTGCTTGAAGGCCAATGATTATTGATAATAAATGACAACTTGCTCAGAACAATGGTCACTTGAACTATTTTGTGACCCATGGCATGCTGGAGACACAGATCACTTAATAAGGGAATCCCCATACTGCTGCTTAAGAATTGAATTTTCTTCCTCTTCTGTCCAGGTGAAAGTTGGTGTACACACAGCTGAAGGAATGGGCACGAACAAAAAGGTTGCTAAACGCAATGCAGCAGAAAATATGTTGGAAATTTTAGGTTTCAAAGTCCCTCAACCTCAGCCTCCAAAACCAGCATTAAAGACAGAAGAGAAGGTGAGTCTTGAGGAAGCAGCAGCTGGTTAATGCTGCAGCAAAGGCTGAGCTGAACAGAAACAGCTTTGCAAGGCAGTAACAGGGTAGGAAGTTTATTCCCTCTGCCCTAGCCAGGAAACAATTGTATTGAGAGGACTGCTCTCTGAAAAACATACTAAATATCCAGTGTTCTGGATACATTAAGTGTCTGGGTTTTCAGGTAAATGAAAGTCTCATCAGAAGGATAAATTAATGTATTTGTGCTTTATGAAATGTCTCAGAACCTGTGATGATCGATGTGTTGGTCTTAGAAACTGTAGATTATAGTACTCTAGATCATAGTACTCTAGAGTACCTACCAACCTGTAGGTTATAGTACTCTGCTAGCAGGAGTTTTACCCAGCCTTGTCACAGTTGCATGAAAAGTTTTACAGGTCTCTCTGGTGGGTCCCTTAGGGAAGGAGCCTTCTGTGTTCTGCTGGTGATTCAGCAGATGCTACCAGGGAGTTCAAACAGCAAATCCAGGGTTGGTTTTCTCCTTTTCATGCATGTGCTCATTGGTGTCTGGTGTGCTCCCCTCAGCAGTACCAGTGACTAATGGCAGTTAAACTGGCTTTGTTCTGAGTAGCTGTGTTCCTAATAGCACTTCTCTGAGATGTGGTAGTTTTAGGCCTTCAGTGAATAAGAATCACTGAACTTGTCTTTTTTTTGATAGCAATGTAGTTATTGATGTTTTTGAATAATAACTTTTTCAGTAAAATTTTGGCTGGTCAAATCACCTGCATCTTGAAAACTTTAGAATTTGGGGGAAAAGAAGTTTTAAAGGGATATTGTGTGTTTGTGTTCTTTTCCTTTTATTTTTAAGACCCCAGTGAAGAAACCAGGTGATGGAAGAAAAGTCACCTTCTTTGAGCCGGGCTCTGAAGAGACTTCAGCTAGTGAGTACCCTGGCAAAAGCAGCAGGGCCCTGTTGGGGGGTGTCAGGTCTGTTCCCAGTCCCTTCAGCAGTGCCATTCAGCACTCTGGCATGAGCAGAGCTGTGCAGCTGCTGCCTTGCCAACCACATGGAGCCTTTGGAAAGGTTTGGTTCAAAGCTCAAAGAGCTCATTCCTCCAGAGGCCCCTGTTCCTGGCATGAAGATGAGAAAGGGTGTCAGTGCTGGTCAGCCTCGGGCAGAGTTGGAGAGGGAAGGAATGGCCTTGTCCAGAACCCCTTCAGTCTGTGCCTGGTCTCTGATGGCTGAGAGCAGGAGCAGTGCCTGCCCTTGTTTCAGGCAGTGGATAGTTGTGGAGCCAAAACACCTCAAACAACCTGGCCACCCTGTATACAGACATTGCTTTTTGGAATGTCATCTGGTGGGAGGAATCATTATGGAAAGTTTGTCTGTCACCACAGATTGCTGTTCTGGAGAGCATATTTCAGGTATTTCACATGTTTAAGCATAACTGTGCTATTTAAATTATAGTAAGTTGGAATTGACTTGGACTTTAGTACTGTTCTACAGCATCCATAAGATCTTAGATAAACTTCCTGACTTCCTATTCAGATTTTGCTATCCCTGTTTTGTTCCATTTACAAATCTTGGCTTTAATCCTTAGACTTGAAGCAGCTCAGTCCTGCATAACTTCATTAATCTGTTCTGCCATAAAAATGACTCCTTGGTTTGTTTTGGTGGCACTATCTTCCCCTTTCTTGAGCACACCTGTGCAGGTTTCACCCATAGCTCTGTGTGACTTCCCCTTAAGCTGTTCTTATCCCTCTTTAACTTACACCATAATGTCAGCAAATTGCTGCCAGTTGACTGTGGCTGGACATTTGCTGTAAACAGTCTTGCCTCTTTGTGCTAACGTTCCATTTTACCTTTCCTACCTGCTTGTTCTCACAATATACAGTTTAAACTTTGGGGACTGTCACTCTCTTTACATCATTTAATGGTGGCTCTGGCCATCCTGTGATTTCATTATTTGCTCCTACAGTTTAAATGATGGAATCAAAAATTCTGAAAGCAAAAGATGTATCTAGAATATGGTTGCAGCTGAGGGGTGTGTGAGCTTGACTGACTGGAGAGGCTCCTCCTGGAGGTAAAGGTGCTCCCTTTGGCAGAAGCAGCTGAGCCAGTAATTCAATAAGAAAACTCTGTCTCGATGATGCTGAAGCTCTGACCCTCCAAAGGCTGATTGAGTTTACCAAGTTTGTTAGTCTGTCAAAAGTAATTTGAAATGAATTATTTTTTTCCGAAGTGACTTTTGGTGCCTGTGTGTGCCTGCAGGAGGACTCTCAAGCAGCAGCTCTTCAGTGTGCACCTCTCTCCTCCCAGGTAATAAAGAAGATGAGTTTAGGATGCCTTATCTCAGCCATCAGCAGCTTCCCGCTGGAATTCTTCCCATGGTCCCTGAGGTTGCACAGGCTGTAGGAGCCAATCAAGGACACCACACCAAAGAGTTCAGCCGGGCAGCTCCCAACCCCGCCAAGGCCACGGTGACGGCCATGATCGCCCGGGAGCTGCTCTACGGGGGCACCTCTCCCACCGCCGAGACCATCTTGAAGAGCAGCACCTCCTCAGGCCACTTCCCCCACGGGCCTCTGACCAGGCCCTCCGAGCAGCTGGACTACCTTTCCAACGTCCAGGGAATCCAGGTAGATGTTCAGCTTCACCGGACTTCTTCCAAAGCCATCCAAGCTGGTCTAGCCTTTTGTTTGTTCAAAAGCTTTTTAGTTCTGTTGGTGAGAGATGAGTTCTGAGCCTGCTGAAATTCATGTAACAGTTTTGCTTTACCTATGCCACGCACCAAATTTTACGTATTTTTAAATTTAATTTTCAAGTGTGCATTTCTGTACCATTCTCAGCCCCAATTCAGTGCTACTCTGAGGTCTTGGAAGAAGAAAATTAAAGATGCATTTTCTGAAAATTATCCCAATGTAGGAAGACATTGTGGACTTGAACTTGGCTGATGTGAAATCAGGTTTTTTCACTAATCTGTCATACATTAACATTTGCTGTAAGGCTCTGCATTTTCTCATATTTACTCCCTTTAATGGGAATTGCATTAAGTTCCTATATTCATGTGACAGATGAGCTCAGTGGATCAAAAAGCATAATATAGAAATTTGAAATGCAGATAGCAGTGTTTAGAATAAAGGTTCCAGTAACAATCATTATTAAGTAGCCACTTGCATTCAGGAGCCTTGCCAAGCTCTTGTGAGTACTAAAAGACATTGTAAGTGAGGTTAAACTTCAAACAGAGGGATTCTACTGGCTGAGAGAATGATGAGAAGAAAGGCTCAGTGTCATTTATGGGCAAGTAATCTGTAGCAGTTGTGGTATACTTGCGGTACCTGGTTAAACGAAAAGAAGTAAATGCTTCTCTTTTCTTCAGGTTGAATATAAGGACTTTCCAAAAAATAACAAGAACGAGTTTGTATCTCTTATAAACTGTTCCTCTCAGCCACCTCTGATCAGCCATGGGATTGGAAAGGATGTGGAGTCCTGCCACGACATGGTATGATGAACATTGCTGAAATGCTGCTCTTGGGCCCTCCCTGAGGGGAGACCAAGGTTTTATAGCACTGATGGGAGCAGTTAGAGGTTCTACAATTCCCTGGCTAATTTTTGTCTAATATTTCACAGGTTGCAGAAATAATGGTTAATAATATCAGAATGTAATCTAAATAATGCTTAATATGCTAAACATTTGATCACAGTTTTGGTCTACAAAAAGCACATGGAACGTATAAACCTAAGAGCAGCTCAGCTTATTTCCTTACTATATCAGAACGGGCTGATGTTTCACTGGGAACTGTGAGACTTGGGCTCGGGTTCCCAGACTTGCAGTGGAAGTGGAATCCCCTGTGGAAGAAATGCAGTTCAGCATTGGACAGTAGGAGACACTCTAAATCTGTTCAGCTCCCTTTATAGAAAAGATTTTTTATTACCAGTGGCTGAAATATTTCTTTGTGAAAGAATGAGCCTGCTGTAGTGAAACCTGCAGGGGACTTTGGCTCTAAAAGACTTTAGGTGGAGCTGATAGGAACTTAAAAACTTAAAAACAATCTTTAAAAATATCACCAAAATAAGAACATTTGTTTGGGTTAAGTGTGTGCTTTCACTAAATTACTGAACTGTCCTGAGGCTGAATTGCTGAGTGCTCTCTCTTCTCTTTAGGCTGCATTGAATATTTTAAAGTTGCTGTCTGAGTTGGACCAACAAACCACAGAGATGCCAAGGACAGGAAATGGACCAATGTCTGTGTGAGTGGTTCCCACCGACTTCCCTGGCACTGATGCAAATTAACCCTGTGAGAGTTTTAGACAAATACGTGTGAGGGTTTGATTTGCCAGGAAGGTTGAAGAGCCAAGGGCTGTTTGCCCTCCAGCAGGAGCAGAGGGAGGGTTGGGTGATCAAGCCTGTCACTTTCACGTGTCAAAGGCAAAGCACTGAGCAGGAGTGAGTGGGTGAAGTGTGCTGGCTGGGGTGTGACCCCAGCCCCGTGTGGCAGCTCTGGGCCCAGCAGTTACGGCCTCCCTCAGCTCAGCTTCCCACTTCTCTGTAAGGAGGGTGACTCTGCAGTGGCCCTGGGGTTCCCAGTGCTCCTCTCTCCCTCTTGCAGTCTTGTGTGTCACAGGTAAAGGGATGTGCAGGGGTCAAAGCTCATTTTCAGCAGAAGCATGGAGAAGTGCAAATTATTCTCTTGGCTGGGTTTGGGAGGAGAGAAAGTTGAGCCTTTCATTGAGATAATAAGCTCTCAAATTAACAGTGGTGGAATTAGCAAAGTGCTAACTGATTAAAAATTAGGACAGTAATATGGTAACAAATTGTTAAATGCACATCAAATTATTTGTATCCAATTTAAAGTATCTTATTTGTGGAAATAGTGTTTTGTCTCCCAAGTAACAGGTGTTATCTCATTTTAGATGTGTGAAACAAGAAATGGAAAGTGACCCTCTCCTCAAACCGGCGAGCGCAAACCCTTTGGGACAAACACTGGACAGCACTGCCTGAAACAGGCTCTTGACTGAACCCAAACCCGAAAGCACCAGAGAAAATCAAATGCTTCCTCTTAATGTAACCTAACTGTTGGAGTGCTACAGTCTCTACAACCTACTGTAGTGTCTAAATCATAACTGTTGCTTTTTCTTCAAACAGTGATACATTTTTAGTTTCATTATGTTGTTTTGATTGAAATGACACTATACATTTTTCATTTAAAAGTTTCTTAATTGTATCTAGAACCATAGCACAGTTTAGAAACTTTGTCTTCTGAGACTGACATGTTACCTGTGAACTAACTTGGGAAGATCATATCCATGTATGTGGTTATTTTGGTTTTATTGGAATAGCAGCGTTTCACTGGAAACAGGCTGTGTCCCACCATTTTAAAAAGCCCCATATTTTTGCAAACCAACCCTAATTATCTAATGGTTGAATGAATTTAAACACTTTAGGAATTTTAAACTTGGTTTGATCATTTTTGGTTAATTTCTAGTTTTCTTGAGTGTGGGGTCGGGGAACTCGAATGCAACGTGACTTTCAGTGATCTCTGAGCTGTGTTTTAGGGACTGTGTGTTGGTGGCTCACAGCTCACTACAGTACAGGATATGATCTCAATGTAGTGCATATAAAACTGCAGATTGATTTTCCTTGAGTGCTTTATACTGTTTAATTACATCTCCATGTAGGGCTGAAAAAAATTACCTATGTTTATATATAACTGTGTTGCTTTTGATGTTGTGTTCTTGCGCACGGTGGGTGCGCGCTGAGGTTTGCATTGGTCCAGGTACAGCACGATAGCCGCGCGAGTTCAGTACTGCTTCCGTTCATTGTTTACGCTGGAATTTTTTCTCCCCATGGAATGTAAGTAAAACGTAGTGTTTGTCACCAATAAATGGTAATACTAAATTTTTTTGGTTAGTTTATTCCTGTACACCACCAGAGGGGCTGCTTTTTTATAGATTTGTAATGCTTGTGCTCTAGTCTGGGCAGTGTGTTGAGCTGTGGAGTAACTTCCAGTGGTTCTCGAGTGCATAGAGAATGTTCTATGTTCTGTGCTGTGCAGGGTGTGCAGACCTGGCAGGGCAAGGGAATGCAAAGTAACGTGGGTACGGTTTGTTATTTGTGCCACAGTGTTAGTGCAGCTGTATTAATGGGAGCTCAAACTGGACTTTAAAGTGAAACTTAAAAGTTTGCTTGAACGAGGAGCCTGGCACAGCCAGTGGATGGGACTTCCTCGAAGTAGAGACTTTAACTCTGTTTCCTTGTTTGCTTGTGAGCTGAGCCACAGCCTTGCGTGCCTCAGCGGCGCTGGGGGCAGTGCTGCAGAGCAGAGCGTGGCTCCTGCAGCAGCGCTGGCCCCGAGGCTGACACGTGTCGCTGTCTCGTCCGGTGTGAGCTACGGTCAGTGTTTACTTACCTGTGACCTGCAGGAGCAGTTCCTGCACCTGTGTGCAGCGCCCGCGGGAACTTCTGCCACAGAGGGCAGTTCCTGCAGGTGCTGTCTCAGAGCTGAATGTCTTGGCCATTTTATTTGCATCATCCAAAGCAATCGGGCCACAGGAACTGCAGACCAGATTGCATTGAATCACGTTGGGTGTGATCATTATAAGCTAAAAACCCCCAAACATTGTAAAGGTTTTTTTGTTTTTAATTTTTTTTACATTTGTAGAACTAAAATGCTGTACATTTAAAAATTAAAAGAAACTTGCTAGGCTGAGGCTTTGTATTGCAAATTTTTCCAACTGAGAAACTCCTTACTAAACCATCGCTATTGGAAAGCAGGGAGCGCCCTGACAGCAGTGGGCCCAGGTTCTCCCTGCCTTCATCTGCTGCACTTGACTTTTCTCCTCGGATGGGACTGGAGCCTGCTCTTGGGACTCTTCTGCAGCAGTCGCTTGTGGCTAATGCTGTGTTTTATAGGAACCTGGATTAAGGCACTTTGGCACAGGGAGCTGTTCAATGCTGTTGAACACCCTGGTCCCCTCCTGGGCCTGTGTAAGAGAAGTGTCTCCTCTCCCAGACCTTGCTGCAATCTCAGCCTGCTGGTGGGACACTCCGTGGCACCGTGTGGATTCTGGGTAAGCTGGCATGAGCTCTGGATAAAAGTGGGGCTTTGCCCGAGTACTGCTTGTTTCTCCTCAGAACTGCCCCCTCGTTGCCCCACAGCCTGTTAACCTTGCAGCCACTCTGCACACAGAGCTGCCCAGGGCAGGGCAGGGAGGGCTGGGCTCACCATCTTCCACTCCTGGTTTCAGTGCCTGAAGGCCTGACTCCCCAAGGAAGAAATATGACTTTGTGATCCATCAGTCTTGGTTTCAGGATTAAGATCTGAAAGAATTTGTGCCAAACTTTTTGGAAATGTTGACCTGCAAGATAGCTAACATGCACCTTTTCATTCTTATAAAAGGCTCTGTAGGAGAGCTGAATGGGAATGGGAAGCAGCCTGGAGCCATAGCAGTAGTCCATCCTGTGAATTTTGTGTTGGGATTTTTCCTACTCTAAAAGAACGCTGTGTGTGATTTAGCAGAAGCTCATGAAGCTGTTTTTCCAGCCCCCATCAGTGTGCTGACTGTTTCATTTTGACTATCACTGTGAAGCTGCTGACCCACAGTTCAGGGGGATCTTTTAATGGCTTTCTTGATGCCTTTTTTAAAAATAAAGTCTATCTGCTGGAAAATCACAATCTGTATTAGAAATGCCAAGAATATTGTAGGCTTCTGGTGCTGATTTTCTGGTTTAGGTTATTATGTTGGGAAAGCACAGGTTGTATCCCAACCAAAGTTTAGATTTCTTCATAGTCCTGTTTTTAAAAGAACCCTGAACATAAAAATGTAGCAGTTAAGAGGATGGCACATGAAACATTTAATGCAACAAAGCCTTGTTTAGCAATTCAAGAACAGTTCATCTTTTCCCGTCTCCCGTGCCCAGAGAAAAGAATGGTTCCGCGCTGGCACTTGTGAGCTGGCACATGGGAGATGCTGACAGTCCCTGTGAGGGCTGGCAGAGAATACAAATACATTCTTCGGGGCTGTGGTACTTTAAAAAGAAATAAACGTGTCTTTGAGCCATTTACCCTAACCCTGAGCACGCCTGTGAGGCTGGGCAGGGCACGGGAGTGTCCCCTGATGTCCTGGGACGGGCTGTGGGGCACCAGAGCTCCTGCTGCACTGCAGGGGAACGAGGAGGAGAACTGGGGCTGGAGACTTTTGCTGCCTCTTGAGGAACTTCCCGAGTCCAAGAAGCCTGACTGAGCTGAATAACTCATTTAGCTAAAGATATTTTCCACCTGGTTTTGCCAAGGACACTAAAACCCAAACCTAAAATTGAATAAATTTAATACTAAGTTTTGTTGCAGCTGTTGACTATCTCAGACCTCTGCCCACTTTCCCTTCCTTGCCAAGCTAGGCAGCACAAATCACGTTTACAGTTCCTTTTGCGTTGTGCATGTGACAGGGGTTTGCAGTGTAACAAGATTAGTTTTCCCTGTAATCCTCTTAAAATGTCCTTCCTTTGATTGTCTTTTCATCTTTTGGTGTTCTGGTACTTGGATTAACAGCATTGAGATTTATTCCACAAGTCCTGTTTGATAAGCTGCTTTCAAAAATTATTTGCCTACAAACACACTTAATTTGGAAAAAGCATTTTAACAGGAGCTGAATGAAGCAATGTGTATTTTACAAACAGAAAAAAAGCAGAAGGTGGAGCCATGACAGGATTCTGAGCCAGTCTGGACCAGAGCTTCTTCCTGCAGGCCACAGCTCTTCCTCTCCTGCGTTTAGTCCCAGCTGCTGTAAAGGCTTCTGCCTTTGTTCCTCTCCCTGCCCGCGCCCCCGCGTGGCTCCATTTCAGCCCCATCTCCTCCGCTGGCAGGGGTTCCTGCGGAGACAGGGGCTCCTGCGGAGACAGGGGTTCCTGTTCCTGCGGAGACAGGGGCTCCTGCCGTCCCCGGGAGCGCAGCCCCAGCTCCCGCGGAGCGCAGCCCCAGCTCCCGCGGAGATCAGCCCCAGCTGCCGCGGAGGTGAGTCCCAGCTGCCGCGGAGCGCAGCCCCAGCTCCCGCGGAGATCAGCCCCAGCTCCCGCGGAGCGCAGCCCCAGCTCCCGCGGAGCGCAGCAGGCGCAGCCCCGGGCGCCGAGCGCGGAGCCGCTGCCTCGGGAGCGCCCTCAGCGCTGGCAGGAGGCAGGGCTCCCCCGGAGCCGCGGGGCTGCGCTCACACCCCCTTCCCAAGGCGAATTTTTAGCTACAAAAACCACCACTCATGGCGGTGCTCGGGTTACAAACTGGGCTGCTTTCATTCAAGACACATCCTTTGCTTCCTATTCCATTCCTCACGTTACTCAGTGCAAACTATTTAACGCAACATAATGTTCCTGTCTAAGGCACCTAAAAGGCAGGTACCTGTGCCGTGTACCCCCGATAGGGGCAGGTCCC
This sequence comes from Motacilla alba alba, assembly GCF_015832195.1. Lineage (NCBI taxonomy): Eukaryota > Metazoa > Chordata > Aves > Passeriformes > Motacillidae > Motacilla > Motacilla alba. The sequence continues at coordinate 15,058,190 of NC_052035.1, read as the reverse complement.
CCGCCTCGGCCCCGAGCCGAGCTGGGCTGAGCGGCCCCCGCCGCGCTGCTGCGGGCCCGGGCCGGCAGCGAGGGGAGCGCGGCCGCGATGGCTGTCGGCGCTGCAGCGGCCGTGCCTTTGGACAAGCCACTGAATATCTCTCAACTGTTTTTTATTTTAGTTTGCAAAAGAAAATTAAGAGTCCAAAGCCACGCTGGCCGATCCCAAAGGATGCCAAACGTACAGATACCCCGCACTCCGCTGCTCGCCCCCCTCCGCCTGCCCCCGGCCGCCTTCACGGCCACAGCGCAGGCGGGCGCGGCACCGCGAAATGGCGGCGCGGCCAGCGGCCCCGAGCCCCTCAGCGGCGGGCGGAGTGCCGGTCCTGCCCCTCCCCGTGAGCCCGGCCCCGGCTCCCGCGGGCGCAGCAGCGGCTCCGCAGGCCCCGGCGTGGCGGCAGGGCGGCAGGGCGGCCCCTCAGCGCGGGCGGCAGGGCGGGCCCAGGGCGGGCGGCAGAGCGGCCCCTCAGCGCGGGCGGCGGGGCGGGCCCAGGGCGGGGCCTGCGGAGCCCATAAATTCCCTCGCGCGAGGTTCCGCGGCCTTTCGCTCCGGGTAGGCCGAGGTGGGTGCGCCTTCTGCGGGCAGGGAGCGTTCGGGAAGCCGCTGGGGGTGGGCCGGGCCTCTGCGGGCGGCCAGCGGCGTCTCCGGGCCCGCCGTCGGGGGCAGCCGCCGCGCCGGGTGACCGCCTCGCCCCGCTCGGCCCGGGCCCGTCCGCTCGGGCGCGTCACCGGCTCCGGCCGCGCTTCCCGCCGGGCCCGCACGGAGCTCCCCGCGCCTTCGCTGGCAGCGCTGATGACTCTTTCCCCGTCAGAGCGGCAGTGTTGACTATCGCTGTCCAAGCCAGGTCGTGTCTGATGCACCAGCGAAGCGGCCGCGGGCCGGTGCTGGCCGTCCGCCGCTCTCGGTTCTTACTGTGCTTCGTTTCCCCGTAGGGCGGCGGAGCCCAGGGCGCCTGCGGCAGCCCCGAGCCCGGGGCCAGGCCGGCCATGAGGGCGCTTCCCCGGCGTGCGCCGGCAGGCCCGAGCCTCTGCCGGGGCCAGGCGGTAAGTCTGCAAAAAACTGTTCCGTGGCGAATTAAAACCGCGCGTATTCGTATTTGCTCTTTCACAGAGCTTGCTGAGTTACCTGGGCCGCGCATTGCCGGGGTGGCGTCCCTGCAGAGCGCCAGGGGTGGGTCGCTCCTGCAGGGGCCGGGACGGGCGGGTCGGTCCCGCGCCGCGCTCCGTACGGCCCCGAGCTCGGGCAGCACGGCGGCGAGCGGGGCCCCACATGGACACCGGGCCTGGGGCTGCAAAAGGCAGTGTTTACCTGTAATCTCTTCCTGACGCCTCTTCTTCTGTTAAGGGTCTTGGCTGTCTTGAACTCTGCTCTAGAACACCCATACGTTGCTGTTCTCCATTTTTTTGGGCCTATTTCCCTGTCCTGTGTACTTGCAGAGCATGCCGACCAGCCACATTTGGGGGGAAGAATTTACATTACCTCCCTCATTGCCTATAGTTCTTCCAGGGAAGGTGGGTGTGTGACACAGCTGCTGTGGGTGTGCAGCCACAGCTCCTGAGGACTTGCTGGTGTAAGTGATGACTAAATTTTTTCCCCATCAGAGCGACAGTGTTGATTACTTGCTATTCAAGCCAGATCGTGTCTGATGCACCAGCAGGGAAATGCTGCTGTGTCCCACACCCTGGTGTTTACAAGTGCCCAAAATATTGGAACTGGGGTCCTGATGCTGATGGTTCCCTTTGGCTTTACCCCCAGGACACTGAAGGCAGAAGTGGGGGATTGAGCTGTGCAGAGACCTGAAGTTCAGGCTGCAGCTGACAGTGAAGAGGTGTGTGATGTGGGCAGTTGTCTGGTTTGCTCCACCATGCCTGGCTCTCTAGCAAATAATGGTAAGCCTTTGAAGTGAGTGTGAATCACTTTGATTTAATTTATAAAGGAGAAGAGGGGGAAAAAGGGGAAGAAACACCTTTCTGCAAGGGAGTTGCTTCTAGTTTATCCCTACAGACCATACTGAGTGTTAGCCTAGGTATTGTAGAAGTGGGAGTACAGGGACATTGCTCCTGCAGAAGCATTGCTTTGAGGTCCTTTGTGCCTCCCGTTCCATCATGTCCCAAGTGAATAGCAGCCAGCAGGCCAGGAAGCTGCAAGCTGCCCCTGTGTGAGCTGAGCTGGGACAGCAGGGTGGCTTACAGCTCTGTCCTGTTTGCTTCCCTGCTGCATTGTGTTCAGAGGGCTCATTCTAGGGGCACAGAGCATGGGCTTTGTGTTCAGAGGGCTCATTCTCGGGGCACAGAGCATGGGCAGCCCTGGATGGTGGGCAGCCCGGAGCAGCTGCCCCAGTAAGCAGCAGGAGCCACTCTGGCTGAAGCGGGACCTTTGCTGGCCAGGTTAAGGGAGTGCCAAGGATTGCCAGTGTGGGCATGGCTCTGCCACTTCCTCTGCTGTGAGCTCATAGTGCCTGTGGCTCTGCCAGGGGACGTGGGAGTGTGGCACAGCTGCCGTGGGTGTGCAGCCCCAGCTCCTGGGGACTTGCTGGTGTAAGTGATGACTGAATTTTTTCCCCATCAGAGCGACAGTGTTGATTACTTGCTGTTCAAGCCAGATCGTGTCTGATGCACCAGCAGGGAAATGCTGCTGTGTCCCACGCCCTGACAGGGTCTGGTGCTGACAGTTCCCTTTGGCTTTACCCCCAGGGCACTGTGGAGGCAGAAGTGGGGTTTGAGCCTTTAGGAGACCTGAAGTTCAGGCTGCAGCTGACAGTGAAGAGGTGTGGATGAGGGCATTGCCTGGTTTGCTCCACCATGTGTGCCCCTTTGTCAGGGGAGAACGGTAAGTCTTTAATTCACCTATGTTCACTGGCTTTAATCAAAAAAAAGGGAAAGAATACCTTTATTCAAAGGAAGGTGCTTCTGCAGTGCCTTGGCAAGTTAAAGTCCCTGGAGGTTTGGCAGAGTGGGGATTAGTATTGCAGAAGGGGCCCTTCTAAGTGTTAAACCTGACTATCCCTGTTAAAGAAATCCAGTGTCCTGCAGGGAAGTTTTTTCCAAATATCTCAAATTAAGAGCAGAGAGGTCTGAAAGGTTTCAGTTCAACTTCAAGGGCATAAATGTAATGTTTTTGTCTTGCCCTATTTAAGCAGTGTTAAAACAAGGTACTTCTTGCAGAGTCCAGGAGCTTTTGTTCTCTGCAGTTTTTGGGTTCACTCCCCCCAGTGGGAGGTTCTCAATGTCTTAAAAAGTAGACAATGGTCATACTTTTACCAGTGTGTCTGTTTGCAAGAGAGGGGTTGCTTTTGGTGTTCTTTTTGTTACTTGAAAATAAACTATATGACATCTGAAAACCTGTCTGTGTGGTTAGCATTTCACTATTTTCTTTAGAAAATGTGCATAACAGAACTTCATCAGATCAAGAGCTGTTCCACTGGCTTGTCCAGTTCCAGCCTCATGATGCTGTTGAGAGCAGCTGCTCTGTCTCCAGGGAGGCTGAAGTCTCCCCAGAGCAGGATTGTGCCCACTCTGAGCAAAAGGATGCAAGTACTCGGTGCAGATGGTGGAGCTGGTTGAGCTGGCTGAATGTTTCGTGGCAGTCTCTGCACTGTCAGTTCCTGTCAAGTCCTGCTCTAAAAGCTCCCGCAGTGCAGTCTGAGTCCATCCTGTTTGGAGTGCCTGGCGAGGAGGAAACTCCCTCCCTTTACAGAGCAGCCTCTGTCTCGTGGTTTTTATGGGGGCTGGGGTGGATTTTAAAAGCTGTGCATTTGCTGTTCGAGGTACAGTGGATAGACAAAATGTTTGTTCTCTTGACAGGTTGAGATTTATAAAAAGTTGTCCTGGGCCCCGCTGGAGTTTAAGAAGATGGATGGTTCTGCTGCTCCCATGCTGCTGCCTGGGATCCTCATTCAAGCCACAGCATTCCTACACCCTGCAATAGGGTGACCTCTGAAGCTGTCAGGAGTGATGAATCGGTGTCTTGCCAGCTTAGATGGGGGTGTTACATTTTCTGTCCCCTGGGTTACAAGGCATGTAACTGGAATGGATTCTGGAACTTGCTGCCCGTTCAGTGCAGGTGGATGCTTTTGTCTGCAGGGGCTGCATTCCCTGCCTGGCAGCTCGTGTTATCCTGCCATGGTCAAACCTTTCCTGGGAGCAGCTGTCAGGTGTTGGGAGGATGGCCTTGTGTGTGAGGGACTTGGTTCTGCCCTGCCATCCAGAAAGCTCTCGGGTGTATCCCTGGCAGCCAGCCTGTGCAGAGGGCAAGGGGTGTCTGGGTGCTGCAGCACAGTGTGTTTCTGTTCTGTTGGAAGCCTGGTTTTAATAAAATCTTGAATAATGGGTGAGTTTGGCTGGTAACTGAAATCCTCCTGACCCATGTATAACAGCTCATTCCTGGCTCTCCCAGTGCTTTGGGAGTGAGCACAGCACCAGAGTGCTGCTGTGGGGTGCTGGAGCTGCCTGCTGCCTCAAGCCAAGCGGTCTCATGGCAACTGAGCTCCACTTACCCTGGAGCAGGAGGGCTTGGCTGAGGCTTTGGCTGCTGCTGTGCTGCAGGTCTGGGAGAGGTGCAGTCTGCTCAGCTTCTGTGTAATTCATCAATTTCAGTGGTGCTGGGGTGGGACTTGGGGAGTCCGAGCTGATAGTGGCCTTTGGCACGTATGCTTAGTAGGAAACGGCAATGATGGAAAATCAGCTACTATTCAACATTCAAAGCAGTCTTCAATTAAATTGAGTAGAGATTTTTCTTATTCAATTAATGTAAGCAGCCTGATCTCTTAAAACTGCTTACTGGTGAGGGACCAGAACTGCTGCTAATACAATTACTTTCATTAATGTAATGAGCAGACCTACCAGCAAACATTCTGTAGGGAGGAGAGAGTGCATGTCCCGTGGGAGCTGGAGGGACAGATGCAGCTGAAGCATGTTCTTGGCATGTTTTATTGCCTGTGCAAGAGCAGTTGCTCAGGTCAGGTTTCAAGCTCTGCTGCTATTGCATATAGGATGCATGCATCAGGATGAAACTTAAAACTGTTAGTAGGTTACTAATCCCAGGCAATCCCTGAGTGCTGGAGGGATGGACTGGGCGCCTGGGGGGGCAGGGATTGGGCCCCTGGGGAGGCAGATATTGGGCCCCTGGGGGGGGCAGGGTTTGGGCCCCTGGGGGGGCAGGGTTTGGGCACCTGGGGGGGCAGGGTTTGGGCCCCTGGGGGGGCAGGGTTTGGGCACCTGGGGGGGCAGGGTTTGGGCCCCTGGGGGGGCAGGGTTTGGGCACCTGGGGCAGGGTTTGGTCTTGCAGCGGCGCTGCGGCCCGCAGGGGGCGCTCTGTGCCCGGCCCGCAGGGGGCGCTCTGTGCCCGGCCCGCAGGGGGCGCTGTGCTGCTGCTGCTGACCCTCAGGGCGCCGCCGGCCCGCGGGCAGCCCGAGCCCCGGAGCCCCCCAGATCTGCTCCAGAGCCCCGGAGGTGCCGCGGTGTCCCAGAGCCCCCCAGATCTGCTCCAGAGCCCTGGAGCTGCCGCGGTGTCCCAGAGCCCCCCAGGTCTGCTCCAGAGCCCTGGAGCTGCCGCGGTGTCCCAGAGCCCCCCAGGTCTGCTCCAGAGCCCTGGAGCTGCCGCGGTGTCCCAGAGCCCCCCAGGTCTGCTCCAGAGCCCCCAGAGCAGCTGTGACAGAACCTCCTGGGACATGGGCAGCCGGGACAAACACTGCTTGGGCTGTAGCAGCCATGGGGGACAGACAGCACCGTTAGAAAATCTCTTACTGCAGAGCTTTGGTTAAGAGGTGGGGATGAGGAGGTTTAACTCTGAGTTTAAAGCAGCCTGGCCTTTGCTGGCCCTGGTCAGCTCCCGAGTTTGTGTGCTGGATGGCTTGAACGAGGAGCTGGAGGCCAGAAGTGTGCTCTGGATGAAGGCTGACTTGCAGCTGCTCCTGTGCGAGGAGGGCTGCGGGCACAGCAGAGCCGCAGCGAGCCCACGCTCCGTGCTGAGCTGAGCTGAGCTGAGCTGAGCTGAGCTGTGCTGAGCTGAGCTGAGCTGTGCTGAGCTGTGGGGCTCTGCAGGGCTGGGCCAGGCCCAGCTCTCCGTTCATCAGCTGCAGCACAAACAGACCTTGCTGTTGGTACTTGTGTAACTTTCTAAACTGAAGCCTGGAGTCACTCACTGGGCTGATATGTTTAAGCAAATGTTTACTTTTCTCAAACAGATCTGTTTCTTGGTGCCATGAGCATTTGAGAGAAAAATAGCACAGATTATTTCTCTGTCTGATGTTGCTTTTAATAGAAGTTTTCATACACAGGGAGAGTTTTAACATTTGTATTCCAAAAGACCCAGGCATATTTTGACTGCATGGTGATTGTATTCTTTTTAGACCCGTGTGTTAGCTGCTGCATTAGTTTATAGCAGAGCACAGCCCATTACTAATTGCTGCTTCTAATTGCTGTGTTATTTCCTCTCTGTTCAGTGATAAGATTACGTGACACATCAGCTGTGCTGACAGGCTGGACGTCACCATGGACAGCCAGTGAAGCACAACTTGAGTTGTGCCCAAGGCACATCCAGATTTTGGGACCCTTAGTCTGCTCCAGGCAGTAAGAAGACGTTGTTTTGAAGCAGAGCATTTCTGTCTCTTACAGCATCCACTGTTTTAAACAGATGTTCTGCAGCTATAACTTTCAGACTATTAGACTCTTCCACAGTGGTGGAGATGTTGCTCAGGTCAGTGCCTGTGGTTTTCTGCTGATGTGGTCTGTATGTGACCTCTTCTGTCATTCAGAGGGGAGTGGCCTCAGAGCAACCAAAGAAAGCTCTTAACTTGCTTCTCTATGATGTCCAGCTGCTGAGCAATAGCTGTGGGGTCTGTAGGCAGCCCTGGTCATTCAGGCAAAGGCCTTCCTTTACCACCCACAGCACAAGCCATCTGACTTGTCAAGAATTTCTGGTGATCCCCACACTGTAGAACGTGTGTTGGGACCCATGGGCCGAGTCCTGCAGGCAGCAGAATAAAAGGTGATCCTACCAGAAGTCCAAGAGAACTGCACTTGGTTGTCTGTGTAAACTTGTGAGATCCCAGGGCGAGGAGTTCCAAAAAACGTGGAGGAGAAGGTGCAGCTAGCCTGTTTTCCCCAAAGGTTACCATCCTCTGCTTGTATTGCTTTTAAAACTTCTATGGTGACCAACTATTCTTTTCATCAACGAAAAATGTCCCTTTTTATACTACAGTGAACACCCCCTGGTGCTCCCAAGGACATCCCTGCAAGCTGTCCTGCTCCTGAACCTCTCCCTGTGTGACAGACTAGCCACATTTCCTTTCTGTAAAAGCACACCTGCTTGGCTCCTCACAGGGCCAGCAGACCCACCCAGGCTTGGCGCTTTGTCTTGCAGGAAATCTCTTGCTGGGTTGGTGGTCCAGCATGTCTTGGGCCATGTTCCCTTGGCATCTTTAGAGCCTGTCAGGAGAAAAAAAAACCCAAACCCCAAAAAATCCCCAGGGCTATGTCAAACCAGACCAAGAGAGAGCTGCTTTCACTCTGGGAATGTAAGATAAGAAATAAAGTTTGCTCCTTGCTGGGCATCTCCAGGCTGAGATGCCTGGAGCAGGATCCAATTTTCCTAACCACACAGGGCCAGTCGAAATTGCAGTATTTATGTAGACACATAGCTTTCCGAAGCTAATTTTCATTCAGTCTGTGCATCTCGGAACAGCGTGAAGGTGTTCCTCGTAGCTCAGCTGTTGGCGAGGCGGTGTGGAGCAGGGCAGGTGAGGGCTGCACCTGGGAAGCGTGCTCAGTTCCCGCCCCTCGGGGAACTGCGCAGGAGCCGCGCCCGCCCCTGCTCTGTGCGAGGGAATTAGCTGAGTAATGCAATCTCCTTGTCGATGCCCTTCCTGCTCTAGATCAAGCTGGTTAAATGACTTACCCGAGGTCACACAGCAAGTGACTCATTGGCAGAGGCAGGAATTAACATGGTGTCTTTAAATTCCAGCTTCCGGACTCCACAGCTACTGATTTCAGTGCACTTCTCTTTCCCAGTCTTTACCTTTAGGCCTCTTGCTCCCTGAAGGACTTGCCTCACGTGCGATTCCCAAGCTGGCAATGTCTGACCACTGCCAAGAAAATGAGACACCTGTTCTTTGCTGCAGACATCTAGTGATATACAAAGAAGCTAACATTCTATTTCTTATCTTTTCTGAACATTTTACCATGTTATGCCCAAGCTGATGCTGTGCCAGGCCTCCTCTGTGCCCATGACTCCAAAATTGTACATGCTGAAGGTGTTAACCTGTCCTCTGATGTTATTTTCTGTTTTTCTAGAAACACCTTTGCTGCAGTTTCCCTGAAGTTGGAACACTCTGTCCATACCCAGTCTGAGTACAATAGCATAATCACTTGCAAAAAAAAAAGTCAGTGGGTGGGTTTTATAAATCCCAGTTCAGTGTTCAGCAAGGTATAACATCTGTTGTGATCAATATTTTAGAGCAAGCCTCTTTGATTAAAAAGTTACAGTAAAGCCCTTTGCTTTGCACTGAATAGCTAAATAATTCACAGGAGTGGCTGTAATCTCTCCAAGCTTCTTGCATTTCGAATTAAGAAGAAATTCAGGGTAATTCTGTGGAGAGGTAGCATAGCCAGCTGGATCATTCTCCTTAGGAGCTGCTGTACTGGCAGTGAAGCGCCTTCCATTTTTAATGGCTCCTGAGGTACGCTGGAGTCAAATCCGGCAAAAAAATTGGTCTCCTCTATCATCTGTTTTTGATGATAATGTGTTGATAATCTGGTGGGTAAACGCCAGCAGTCAGGACTGAAGAGTTTTTGGTTTGATGAGTCCACAAAAAGGGATTGCGGGTGCGTGGACAGTGTGAGATGGCACAGGGCGGGCAGGAGGTGAGGGCAGGGGATGAGGGCAGGGGATGAGGGTGGCACAGAGCGGGCAGGTGAGGGCACAGAGCAGGCAGGGGATGAGGGCACAGGGTGGGCAGGGGATGAGGGCACAGGGCGGGCAGGGGATGAGGGCACAGAGCGGGCAGGGGATGAGGGCACAGAGCAGGCAGGGGATGAGGGCACAGGGCGGGCAGGGGATGAGGGCACAGGGCAGGCAGGGGATGAGGGCACAGGGCGGGCAGGGGATGAGGGCACAGAGTGGGCAGGGGATGAGGGCAGGGGATGAGGGCACAGGGCGGGCAGGGGATAAAGGCACAGGGCGGGCAGGAGGTGAGGGCACAGAGCGGGCAGGTGAGGGCACAGAGCAGGCAGGAGACGAAGGCACAGGGCGGGCAGGTGAGGGCACCGGTGCGATGGCAGCGAGCGGCACCTGCCGCCCGCCCGGCCCCGCCCGCCGCGGCGCCTCCCGCCCGTGCGGGGCCGGGCCGGGCAGCGGAGCGGGGCCGTGGCCATGGGCGGCCGCCGCCGCTGGCTCCCGGCGCTGCCGCTGCTGCTGCTGCTGCTGCTGCCGCTGCCGCCGCCCGGGCTGCCCCGCCGCCCCTCGGGCTGCGCCGCCCGCGGGCTCTGCTGCCCCGGCCGCGACCGCGGCTGCCTGAGCGCCGGCCGGCGGCCCGACGGCTCCTCCGGGCCCTGCTACTGCGACCAGGCGTGCGCCCGCACCCTCGACTGCTGCCACGACTACGCCCAGGCGTGCCCAGGTGAGCGACTGCGCCCGCCTGCCCGCCTGCCGGGCCCAGCGGCGCTGGGGAACGCGGAGCCTGCAGGAGACCTGCTGAGAGCTGCCCGGGACAACTGTGGGACGGGTCTGAAATAAGGAAGGACGTACTGAGCTACGTCAAAAAGTGTTATTTCTGCAGCAGACGTTTCGCTGGCTTCATTCCTGTGACCTTCCACGTCCCCGTTTGTTGCTCTTCCTCCAGTCATCCCCTGTGTGGTATCGCAGTGGAGTGCCTGGAGTGGCTGTGCAGAGCCTTGCAAGACAACCTATCGCGTCCGGACGAGGCACATCGTCCAGGAGCCCAGGAACGGGGGAGAAGCGTGTCCTGCTCTGGAGCAGAGGGCTGGCTGTGTAGAGTACTGGACTCGGCAGGGAGCAGAGTGCCAACAGTCCCTGAGTAAGTCCTCTGAAAAGAGTCTGGAGAGTCGTGGGGAGGACTCTGGTCTGGGTCAGCAGAGCCGGTTTTTCCTCTGTTTGAAGCATTGCTTTTAGACACGGGTATATTTACCAGGGGCCTGCCTGGGCTAATTGAGAACTGAGCTCTTCACGCAGGAGCTTAGGCACATCCTTCCCAGGACAGTGGTGGAAGTGGTGCCTACCATTTGCTGTGATCGCTGTGTCTCAAAGGCGAGATGTTACAGGTCTGCTGTGCTTTCACTTATACAAGTGCAAATCTCTGGAAATTTTGGTGAGATTGGCAGATTTATGTTTAAAACTTCTGTAAGTGGGTATTGCACACTTTTTTCCCCCATTTATTTATTTACTTATTTATGTATTTTTTATTTATTTTATGACTTACGTGCAAAATTTGCAAAGGAGCGGTACCTCTCCATGCTGAGGTACGCCTTCTCTGCACTGGAGCAGAGTGCTGCAAGGGAGACCTCCAGATAATCTCTGCAGAAAAAGCCTGGGTTTAGTTTGTTCAAATCAGGTTTTCATGGAATGCCTTTACTGACTTTTTAGAAGAGTTGCTTGTTATTTTGGTTGGAATTTTGAGGTCAAAATCTGTCCAGTCTGGATGTCAGCTGCAAGTAACTTCTTCCAACCTGTTGAGAGCTGGCATTAAGTGGACATTGCCTGCCCCTCTGGCTTTGGGTGTTCCTGTAAGTAGGCTTACTCTGCTCAGGCAAAAATCTGGCAGCTGTACAGATTCTCTTCTCAGTGGAATGGCTGACAGGGATAGGTAGTATGAAAACACAAAGTTAGAATTGTTTTTGTCTCCTGCTGAAGGTAAACCCCTATGCCATTAAAAGCATTTAATTTTCTGTTTTGCAGACGTAACTAGCCTTAGAGCAGCATTGCCACTGATGCTCTGTACCCTTTCTCTTTGGTATACACAGTCCCAGCATTAATAACCACGGGAGGATTTGGAAAAGCGAGGAAGAAAAGAGCTGCAGCTGGTGGCAGTGAAAGGGCAGGGTAAGTTGCAGGCTCAGTTCAGCTGCACTCCACCTGCAGAGTCTCTCTGGTTGCAGGTGGGAGAGCATCACGAGGAAAACCTTCACAGACCAAATCTTAGCTCCCATCACAACCTGCTCTACAAAATCCATTCTGAGTAACTGAGGGGAGACGATGGAGGAAATGTGGCTCAGCACGTGGATACCAGACTTGGAATTAGATTAGTCAAATGCTTGACCAGTCTGTGTCCCTGTTGGCAAAAACAGATGCCGGTCATACCTGATACTTTTTATATGTTAGCTGAAAGCCTCAGCAGAGTAGTTTTATTCCCTATTTCACCTTGTCAAAATGCAGGTACATGACATGGTCTGTTCTTAATGACCTTGGATGGGGGGATTTTTTGGTTTAGTTTGGTTTTTCTTCATCAGTGGCCTGTGGTCCTGCAGGTGTGCGCTGCCCTGCAGCCCCGCGCAGGCCTGCCCGGTGTTTGAGCTGACCTGGCCGCTGGTTGCAGGTACTGCGTGGAGTTCCAGCTGGTGGCCCTGGCGCCGGGCTGCCTGCAGCGCCAGCCGCCGCACGGGCGCTGGATGCGCGCGCTCCGGGAGGGACGCACGGTCTGCGTGGAGTGCCAGCACCCAGCCCTGCTCCCGGCCACGCAGCACTGCCACGGGGACGGCGCCGGCAGCCAGCTGTGAGAGCTTCACCTCTTGTTTGCCTGTTGGATTTCTTATTCTCCTTCCTTGAGCCACTTGTTTCAGGGTCACAGTGCTGCATGCAGCTCTCTGGGGAAATTGGGGGTCTGTGGGCTATCCGTGGGCAGCTCTCTGCACAGGGCAAGAGTTCATCCAGTTGTGGTGGCTGTGCTTCTCCTGAGGTCGGGGCTGGGAGATACCGATGTGAGAAATTTCCTTAAACCACTGAATGATAGAATCTGGGAAGGGGCACAGTGCTACAGAAAAATGTCAGTTCCTGTCACTGTTGGGTTTTACTTCACATTAGGGCAGCCTGTGGGCCTCACTGTGGCTGCTGCTCCTTTAGGGTGGCAGAGAGGCAGAATCGGGCCCATGGGGTAAAAATGGATGTTATCAGACTAAATGGGATTTGTGGGTGATTTAAGCCCTGCTGTACCTCGTGGTGACTGCCCTGCGGTGGAGGTGCAGCTCATTTTCTCTCACCTGTAATGACTGTGTTTCAGGAATCAGCTGCTGCGCTGGCAGGCAGTGGGGAACCATCGATGCAAGGGAACCTGGAGGAGAATTCGCCGGCTGGACACTTGTTCCTGCCCTTCTGTTCACAGCTTCTTGTTCATCTGACTCCTCCTGGCAGTCCCAGCGAGCCCCCGTGTGCGGCAGCAGCAGGAGCCCCAGCCCGAGCAGTGGCTGCTCCGTGTCAGAGCCTTTGCTTTCCCTGCCTGTCCAGAGGCCGCTGGCTGGACAGGGGCACCTGGAATCCTCTCTCTGTGTGTTCCTCAGTTTCCAAGGAAATCAGGCTGGGAAGTGCCAATCTCTTTTTTCCCTGAGAGAATCTTGTCTGACCTTGATGACTTCTTGCAATTCCTCCTTTCTTGAAAGGAATGAGAATTTACCAAATAACAAATCAAACAAAAAAGGCAATAAGAAGCCAGGTTTAATTGTTCTTTTTTTAAAGTCTTAATGAAGAATCAACAATGCAAAATAAATTAATCCAAGTGCCTTCTTTTTGTGGCAACAGCACTTTGTGGATACTTCCTGCTCATGCTTGTGTATCTGTTCCTTCTATTTTCATCCTCCCCGGTCTCATAATTTCATTTAGCCCTCAGTCTTACAGAGGGCTGATCTTGTGCTGCTGAGGTAATGACAGAACTTGGACATACTTCTCCATAACCGAGACTATTCTGTTATCTCTAGCTTTCCAAACATTTTTTGTCCTTTATTCTTAATTTTTTCTTTCTTTTTTTTTTTTTTTTTTTTTTTTTTTTTTTTTTTTTTTTTTTTTAAGAACACTCATCCTCCAAAAGGTTTGAGTAGCAAATGTTCATTATTGCTACCTGGCCTTATCTGAACATGTCAATAATTTGATAGCAGGCTCAGCACTTTGATGTCTCATAAGCAGTGCCAGCTGCAGCAGGGTGGCAAGGCTGGGACCCTGCTGCCCTGTTCAGCTCCTGGCCTCTTACAAACCCCCAGGGCTGCAGCTCTCTTCTCTTCTCTTCTCTTCTCTTCTCTTCTCTTCTCTTCTCTTCTCTTCTCTTCTCTTTCTCTTCTCTTCTCTTCTCTTCTCTTCTCTTCTCTTCTCTTCTCTCTTCTCTTCTCTCTTCTCTTCTCTTCTCTTCTCTTCTCTTCTCTTCTCTTATCTTCTCTTCTCTTCTCATTTCATTCTCATTTCATTTCATTTCATCTGCTCAGCTGTCAAACCTCACCATTCCTGTGCAGGCTCGGGGCCCCTCAGGAAGGTGCTCGGGATGCTCATCCTGCCCTGCCTCTTTGTGCAGCGAGCCGCTCCTCCAGCCTCTCCTCTGATCTCATTAAAGCTCTGGTTTCAGCAGTTGGGGATTTGTAATTTTTTTTGTTGTTGCTGCTGCTGCTGCTGGTTTTCTGCATCACCACTCATGCTTATAATTAAAGTGACAGCTCTTGAACTAGTGTGTCAAAACAGCATGATTTAGTCAGAAAAGTACTGGGAAGATCATCTCTAACCAGACAGCAGTGATTCATGTTTAACCAGGTAAAGGGAAACCCCGGATCCTGCTGGCGCCTGGAGAAGCTTCCCCAAGGACAGGGTGCTGGTAGCAGCTTGCACCCCTGGGCTCCACTGCTTGGGGTTTATGATGGAAACTTTAACACGATTTGTGTTTGTGTCAGGGCTGCAGCTGGACAGCTCTGAACCTTAGCAAAGCTTCTCAGACTGATTGTCTAGAAGCTGTAAGGAAAAAAACAAAAAAGAAATGTAAAGGAAATTATTTTGGTTTGAAAATCAGTTGATATTTCTGGGTTGACTGGAAATTCCTTGTTTCCAGAAGCTCTTTGTTCCCTGGTCTCTTGGCATCACAAACCAGGTATGCCAGTCCTGAAGGAATCTCAGTGCAGAAATGTCCAGTGTGGGTGGTGTTTGCAGCACAGGAATGTGCACTTCTCTGTGGTGTGTGGGGCAAGAGGGGCACAGGGCTGGGCAATCATCCCGAGAGCTTCTGACCCCCTGCTTGCTCCTACTCCCAAGCTTAATCTTGGTCAAGTTCTGACCCTCCCTCCTGCTTTGCCCGCTCTGTGCTCTGCTGGCTGCAGCCCACGGGGCTGAGGATAGCCCAGTACAGGTGCAGCCATCTGAGTGTCACTGCTGTGTGGCTGAGATGCCCTGGGGCCCCATGAGCTGCACATGGGAGGCCTTTAAATCAATCCTGCTTACAATGGCTGTTCTCCAGCATCCTGGTCTGCAGCGTACAAGCATCTGGATTAATGGCAATATTTTTATATTGCCCTAAATAAACTTCCATTCTTGACCAGAGTGTTTTACTTCATTACATGGGAATGTTAAATGCAGTATTTATCTGCAGAGCTATGCAATCTTACAACAACAACATTTGATGCTGCTTAGATTAAAGGGCTCTGGTTTCAAGGGCAGAAAGGATTTGTAGCTGGCAGGAACCAGCCCTTCCGTGCTTAGGTACCACAGAGCAGGAACCTGAGCTTCCAGTTCACTTTCCAGGAAAGTTTCCAACGCTGAAGTCACTGACCTTTGTGAGAGGATCACTGGAGTGACAGACTGGTGCTGGTCCAGCGGGTCCTCCTGCGCTGCTCCTGCTTCTGAGGCAATGTCCTCTCTGTGCTAGGGATAGTATCTTTGATTTCAGCCCTTGTGACCCGAGCTGAGGAAGAGGAGTGAGTGGGGGTGTGCAGCTGCTCTGTCCACGCGTGCTGCCCTGTGAGGGTCACTGAATTGGGAGTCTGGTCCTCAGGTGCAGCAGCTGGGAGGGTGCAGAGGCTGCAGGAGCAGCTCTGGGCAGCCTAAGTGCTGCCAGGACCTGTGCCAGATGGAGGTGAGTATCCATGACACACTTGTGAATTGCTCTAAGAGCTTAGTGGGTGGGAGAGGAAAGAGAAGGGGGTGGTGACAATGGCTTTCTCTCCCATGCTCTCATACAGAGGAAAGCTGACGACTGGGAGCTATTGAAATGCTTATAATTGTCTCATTAGAGACAGAAAATGTAATTAAAAGGGATAGCAATCTCTCTCCAAATTCCAAACATTGCAGTCTGTCTTTGAAAGCAATTCTGGCTATTAGCACAGGTGGTAAAGTCCCAGCAATTGAACCCAATCTAATTGCTGTGTCAAACCACTAAGGAGAAAAAAATGAGTTCCCCTCCAGATGCCACCAGCCACACTGCTGCGTGGGGAGGGGGCACAGGCAGCCCAGGCGGGGAGCAGTGGGCAGCCAGGGTAGGTGCAGTTAGTTCAGAGCTTTTGGTGCTCTTCACAACTTTCAGAAAGGCCTTCAATTCTTCAGAGCCTTACAGAGATTACAATAAATTCAGTTTTGTATTTCTCAGACATTATGAGGTTGACTGAAATATTTGGCACGTGAAGCTTGACTTCAACACCTCATGTATTTCCTTTGAGAGAAGATCTACAGAACCCTGCTCTCTTGCTCTCTCATTGAGTTGCATGTATTGCTTTTCTTCTGGGACCAAAATGAAAAGCACTGAAACGCAGAGGAAAAAAAATCTTCCTGGGTCTTGCTTAGCCCATGAAAAGTGGAGCTGTAAGAATTACTGGGGTGAAAGCAGTCACCCTCCTGGGTCCCCCTGGCTCAGCACTGGCTGTGTGTCTCTGCTGGGAGAGTCTGCCTGATCCAAGCAGTCCCTGAACCACCTGTGACACGTCCTGCTGCTCCTCTGCCAGGGGGGCCGAGAAACCCTGCCCAGAAAACCACGAGTAAAGTGGAGGACTGGAGGGAGGGACCACCTTATGGCAGCTGAGAGTTCACCTGCGTCTCCACAGTCTCCAAGATCTCCTGTCTCAGCTTTGCAGCCTGGACAGTGCTGAAGGGGATGGAAAGGAAGCAATCCACAAGGAAAGTAAAACAGCTAATTTTTTGTTTCGTTTCCCAAGAAATAAGAGAAGATTTTTGCAGCTAATGAATTATTTCTGAAAACACTAGTATGAGCTGCAGGCAACATTAGCTTCAAGTTTCCCAATGAGCAAGAATCACTTATGTACCGTTTTAAAATTCTAATGTATTTTCATTTGCTGTAGCTCAGCTCTAACATGACTGGAGGTCTGGAAAGAGGCCAGGAGAAGTTGCCATGTTTCCAACAGATTACTGTCTCCTCAGATGAAGCAGAGGAAAGCAGTTCCTGGATCCTACTGAAGCCTGGGGCTACCAATTATATCAGCAGAGAGGCTCCAGGGCCCCTCGTTAGCGCTGGGGATGGGCAATTTCAACTGAGCAGAGAAATTGGTCGTGTCAGAGGTTACCTTTGCTTTGGACTTCAGAGCACTGGGGTTTCTGCCTCCTTTTCAAAGAAACCCTATGGCGAATCTGGAGGCAAACCCCAGCCAGGAATGTGGACGGAATGCCGTGGCCCCGCAGCAGATGATCCCTCGCGGTCCCGGGGTGATGGTTTGAACTCCCACCTCTCACCAGAGCTGAGCCTGGGGCACAGGGAACAGGGAAGGGGCTGCTCTGGCAGAGTCTCCAGGGTTGTGTGGCTTGCCGTGGCACTGCTCAGTGACTGAGGGATGTATCATCTGAGAGAAAAAGAGGAACAGATGGCAGAGGGAGTTACAGTGGGAGGAAAACCCAATTAGAAGTCCCAGCATGGTTTGTGTTGGGGATATGGATCTCATACCTTAAGTAACAGCCAGGAAAGGAGAGATACCAGGCTTTGTCACCCATGGTGGAGAAAATTCTCGTTCCAGGGAGAGAATGATATGAAAAAACTTTGGTAAAGCTTCTGGGAGATTCTTCTCTGAAGGGAGAGTGAGTGAGGGAGATACACAATAGGCAAGATGGACTTAACATGTCCAGTGTGTGGGCTCAGTATTCCAACAGAGGTTTTTTAATTTCCCCTTCCTGGAAGAATGTTTAATAGTTAAAACTGCAGCCTGACATTCGGAAGTCTGGGGAATATCCCAGATATCCCCCAGGGAATACCCCTGGGAATATCCCCAGCCCCTCCTGGCATAAGCACCTTGGCATCAGTCTTGGAGGGGGTCACTTGCACCCTGTTTTGGCCATCCAGAAGTTATTTTTCAGAAGCAGAGATCATTCCACGGCCTGGACTCAGGCAGTGGCACCTCTTAGCCTGCCCTGTCCTGCCCTGCCCCTGCCCTGCCCAGCCCCTGCCCCTGCCCCTGCCCCTGCCCTGCCCTGCCCTGCCCTGCCCTGTCCTGCCCTGCCCCTGCCCTGCCCCTGCCCCTGCCCCTGCCCTGCCCTGCCCTGCCCTGTCCTGCCCCTGCCCCTGCCCCTGCCCCTGCCCTGCCCTGCCCTGCCCCTGCCCTGCCCCTGCCCTGCCCTGCCCTGCCCCTGCCCCTGCCCCTGCCCTGCCTGGCCCTGCCCTGCCCTGCCCTGCCCTGTCCTGCCCAGCCCTGCCCTGCCCCTGCCCTGCCCTGCCCTGCCCCTGCCCCTGCCCCTGCCCCTGCCCTGCCCCTGCCCCTGCCCTGCCCTGCCCTGCCCCTGCCCTGCCCTGCCCCTGCCCCTGCCCTGCCCCTGCCCTGCCTGGCCCTGCCCTGCCCTGCCCCTGCCCTGCCCTGTCCTGCCCTGTCCTGCCCTGCCCCTGCCCCTGCCCTGCCCCTGCCCTGCCCTGCCCTGCCCCTGCCCTGCCCAGCCCTGCCCCTGCCCTGCCCCTGCCCTGCCCTGCCCTGCCCCTGCCCTGCCCAGCCCTGCCCCTGCCCCTGCCCTGCCCCTGCCCTGCCCTGCCCTGCCCTGCCCCTGCCCTGCCCAGCCCTGCCCCAGCCCTGCCCCTGCCCTGCCCTGCCCTGCCCTGCCCAGCCCTGCTCTGCCCTGCCCCTGCCCTGCTCTGCCCTGCCCTGGCACAGCGGTGGAGCTCTCACCTTCCCCTGCTCTGCCAGAGCTGCTCCCCCCACAGCTGCTGCAGGTACAGGTGATACTGTCCAGGTGATGTGCAGGTGATGTGCAGGTGATGCTGTGCAGGTGATGTGCAGGTGATGCCGTGCAGGTGATGCTGTGCAGGTGATGTGCAGGTGATGCTGTGCAGGTGATGCTGTGCAGGTGATGTGCAGGTGATGTGCAGGTGATGCTGTGCAGGTGATGTGCAGGTGATGCCGTGCAGGTGATGTGCAGGTGATGCCGTGCAGGTGATGCTGTGCAGGTGATGTGCAGGTGATGCCGTGCAGGTGATGCCGTGCAGGTGATGCTGTTCCTGGGAGGGCAAGGAACAGGGTCTGTGTTCTGGAAGCAGGATGAGGAACAGGGAGTGGGCAAGAAAGAGTGAGAGATTTCTGGGTTTATTCCCTAATAAAAGGGCTACGGAATGAAATAAAAATAATAATTCCTAAATAACACGAGATATGGGAGGATTAATGTATTTTTGCTCATTCTTTCTCACTCCTATTTTTTCCATTAAATTATATTTCTACCTGGTGCTACGCCCCCAATGACCTTGCTGAATACACCGTTTGGTCTCAGACCACTGACTGATGTTGATAAATTATTCTTATGGAACACGTATGTGCTTTCTGAGGGGTGCTCAGGAACAAAGGGTCAGAGCTAAATACACCAGCAGAGCTCAGGCATTCCCAGGCCTCCCGACCAAGCCAGCCTAGAAACTCACAGAAGCAGCCCTGGTGGAAAGGACTGCCCGTCCTTAAAGCTTTTTGTTCTCTATAAGGAAGTCCTAGAAATGCTGTTTGGTGAGTTTATTCTGGAACTTATGAGAGTATCAGTTGCACAAACTTTTCCTGAGGTAGGCATATATTAATAAAACTGCAACACAGAATGGGGTCTTGCTGTCCTGGAAGTCCTCTTTAAACACCTCAGTGTCTGTAAAATCTTCCTGCAGCGCGGGGTATGGCCCAGCCCATCCCACCTCAGCTTCCACCCATCCACCCTGGCACCAGAATAGCAAAAGTATTTAGTTGGGGAGCAGGCACTTACAAAATCCTTCCTTCACTTTCTCCTCATTTCTGTTACGTAAATTCTGTATTTCCTGGAATAGAGGCTCTGAACTGCTGAACTCAGTCTGAAGGCAGCCCAGATAACGAGCTCATCCACATTAATAAGAAATCAACTGTTCCTTTTTGCTGGGTTCCCGGGGGAGCAGCTGGTGGTCTGCTTTTTCCATGCAGCCATTCTCCTCCATACTGAAACGCTTCAGAAGTATTTGTTTGTCTGAAAATGTTACTGGAAACCAAGATAGCTGCTGTGAAAAACAAACAGAGAAAGCCATGGGTTGTTCTGGTCAATTAGACCTTTGGAAAGCAGGTAAATATTTTATATATTTATTCGATAGCTGCATTCAAGCCTCATGGCTCTTAATTTACACTTTCTCATGCCTGGGTCAATCTTCATCCCACTGTCCCCAAGCACTTGCCTCTCCACTGTCCAGGACAGTGCTGAAAGCTGCATCACTCTGTGGTTCATTTTAAGACTAATTTTCATCAAGGCATGAAAACAGCATTTTGCATTATGTAATTTTGGGTTTGCACATGGACCAATTCATTTTAATTTCAATTATTACTGACCATGTCTGCTTGCATTAGAAAACTGGTACTGGATATAGCAAGTTTTTTTAATTTTTTTTTTAAATTTAAATCTATTTTCTATTGATTTGGATATATATCTCTTATATATCTATAGATAGGTATCTATAAAACAAAGAGATATATATATAAATGTATATAGATCTATAGATACAAATAAAAGGGTAAAATTAAAAAAATCTATTAGCAATGTGGGTTAATTTTTAAATTATATAAGGATTAAACTCAGTGATGCAGTGTTGCACATACTTTTGTTTTTCAAGACTCAGGTTAATGCTCAGTACTTGTGCTTCCAGCCAGAAACCACAAACTTTCATTGCTGTGACCCATTAGTCTCAGCTTGTGCCTGGATGGTTGAAAATGATACTCTGGGGCAGAGTTACCTCTAAATGCTCTTGCTTGCTGAATAATAATGATGTTGCATCTCTTAGTAGCCCAATTTCCTTACCAAAAGTAGGAAGGAAGGTAAGTAAGTAGAGAGAGGCCGTATGGAAGAATCTGATTCATATTTTATAAACACCTTGTAAATTATTTATATTATTACTTTCTCTTCTGAAACGATCAAAATACATTGAAAAGCTGACCCTTTCTTCATGTTTATCTGTGCTGAAATGCCTGAAGAGCCTCTCGGGGCTTGGCTCCTCAGGATGATGTCGGGTGGGAGTGGGAACACCCCTGGAGAGGGCTGTGCTGCACTCCCAGCTCTGCATGCCAAGCTAAACTCTGGAAGAACTCTGCTGGGTTTGCTGAAGCCAGAATCAGCAGTGCTCAGTGCCCGTGGCTGATTTCTGGGACCCCTCTGGCTGCAGGAGATGGGTCTGGGGGAGCTGCTGGGGCGCAGCGCCCTGGCCCGGGCGTGCTCTCCCTCGCCACAGGGCTCTGTCTGCTTGCCCTTTGGGATTGCTGGCTGTCTCCTGGCTCGGGATGAGGCAGACCTCACCCGGCTCTGGCTGCTCAGACAGCAGATCTTGTGGGTTTGTAGGTGCTTTAGAGGATGGTGTGCAACAAAAAACCAAAAAGCTTCCTAGCTCAACCTAAACATGAACAATCAAAGGAAATCCATTCAGGTGGTAAGGAAGAGCTGGTGAGGTTATTTCTGATGGAGCCAGAGAGAGCAGGTCCATGAGGACGTGGGCTGCAGCAGGAGGAGAGGAGTGAGATTTTTGGCCAGTATATGTGACCATGAAACAGAGCAATAAAGGCTTAAGGTTTTTCCATTCCTTTTTATTTATTTCTGTAGGCTGTAGTAAGGGACCATTGCTTTAAAACCCTTAGACATTTGGACATATTTTACAAGACAGAACAGTTTCTGAATGTCACACATTGATCACAGTTTCATACTATTACATGCATATAAAGACACGGAATTTTTTTAATAATTTGTTTTACAGAAACAAGTGGAGAGGTCAATAAACTTCAACAAAGAATGACTAAATCAAAGTTACAAAAAATGTAAGACTCTAAGTACACTAGTATATGGCTAATGTTGCTGTAATCACCCCAAAGTGCCAGGGCATTGAAACATTTCTTAAAAGGGAAGAAAACATCTGCTGGTGCATTGGACCAATATAATTGAGTGAATTCCAATATGACTCAACGAAGAGATTGTGCAAGACATGCAGGATCTGCTGGGCACGAGCCCTGCCCTCCCTTAGAGCCCTGCTGAGCGTGGCTCCCCACTGACTCCCCGCTGCACAGGTTAAAAATGACTCCGTGCAAGGCCAGGGAGACAGGCTCCCAGGCTGCCCCTGCCGGGGCACTGCCAGGCTCTGTTTCCAGCTTTTGATCTGAATGTACCAGCAGAGCACAGGAAACACAATTTCCAGTTTTTATTTGTCATTAGGTGTCACTTTCTGTTTGCAAAGGACCCCTCAGCTTTCCTGGGGCAGTGAGGATGGGCGCTGCCTGGGGCTGTCCCCGGGGAGCCTTTGCCAGCCTGGGCTGTTGGGGGACCCGGGCTGGCCCTGGCACCAATGTCCCCTCCCTGTCCTGAAACTGCTTCACTGGCCTGAGGAGAGACAGGGCTTTGCTGCAGGAAGTGGGGGTGAGTGTTTTTAATGCTCTTCTGGTCGGAAAGCGAGTTTGGTTGGCAGCTGTGGCTGGCCTTTCTGAGTACCATGGCTTCATGGCTTCACCATGGTATCATGGCTTCAACATTCGGAGTGAGATGGAGATGCTGCTCCCCCGCCCTCCCCCGACACTGCAGCGGGGAACGGTTCCCTGCAGAAGTGATTTTCTACCCTGACCACCAAAAAGCCAGAGAATGGGGAAAAGAAATGTTCTTCACAAACCTACAAAACTGACAGAAACAAAATAAATCCCAGGGGCTGCGGGAGCCAACGTGTGGCAAAAAGCATAACAGGAAGAGAAGTCATAAATGGCAGAGCTCCTAAATGAAAAATACAGTCTAGAGAAGAGCGGATGAATGGTCTTAAATGCAGATTACCAGCAGGACCAGAGGTTGTGCACAGTTCAAAGTGGCCCATGGCCGTGGGCAAAGCTCTGCCGTGGGCTGGGGCTGGGGTCCTGCTGCAGGGACAGCCAGCCTGGGACCCTGCCTGTGGCATCCAGTCCACAGAGCCAGCTGCCCAGGAGGGATGCTCAGGCACCTCTGGAACGACTGCCAGCCTCTTGCCTGAAGGATTCGCTGCTTTCCCAGGCATTCAGTGCCTGTTCCCCTTCCCTCACCCCGCTGGTTTCCAGGGAGGTGCTGTGGGCAGACACCTCCAGCCCTGAGGCCATATAAAGCTTTTAGAGATGTGGGTTCAAATTCTTTACTGATCTAAAGGGGGCACAGCTCCATTTGCCTCAATGAGCTTTAATTTACAGCAGCGAAAAATTTGGCATTTCATAGAAATTTGGCTCCCTGGCTTTCATGAGGCTCTAATTTTGAGGGATCTTTGCCTGGAGTTCAGCCTTATTATTAATTTTTGAAGGTAGTGTCACTGCAGTCTTGGAAAGACCCCTTTAAAAATAGAGGTTAATCCTTTTTCAGTCCTACAGAGCTTCAACAGTATTACTTCTAGTTAAAAGGAAGAAGGAAGGTTTTGCTTTCTCTTCTAAGCCTCTAAGACCGAAAACTTCTTGTGCAACGAAGCCAGAATAAAGCAAAGCAAAATTTGGAGTAGTATTTACAGATATGAACACTTGTGGCACCCAACCATTGGTGTCAAAGGACACTTATCGTGGCTTAGGTAACGCCAGCAACGAAGGGGATGCACATCCTGGATGCAGACTTCCCATTTTCCCAAGGTTTCCTTTGCCTGGCCCAGACAAAGTTTCAGTGCAGGAGCCTAGATGTGACCAGCACGGGGTGCGAGATGCATGCTGGAAGATGAACAGCTCCTCCTCAAAGGGCTGGGCGCTCTCGGGCCGCTCCTGGCCTGGGCGGGAGGGCAAAGTTAGGACTGGCCTGACTAGAAGCTTTCTCTGGTTTTGTTGGCTATGCTCTAACAAACTTGCTGACATGGAAGGCGCCTTTTGAAGGGATTAATGAGATCACTGACGATAGATATGGCAGCCTATTGCATTACTTGTTTTCCTAGGAAAGAAAAATCCCGCTCAAGCTTCATTTGTGAACGGGTCCTGCCGACCATCGCTCGCTGACCTGGCTCTGCTGGTTATTCCTTTAATTTCAGGGACACCTTCTGAAACACACCCCCTTCCAAATGACACCTGTTTCAGGTTTATTGGCTATTACAGTGGACACGTAAGAAAATCTCACAAACAAACAAAAGGAAATGGAACCAAACTCCATCTTTGGCAAGAGCATGGTCACTGACCAAACTGCTGGGCCGAACCAGAAGGAAATGTCTGTGCAGAGCTGGAGTGGCTCTGAAGCTCTTCATCGTGCTAAACTTCAACAGGCCACGAGATGGCTTCAGGATGAACGTTTATCTCATGGCCTTTTTACTGAATTGCTCAGAATATAGATGTGAGTTCAGCTACAAAGGAGCAAAGAAGGTCATTACATAAGCAGGTACATGGACAGATTTTACCATAATAAATCAAAATCTGGTCCCTTTCTGAATGTTTATATTTCTTATTCCTCCACAATTTCTTCTTATTTCCTGATTTTCTCTGGGACCAAAAATAAAAATTCCAAAACCCAGCAGGAAATGAAAATCTGGACACTTCTGTTTTAATCCAGGAAAAACTTCTCTGAAGACGCCTGAGCGTGGTCAGGTCACTGCCTTGAATAAGAGCCTAAATTGTCATGTTTATCCCAATTCCATCATGTCACCATTAAGACAATTAGATTCAAAACCCGTCTCTTCTTTCTGTTTTCAGTTTAATCAATGTAAATCTGGAGAAACTGCAGCCAGGGGTGTGGGGTGACCTTTCCCCTCTGTCACCAAGGGCAGAGTCTGGCCTGCTCCCCGTTTCTCAGCAGGAACATCTCAGTTCCCACAGCCAGTCCCTGGTTAAAGTACCACAAACAGGAAAATACGAAAACATGACAACATCAGACAAACCCCATGACCTTTCACAGATGCACTTCCAAGAGGAATGTTGCAGGTGTTCATCAGAAAAAAGAAAATAACAACAACAAAAAGGTTGAGGGATCAGCTGTGTAAATGAACACTGAGAGAGCATCTAATATATTATTCTGTAATACAAAAGAAGAAATCTGACTTGATTGCCCTATTATAAATTTGCTAAAAATACAGTTATATATTTATATTTTTATATATATATATGTATATATATATAATTTTTTAAATCTGAACAGAAAAATAGACTACTCTGGAATGCATGAAAGTCACATGACTTTTCCATACATCAGATACTTATAAAGCCAACACAATGGCAAGCAGGAGGTACAGAGGTAACGAGAACATCTGTACTTTATTCAAGAACCATTTAAAGCCATATTCTCCCCAGACGGGTGATCCAAATGAGCTCAAGGCAGCACTTGTCCTGTGCAGAAGAGCCTGGCAGGAGGGAGCAGCACCTCGGCCCCCCGGCCCGGCTGCTTCCCTCAGGAGCTGCAGGCTTGCTCTGGGATGAGGAGCTCTGAGGAGCTCGCAGCAGAGAGGACGTGGCTTTACACCCCTTGTCTTTGTGATGAGTTTTACATTGCCTTGTCATTTACTATAAACTGTACCGGCCATAATTCTGTCAGGACATAAATATACAGTAGGTACAAATATTAACAGTACATTACAATTTTACAGGAGAGAATACTGCTTTCCTTAGAAATGTGTTTCTTATTAGCTGCAAGGGAAGAAAAGGCTACAGTTTATCACAGCCATAGTTGCCAAACAACCTGACGGCCTCAGATGTGTTTCTCATGACTCGCCCAGGCAGATATTCCCCGGCATTTGACACACGGCATGTTCAGGAAGGGAATGTGCGTTCCGTGGATTTCTTTTCCTCTCTCTTGCCTTCTTTTTTTTTTTCCCTTTCTTCTATCTTTTTTTTTTTTGACTCTCAAACCTTTCAGAAAAATGTGGATTTCACAGGAGACTCATTTGTTTTGGGTTGGGTTTTTTTTTCTGTAAGTGTGCTTAGGTGAAGTTTTTAGGAAAAGGCACTGAGAAATCTACTGCAAAGTCACTGCTTTTTTCCTCTGTTCCAGGCTAAAACTCAAATAATCTTTAGCCTCCTGGTTAAGGAAACTGCACCCTCTCCTTCCACATACACATACATACATATATACATCCACACATACATGTATATATATATGTAGGCATGTGTTAAAAGTGATGTTGATGGTGTGAGATACAAGCAAGTGCAGACACCACACGTCCAGAGAGAGTCCTTGCAGGTATGATGTCTTCTGCAGCAGCAGGTGAGGCTCTGTCAGCTTGCTTGACACTTGGTGCACAGTAAATTTGCAGACCTGAATTCCAAATACCAGTGATTAAACCACCCCCTTTAGCTCGGGGCAGGAGATGTTGCCTGTTTTCCCCAACCACCATGGACGTTGGGAAACATGTGTCAAAACAAACAGAAATTAAATTGTCTTTCTAGGATCTGTAGGATTTGGTGAGCATTGTGTTTTCCAAGCACTGCCTTTCCTGGGCAATGAGTACAGGTTAGTCCACCACAGCTTCAGGTTAGAGTAGATTTCCCAGTGCTTACATTATATATATATATGTGTATTATGCACACACACACATATATAGATACATACTTCATATTCAGACTTTATTTCATTAAAATAAATTAGACATACTTCCTTTTTAAGTGGGCACAAAATGAGAGCTACATCTTTGTACACAAATAAGAAAGAAATGCTCTTCAAGCATATTATATGCTTAATTTTAAATTATTTGCTTTCTATAAGAAATCTATAGGACTTTGGCTACTCAGACTTAAAAGGAAGATTTTTTAAATGATACTTTTGAATTTGACTTTCAAAAGTGACTCAGTAAAATGCTACTTTAAAGGTAGGACTAAATAGATGACATAAGGTGTGTGCCATGAGCCATCACACATGGCAGAGGGCCTTTGGTTACAAGGAGAGTTGCACCAGTTGACTATCAGATAAAAATGATAGAATTGTTGATTTATACATTTTTGTCAGTGCCATCTATAAACCAAATACATCAATTTGGATGAGAGTGTGGTAAATACTACACTATATGGCTATATTTAAATACTTTTGTAATATGTAAAATATGACTTTTTTTCCACATGAAAGCATCAGCTCTAAAAATATTTAACTTGGAAATCACTATTACTTTATAATAAAAAATTCCCTGATTTTTCTTCTTTTTACATTTGTGCTGATGGCAGACATGACTGATCACTGAAACACAGAGATTATATTATAACTGTTCTCTTTAAGATTTCTCGTTGCTGCTCTGTGGCCTCAGAGAGCCACAGAATAAATCAGCGTTTAAAGCTTATCTGCTGGAAGGTTACCTCACGTTTTTGTGACGACTCAATCTCAGCCAGTATCTCAGCAATGCGCGGGTTCCTCTAAGTACACTTTGTATTTGCTATGGCCAAGCCCTGCCCTGCTGCCCCGGCGGAGCCAGCGGCGCCCTGGGCTGCGGGACCGGGAGCGGGAGCCAGCGGGGCCGGAGCGCGCCGAGCCCGAGCCCGGCCGGGGCTGCACGCCAAGGGGCACAGCTACGAGCATGGGGCACAGCTCCGAGCACAGCTCCTGCCAAGGGGCACAGCTCCGAGCATGGGACACAGCTCCGAGCATGGGACACAGCTCCGAGCACAGCTCCTGCCAAGGGGCACAGCTCCGAGCATGGGGCACAGCTCCGGGCACAGCTCCGGGCACAGCTCCGGGCACAGCTCCTGCCAAGGGGCACAGCTACGAGCATGGGGCACAGCTCCGGGCACAGCTCTGGGCACAGCTCTGGGCACAGCTCCCTGCCAAGGGGCACAGCTCCGAGCACAGCTCCAGGCATGGGGCACAGCTCCGAGCATGGGGCACAGCTCCGAGCACAGCTCCTGCCAAGGGGCACAGCTCCGAGCATGGGGCACAGCTCCGAGCACAGCTCCAGGCATGGGGCACAGCTCCGAGCATGGGGCACAGCTCCCTGCCAAGGGGCACAGCTCCGAGCACAGCTCCAGGCATGGGGCACAGCTCCGAGCATGGGGCACAGCTCCGGGCACAGCTCTGGGCACAGCTCCGGGCACAGCTCTGTACCAAGGGGCACAGCTCCGGGCACGGGGCACAGCTCTGTACCAAGGGGCACGGCTCCGGGCACAGCTCCGGGCACAGCTCGGGGCACAGCTCCGGGCACGGGGCACAGCTCCCTGCCAAGGACACGCCGGGCAAAGCCATCCTCACAACACGCACTAGCTCCTACACCAGAAATGTGCTTATTGCTTTTGTCCGTACATGCTGCATTCACTGTTACGGGCTACAGACAGTGCTGCACGGCCGGCAAGGACACATGGCTACATTCAGGACTAACCGACACTCGTTTTTTACAATAGGAAGGAACAAAACGCAGTGGACTCGAGTGGCTTCGGGGGGTCTTCCTCTCACGGGTGCCCCTCTGCTCCCACGTCCCGTGTCCCAGCTCATCCCCGGACCCGCTGCCTGCAGAGTGCTACGGCCCGGCAGGACCCCAGGCCAGGTCAGGAAACGCTCGGTGACGGAGTCATTTACAACTGAGTTTTACAGTAGAAACAGAGAACAACATAAAAGGTTACCATCACAGTTATCACAGGACAAGTTGTGACTCGCTACAGGCTTGTAACAAATCACAGTCACAACAAGAGGCACAAATTAAAGTAGTGCTTGGTTAAAGTGCTTGATTGTTACACTCTGCTATCCTACTCCAGCATTGCAACAACGACAACAAAAAGTCAACATAAAGTGCTTTCCCCTCCCACCCCGAGATTAAAAACCAAAGACAAATTATTTCCTACACAATTTGACATAACTTTATTGAAACAATAATATTTTAAAAACCTAGGCTGGTGGCTGCTAGTTCTGTTCACTTAAAATGGTCAGATCTCTTTTTTTTTTCCCTTTCCTCTTTATTTTCTCGTTTCATTTAAAAATGACTGGATGCTATTAAAACGCCAGGCCTGATTCTCCTGCCTCTCGCGGCCGCTTCGTGCCAGGGCCCTGCAGGAGCCTCTCCTGGCGAGAGGGAGCACAGCCAGGCCTGGCACGGGTCACTAACGAATCCCTCTTTTTGCATATTTGTGTAACACTTGCATATCTTTCGCTGCGCCGCTGGGGCGCAGAAAGCTCCGCAGCAGCCTGCTCGTCCCCGGGCCGGGCTCGGCTCGGGCAGGGCAGGCACGGCTCCTGGGGCCGGGCTGCGGCTGCGGGGCCCGCTTCTGCACGGCTCCTCCGGCTCCCCGGGCCACGCTGGCCCCGGGGCAGCGCCGGCTCCTAGCCAGGGCAAGCGCCAGTCTCACTGCGACCTGGGGCGTGTTTGGAATTAGATACAAGTGGTGCAACTCACCCTGCTAATATTTCAAAAGAAAATATCAGGTCCTACAGGATATCAGATTGTTAAACACACAAAGAGCATTTTAGGAATTGTTTTCTCTAGACCATTAATTGTTTCAAACGCTTTTCGCTTGGATTTTCCAATAATGCAAGTGTTCCCTGTTACCTTTGAACATAATATCCATCAGAGAAAGCTGTAGATGGGGAGCCGCTGCCCTGAAGCAGTGAGCATTGTGTTTTTGAAAGCTTTACACCAACCCCAGCAATTTATTCCAGAGTTCAAATCTGGCTGCCTTGGCATCCTTTATGGAACTAATGCAAATCAGATGTTAATATTTCCAAAAGGAGCTCTAGCGTTCAAGGGGAATGGATGGATATTTGGTCACATTGGCTTCACTGGACAACATGAAAGGAGATCAATGTGTGATCATGATTTGCAATCATTTTTTTTGACTGATGTGGGCAATGTCTTTAGAGTTGTTTCAGAGAAGGACATTTTCACAAACCCACACTGGACCTCCCCCAGACTTTTAGAAACAGGTGGCTTGTTTCAGCCAAGTTCATGCCATGCAGAAGCTCTTTTGTTTGTGTTGACTGTGAAGATATTCCTCTAAACTCTCAGTAAGTTCTGTCAGACCCCACCTCAGATGCTTTGATCATGTGTGTTAGCATGTCCTCCGCTGCCTGGTAATACATGGACTTCTGGGGAAATGTGGTTTTCTAGTCTGACAGTCTCCTGATTGCCCTGGGTTCTTCCAGTGATACCTTCCATAGAGTAAATGCAGTTCTGCCCTATCAGCTTGGGGGAGGTGGGTAAAGCAGCAGCTTCTAGATGGTTCTTCTCTGTTCTATAAACATGGTCCTTTTGCTTTAGATAGCCACTGTTTGCAACACTGTACTTGGGACTCACATTTCCAGGTGGACTGGAATCATACATCAGCTGACCTTCATCATCGGTGTCAGCATCTATGTATTTGTGTATACCAGCATCGTGGAAGTTGAAAGCGAGGGCTGCCTGGGACTCTGGTGACTTTGGGGGGGTTCTGGCGCTCGCAGTTGTGTAGATGGAGGTTTCCGGGCTCATGAGAGACCTGTCACAGAGCAAGGAAGCGTCTGTGGCAGCAGCAGCAGCTCCCCGGCTCTTGAGAGGGTCTGGATATGTTCTCAGTACGTTTGATGCTGGTACAAATGTGCTGGTGTCCTCTTCCATGAAGTTGACTTTCAGAGACCTTAGTTTTAAAGGGTTACTGGCCTTTATGGAGCTTTTGGGACTTTCAATGAAAAAAGCAGAACGGTGGCTGCTTTCGGAGCTGGGGTTCACCTCCCCATACCTGGCCCCGCTGCCCTCGGGCCTGCCCTGCTCCTGGACGAGGCCGATGCCCCCCTTGCAGGGCAGGGCGGTGAGCGGGCTGTGCGAGAACCGCGCGGGGTCGGGGAACTCGGCGGCGCAGCTGATGAAGCTGTCGATGCTGGACATGCTCCTCATGTCCACGATCCCGTCCGTGCGAGTCGCCAGCAGCGGCACCATGGGGCCAGGAAGGGTTTCCATTTCGAGCTCTTCCTTTTGCTTTCCAGCTTGACCCGGCTCTTTAGTGATAAGGTTTGGCTGGGACTGCGTCTTTGCCATTTTGTTGTACATGTCCTCGAGCTGTTGGACGTTCAGGTGTTGGGGACTTGAAGATGACCTGGCTTTTTCTGGGGATCCTTGCTCCTTAGTTTCAAAAGATTTACTAGAACTAGTTTCAGAGAGTGTTCTCTTGGTCCATTTCCATCTGCTCGGAGACAAATGATTGTCCTGAACTTTATCCTTTTTGGCTATGCTTTCTCCATTCTTTTCAACCACAATGTCCATGAGTTCTATGCTACGGGCAAATGCATCCTTCATGTTCATGGAAACAATACTGCCGTTTCTTTTTGCTCTTTCAAGAGCTTCCCTGCGCTTAATGGCTTTCTCCTGCCTCTTCTGCTCTTTGTAAAACTCTGAGAAGTTATTGACAATAATTGGGATGGGAAGAGCTATCACCAGCACACCAGCAATGCAGCACAGTCCTCCTACTATTTTACCCAAAAGAGTTTTGGGGTAAATGTCTCCATAGCCTACTGTTGTCATGGTGATTGTTGCCCACCAGAAAGAAGCTGGGATGCTCTTGAATTTTGTATCATCCTCATCCTTTTCTGCAAAAAACACTAAACTGGAGAAGATCATAATGCCCATAGCCAGAAACAGGATGAGTAATCCGAGTTCATTGTAACTCCTCCTCAGTGTAAACCCCAAGGACTGTAAACCCGTTGAGTGCCGGGCGAGTTTTAGAATCCGGAGTATCCTCATAATCCGAAATATTTGGACCACTCTTCGTACATTTTGGAACTGAAGTACACTTTTATTGGATTCTGTGAGGAAGATAGTAACATAGTAGGGTAAAATAGCCAACAAATCTATAGCGTTCAGCGGGCCTTTGAAAAACTTCCATTTCTTAGGGGAGGAGAGGAACCGCAGGAGGTACTCCATGGTAAACCACGCGATGCACACCGCTTCCACGTGGGCCAGCTGGGGGTTATCTGTGGTCTGCCCAAATTCATCCACGCCTTGTAGCTCAGGAAGCGTATTAAGGGACAAGGCAATTGTAGATAGTACAATAAACATGATGGAAATGATTGCCAAAATCTGGAAAGGAAAGAGAAAACAGTGAATTAATCTCAGAATACACAAGGCTGTCTCTAGCTGCCGTTAACACATGGCTGTATTTTCATTCACTCCTTGCAAGACCCATTTTGCTCAGTACACAGAAGTCGGATAACCAATGCATCCTGAGCTGAGTTTATTTTGGAGGCTGTTTTAGTTATGGCAGTTGCATAAAGGAGATAAAGCCTCTACTTTGACTCCTGGGCTTTCATCTCCATGCAGTCAAGGAACACGTAAGGAGCAGCTAGGATGCCAGGAGGGCTGTGAAGCAGCAGGAGCTTTTGATTAACTACTAATTAGGTGCCCAACAAGACCCATCTGGACAACAAGCTCTGAAATTTAAGCAAGAAGGAATGCAATTGTGAATACACGATTTGATCAGAGCCATGTCCTCCATTTAATGAACGGTTACTGCTGTAATTTGGGGTGCTGATGGCTAATTACAGAGGTGTGTGTACAATTCTACTACATAAGCGTACAAATAATACACTCTTGTTTAATGACTCTTCTCTAATTTGATTCTTGACAGTTGTGAAAAACATGACAACTTCACCAAGCCTTCTAAGCCATTTTGAGTTTTCTGGAGGAGAGAGCAATCATCTGAGCAAACCAAGCTGGACAACACTGAGGCAGCCAAGGCAGGGCAGGTCCAGTCACTGGGCGCCTCACACGTCTCAAACTCAAGAGGATAAAATGTAAATCAAGTGTCTCATGGTGAAGTGTGGGGGTATTTTGACATTAATTACTTCCTCATGGTGGCTTGTTTCCCAAGACCATCTCCTGGAGAGCAGGCACTACCCCTGAGAAGCAGAGAGCCTGATTTGCTTTCCTGGAAGGCTCTTTTGGTGGCTTTGCTGTCATTTCTTTGTTTACCACCCACCATTTCTGAAGGTGCTCGGGATGTTTGCAATGGTAATTTCAATTAGTTTTGCTTGGCTTTATCTCTGCCCACTATACACAGAAGGACTTATTTGTAGGCTTAGATGTGTGTACCTGTTGGGCTTTATCTCCTTCACTTTCAGTGTAAATATTAACACTCCATCTTTATGCAGTGAATGGCATCCAGCAGCAGTAATTGGTGTCAAACCTTCTGTTTCCTTTGATATACCTTCCTGCTTTGAAGATCAAGGCAATGCCAGATGAATATAAATAAATAAACTGGGAGATCTAAGGGTAAAATTTGATTTTGGTTTAGGAGATTTAGCCACAAAGCTAAGCAATAAACAGAGACAGACATTTATCATTTCTCCCACAAGCTGCAGCAAGATGTCACTTGTGCTCCCAAGGTACAGATTTTCCCCCTTAGTCATCTACTGCAACCACTTCTTTGGGAATCTTCTCAGCCTAAGCAAAACTTTTAAATGTGAGTTGATTGTCCTCAGTTATTCAAGGCACTTTTCAATAGGAAAGTACATAAAATTGAGATGGAGTGTCTCCAGCAGGGTTTAGAAGATCCTTCTCCTTCTGTAAGAGATACCTTGCCTTGGTAGCACCTACCATCCACAAAAGCCACCCACGGAGCAGTTGTGCACAGAAAACTGGATCCAGCTGCTGCTGTCAGGCTTTAGCACTGTTCAGTTGCACAGGGCTCTGTCCCAAAGTATTTACAGTCTGGGATTTCAGATTATAGAAATCACCATCTGTCTCTCTAATAAGGTTTCCCATCTTGGCTGCACTGAACCTCTAGCTTGGCAGCTCTTGTATTTTCCACTGTCAGTAATGAGAGACAGAAAGCTGGAGGGAAGACATTTACACTCCAGGGAGGCCTCTAGGGATGTGCTGCATCACAGGCAGCCTTTTCATTCCATTCCTGGCCTTTCCTCCTCCCTTTACTCTTCCAGGTTCACCTCTCTTTAACAAGAAAAGCCAGTGGGACCGATTTCACCTTGAGCAGAAGCAATCCCCCTGCAGTGCACAAGGCTCCAGCTCTCATGAAACTGGAAATCTTTTTTCCAGTCACTGTAAAAAAGCACCTGTGGTCCCTGTTCCAGAGCACTGACCCCAAATCTCGCTGCTTCTCCAGCTGCTCACGGCTGCGTGAAATGGAAGGAAGCACGGGACACGGCCTCCTCCTGTGATCTCCATGATTCCTCAAAAGGCATTGAACGCAGGCTGATGCTCGTGAGAGCCTTGGATGGGCAATCAAGAGCTGAGGTTGAGCAGCCTCAGGCACGGGAAGGTCCCTAGAGCCCAGGCTTGGACTGGCAGAAGGAACAGGGATGGGAAAGTTCAGCATCAGAGCTGTTAGATTTTGTGAGTGCTGCTGAAATGTCCCCGTTCCCACTTATGGAGCAAGCTGTCCCTGTCCCAGGCCTGGCTGCTGGCCTAGCTGGAGCATGTGGGCTGTTTATGGGGACTGGGGAAGGCACCTCCAGCATCCCTGCAGGAGCACCCAGAGCTGCTGACTTGGATGCCCTATAAAATGCATAACTAAAATTGGAAAAGCTTGCAGCCTAAAATTCAGAAGCAGAGAAAGAAATCAGGAGTCACCAACAGCTAAAATGAGTGACATGAGGACACATTTGTGACGCAGGCAGGTGCAGGAGTCCCTGCACAGTGGAGCCAAGCTATGAGGAGTGCTCTCCAGGGCTGGACTGGGCAGGCACCCTTGGCAGAGCAGCACAGACGCTCCTGCAGCTGCTCCTAAGCCTGACAGGGGTCAGCTGGATTTTCCCCACACAACTTTCAGACCATTTCCACTAACAGCTTGCATGAGAGAAGCTCTGCAGTCCCCTTCCTCTTTGCTTCTCTGTATTTCTCTTGCATTTCACCTGTAGCAATACACCATAAATTGTGACAATCCCCTCAGGTACTCTACCAGGCTGCTTGCAGAAGGTGTTGGAAGGAGTCCTAATGATGGCCCTGGCTTGTGGTGCAAGTGTCAGTATGGGCAGGATTTCAGGAAAAAACTTCTGCTCCACTAAATCAGCTGCTTCACAAAGGTTTTGGTGGAGTGAATCTCTGGATTGCTGCTGTGGTTCCTTTGTGGAAGCTAAATAACCCAAGAACAGGCAGGGCAGGGTTTTGGATCAATTCAAAGCAGTTGCCTCAAAGTGATTAGCATGATTGTACATACACGCTGGTTATTACACATGCAAATGAGACAAGCAAGCTGATTTTGGGAGCAAGTGTAGCCAGTTTGTGCAACTGCTGCTTCCTGAGGCAAGATGGATGTGCCATGCTGCCAAGCCTTTAATGCCCACCTCCTGCACAATCCCCCCAAAACCAGGCAGGCCGCCTCCACCTGGCACCTTTCAGGAAATAAGCCCCTGCCCTGGCCTGAGCCCGCGTGCTGGTGAGAGGGGCCCCAGAGGTTCCTCCTCTGAGATGCAAGGCCTGTGCTCCTCCCTGGGGTCAGCAGCTCCCACCTCTCCCTTTGCAGCAGCAGTTTGTGTGCCCACCCCGCGGGTGGCACAGAGAGGGGGGTTTCAGGCAGCACGGAGCTTTGCTGATATTTATTGCTTGGTAGTTTTCTTTGCACTGCTAAAACCCCTAACAGAGATAAAGGCATAAGACAGGAGACTTTCAAGGCCATTAAAATTTATGAGAACTGGCTGTCCCAATCCCATAGATGGCTCTAAAACCTCAGGGTAAGCAGATCCGAGATCTCTCTGATCGTGGCAACATGCCCTATACTTTTTCTGTCTTCATACTCAGTAATGAAGCTGATATAGCAAGGAGAAGGGGTGGTGTGTGGGAGAGAGTAGGAGGGTGTTTGAATATAGATTCGATATTCTTGGAAATACGATGAGGAAATTGTTATGTAATCAAGAAGTTCAATAATGGTTTTGTCTAATGTGCTTTTTTAGCTCCACCAAGGCCTGCAGAATAAATCTGGCATCAGGACCAGGTTTCATTCATATGCTCCATTTACCAAAGGATTTTTCCTGCAGCCCCTCTGCTTTCCCAAGCTACAACACATTTTGAGTCAGGCTGTCCAGCTCCATCCTGCCACGCCTATGCCAGCCTCTGTCTCCCCAGGCTCCGAGAAACAGAGCATGGTGTATTTTGAGCAGTATCCCACGTGCTGCACAGTGCAGAAACAGATGGAGAGTTCCTTAGTCTCCTCCCTGCTTGATTCTGCACAGGAATAACATCTCCTGCTCACAGCAGCTATACATGTCTGTGGTATTTATTGACAGGGACTTGTTTTAGGAAACATCTCTTCACTAGAAAATGCCTAATTATTCATAAACTGAAAGAGTTTACAGAGCACATTCACTCCTGATCTCAAGATTCTGACCACTGAGTTTGCAGAATGTCTTTTCTAGACAAGGCTGAAGCCATAATGAAAGGTAACACTTGCTTCTTGCATCATGGCAAGTTGAGGCCAAAGTGGGGGCTATGGTTGCACGGGAAGTGCAGAGAACCTTTAATCCGCTTTTTTCACGTGGAAGGATGTTAAGATGTAACACCTTGAATCTCCAAACCCCTTAAGTCCTGATGGTCCCTGCTCAGGAGTTTTCCCTGACCTGGCACTTTCCATGCCCCTTCCAGGCGCTGTCCCTCGGGTCCTTGGGAGCCCCCTGCTCCAGGAGCTCTGTGCCTGGAGAGCTGTGTTCCCCTGGGTGCCCCAGGCACTCAGCCTGCAGGAAGGCAAACCCCTGCACTCCTCTGCAGGCACTGCTGCACAGCATAACCTCCACAAAACCAGAACCAAGATTAAGTCACTTGTGTTTTGCTTTGGAGACATATGAGATCTCAGTTTTGACGTTTGCCTGGAAAAGCCAAGATTGAATAATTCTGAGTTATTTGATTTCAATTACAGCTGTAATAAGTTCATCTGTTGAGAGAGTAAGTCTACTTAGTTCAGAAGAGGATACTTCTGGTGATTCTGTGTCAGTGCTTTGTTTGCCAACAGGCGCCCAGAGAGCTGCAGCTACAGCTGCTGCTGACTAAGGTGCAGCGGGCAGAAACCTTCAGGCAGAGCTGGCTGTAAACTCTTCAATACTCTTAAGAACATGTTTAGTTGTCAGAGAGCTATCAAAGCCCATTAAATGATAAATGGTGTCAGTCTTCTTTCAGAGCAAAGCCCAGAAGTAAATGGTGCACTGGAGAAGAAAATTATAGATGAATGAAAATACTGAAAAGGCAAACTTGAAAAACACGCTGCCTTTAGACATCAGCGCAGTGACAGTTCTCAGCAGAGGATGAGAGGGAAGCATCTGTCCCATTTCTGCTGCTGCAAGCATGGGGAAGTCAAAAAAGAAAACAAATGAATGGCACATGGAAGCTGAAGTTTCCCGTTTTTCTCCCGGCCTTGCCTTGTGCCATGCCAGGATGATGCAATCCCAGCAAGCAGCTCTACTGGGAGACACGGGCC
This sequence comes from Motacilla alba alba, assembly GCF_015832195.1. Lineage (NCBI taxonomy): Eukaryota > Metazoa > Chordata > Aves > Passeriformes > Motacillidae > Motacilla > Motacilla alba. Next base: position 15,021,534 of record NC_052035.1, on the reverse strand, counting down.
CCACAGCCCCGCTCAGACCACGCAGCGCAGCCCTGCTGCCATCCTCCGGCAGAGCCGGGGTGTCCCTGCGGGCTGCCGCGGCCACGGCCCCGTCCCGGCCTCGGGCGGGCTCTGCTGCCCCATCCCGCGCACATCCCGACCCTCCGTGCCCTGCGGAACGCCGCTCTCGGAGGGGCCGGAGGGCAGAGCGGGGCTGCACAGCCTGGGCCTCCCCTGCGGGACAGGGACCGGCACCGAGCCGGGCGGAGGCTCCCAGAGCATCCCCCGCTCCGCAGCCTGCGCTCCGCAGCGGGACCGGGCCAGGCTCCCACCCCTGCCCGACAGACCCTTCAGAACCTGCCCCTGGCCGGGGCTCCCCTCCCGGGCGCATCTCCCCTTCCCGCCGCCTGCCTTGCACTCAGGCTGACAGAGGTTTGGACTCAGAAAAAGCAAAAATAAATCAAAAATATAGAGCAAAAAAAGCCTGCCTTCCACCCCAGCGCTGGTGAGCGCTTGAGAACAGCTCTTCAAGATGCCTCTGGGATTTTACCCTGCACCGGGGAGAGTCAGCGCTCGGGATCGACTCCCAGCAGGCAGAGCAGCCTGCCCAGCCGCAGACGCTGTTTGCAGGGGATGCTGAGCTCCAAGTGTTGGTGTTTGCAGGAGTAGTTGTGGGAGGCCTTTTTTTTAATGCTTAAATTCAATCAGGAATGTGCCAAGATAGCATGAAATCAACTAAATGTAATTAAGCAAAAACTATTAGCTTGATTGCTAAACCAGTCTTCCTCTCATGAATATGCATGAGAATAATTGATATTAATTCTTTTCAAATCTGAAGCACATTAGTCCTGCATATTATAGTGTAGAGTTTTTGGAAGACTAAACCAGTTCCACTGCTGCTTTCTCACCAAAAGGCATAATTAGTCTTGCTGCAGGGAGATTTACCGAGTCATTGATGCCATCCTGAGCTGCCACATAGAGAGGAAATTAGAACAGAGCTCAAGTGATGTTTTGCCTGAAAAAAACAATGACCTGTTTAACATTTCTTCCAGAAACGTGTTAGGAAAAGTGACAAATCCATTTACCAGCATCAGCCACACTAATGGCACTGTGAAGAGACAGGGAGGCCTGCAGGAGCAGTAAATCCCTGTGGACAGAAGGGCAGGGGCAACATCCTCTCCTGCTGAATGAGCTCGAGACCAGCATGGCCCTGGCAGCTGGGTGTCCAGGTGTCCAGGTGTCCAGGTGTCCAGTGTCCAGGTGTGCAGGTCTCCAGGTGTCCAGTGTCCAGTGTCCAGGTGTCCAGGTGTCCAGTCTCCAGGTGTCCAGGTGTCCAGTGTCCAGTGTCCAGTGTCCAGGTGTCCAGTGTCCAGGTGTCCAGTGTCCAGGTGTCCAGTCTCCAGGTGTGCAGGTCTCCAGGTGTCCAGTGTCCAGTGTCCAGGTGTCCAGGTGTCCAGTCTCCAGGTGTCCAGGTGTCCAGTGTCCAGTGTCCAGTGTCCAGGTGTCCAGTGTCCAGGTGTCCAGTGTCCAGTGTCCAGGTGTCCAGGTGTCCAGTCTCCAGGTGTCCAGGTGTCCAGGTGTCCAGTGTCCAGGTGTCCAGTGTCCAGTGTCCAGGTGTCCAGTGTCCAGGTATCCAGGTATCCAGTGTCCAGTGTCCAGGTGTCCAGTGTCCAGGTGTCCAGGTGTCCAGTGTCCAGGTATCCAGTCTCCAGGTGTCCAGTCTCCAGGTGTCCAGTGTCCAGGTGTCCAGGTGTCCAGTCTCCAGGTGTCCAGGTGTCCAGGTGTCCAGTCTCCAGGTGTCCTGGTGTCCCTGGGCTGCTCCCAAGGGCTGCCTTCAGCTCCCCCAGCTGCTGCTGCCCCTGGGCTCCTGCTGCAGCTTGTGGGGGCTTCTCCCCTGGGTTTCAGAGGGCATAATTTTTTTTTTTAACTGATTCCTGGAATAAGAGCATAAAATTTATGCCGAGGCACTTCTGCTGCCTCACAGGCTGTCCTTGGGGTGCAGCCTCTGACCAGGCTTTGCCTGGACACTCAGCCTGATCGAAGAGGAGCTTTGGAGGCCCCTCTTGCGCTGATGGGAAAGCCGTGGGCTCACACAAGGGGTTACAGCTGTTACCCTTGCAGTGCCTGCAAGGAAATTCAATGTTAACATTCTCGTTTTTTTCTAAAGAGACTTATGAAGCTTCTGCAGGTGGTGGGAAACAGACTAGCAGGAACACTCTAAGCTCTGAGCACCTTCCAAGCTCTTAGTTCTTCATTCTGCTAAAACCTTTTGCTTTCTTGCCAGCTCCTCAGCTCTCCACCATGCCCACACCCCCTCCTCCTGTCTGGCAGGCAGAGCTGGTGTCAGACAAAGGACTTTGATGCAGGGACACATCACACAGGAGTCCACCTTCCCAAGGCAGGGTTCCCAAGGCTTTTCCCTAGAGCAGAGCATGGAACCCTCGCTGACAGCTTTGGCACAAAGTGATTGAAGTGTTTTAATCTCAAGCACAGATGGTTTTTCCCTTTATAAGCACCAAACACTGGATTAGATCGCACAGATTTAATAAATAGCAACAACTGTATACAAACTGCTTACAAAAGCTGCTAAAAACTAATCCTTGGCAACAAATCATTCATATTAGCATGGGGCCATAGCAAGTGGTAAGTAGAGCCAGTGGACAGCAAATCTGTGGGAACATAAAAGGCAGCTCCACATCAGTAGTTCAATAAGAGAGTTTGATCTTGCCTCACTAGGAGAGTTTTGATGCATTCTTGCTATAAATATAGAAGATGAAACAGAGCTGTGGAGACGTATACTTGGTTCTTTGTTGGGGTGCCTTTTCTTCTTCTTCCTTCTTTTTTTTTTATTTTCTTTTTTGTTTGTTTGTTTATTGTTGTGTTGCTTTTGAGGTTTTTTTAAACTCAATTTGAGCTCAGAAAATGCTCAAACTCTTTGAAGTGTTCGCTGGCAGTCTGGGAATATTCACTCCACACTTGCCGACTTCTGGACATGGACACGAGAACAAACCTTTCCAAAGCACAGGGGATAAACACCAGCTGGGGCAGCCCTCGGCTCCCCCACAGCTTTGCCAGCCTTTCCTGCATCCCTGCATCCCAACGGCACAGGCAGCACCAGCACCTGCCTCTCCCAGAGCAGCCCCTTCTGCTCTCACCCCCTGAAAAGTGCCTTTACAGGAGGAAAATGAACATGAAGCCCCACTGGCCATTTTGATAGGGAGCAGAGCTGGCTTTGTTTTGCTTCTTGGAGCGGTTGGGCTGTTTGATTTTTAGTGGTTGGCTTACTGATATTTTGCATTTTCTCCTAATAAAAGTCACCTGAAACTGCTTGGGAAATGCAGATGTGCTGCCTTCTAGGGAAGGGTTATTGCAGAGAGGGGAGGGGAAGAGAAAGCTGAACAGTGCCAGGTGGTATATCTGATTTTAATCCAAGTGGAGAACAGCAAAGAGCAGCATGGAAGATTAAGGGAAATGACACACCTCACTGGGGTTTAGTGCATTTTCCAGTTACTTTTTTTCCTTTTTTTTTCTTTTTAATTCAGGGTTTCTGTGTTAATATAGGATGGTACCACCCTGTACACTGGGTGATAGAAATTAATCTTGTCATGAATGTACTTCTCTGAAGGGCTGAGCCTTCCTGAGCCCTTAATTTGAGCTGATTGGACTGGCTCATTATCATAGCAGCAGACACTGGAACAGCAAAGCTGAACCTAGCTGGAGCTTGCACGAGCACCCAGCACCTCTGACTGTGGCACTTGTGACAGTCACTGCCGTGGGACTGGGCTGCAAATGAGGCACAGGGTGAGCCCAGCACGGGGAGAAACCCACTGCTGAGCGGGGAAAGCAAGGCCAGGGCTAACTGCGAGTTGTTTAAAGAAGGCAAAATTATAAGGGCAAAACCAGTCAGCATGCCAGGGAAATAAGTTTATAAGAATTATCAAGGGATCTAGGAATAACCTTTCCACGGCTGCAGCCTGGCACAGACGTGAATGAGCATCCCTGGCAGCTGAGGGCTCTCTCTCCATGTGTTCCATGGAATGAGCTGGCAATTCCCACGGCGTGCTGAACGGCCAGACTGCTCAGCGCAGCTAATATTGGCTAATTGTTTTCCTTTATGTCTTGGAAAGAAGAAAGAGTCCTAGGGGCAGTGACACCGGGGCCATGTGTCCCAATTAACCTGCTGCAGGTTGTGCCAATCTGCTCTCTCCTGCATCCCCCTGCCCCACGGGGCACGGAGCGTGTCTGTTCCCATGGCCACTCTCCCCTGGAAAAGAAGGAGGAAGGAGAAAATGTGCTGCTTTCTATTTATGAATGTCCTGCCTTTGCTGCAGCCAGGCAGAAGGGTCTGACTTCTTTTCGCTCTTTCTCTCTTTCCCATTTCTCTGTCAATTGATTGCTCACTGCCAGAGGGCATTATTGGCTTCAAAAGCTCCATTTTCTACTTCCCGAGCTGCTCATCTTCTGCTGGCTCGTTGCTGTTCCTGGAGGTCAGACCCCAGCCCCAGAGTCTTTAGGCTGTTTTGGATTTGACCTTGAGAGCTTCTTTTGCTCACCCCACCACATGAAACAATCCTTTGATCATTGTAGGCATGTACTTAAAAAAACAAAATCCAGCGGGCAGAGATTATTTAATTACATCAGAGGCGAGCGGAAATAAGCTGGAACCAAACCACTCCCTGCTCTGGGGTGCTGGGGCCTGTGGCACACACCAAAAACCTGCTTCAGTTCTGTAACTGAGCAGCAGCTGTGCTCTGGTCCCAGCTTTTCCTATGCTTAAATTCAAGGGTTGCAAGACGCAATTGTGCAAATTACATTACAATTACAGCCTGTTCCTGAAGCATTTCCACCTGGAATGAAAATTCCTAAACTGTAACTTTCAGCAGTGGCCACTGAAAGCACCAGGCAAAAAAAAAAGATGGGAGTAGTGAATCCTGAACTTCTGTGCCACGCTGGCCAGCCTCATCTGGCCTGGCTGGGGAGGCGCGGAAGAGACGGCGGTAAAAAGGCAGAGGTAAAAACGCATTACAGAAAACATTTTTCTTAACTAAGCTGCTTATACACTGTTCCCTGCCGTGCTCTAGAGAGTTAGCTTGGTTTGCAGAGCCTCATGAGATTCAAATCTTTGGCACGAGGTTTCTGCTCTCCTCTGGGCAGCAGCATCTCTGCCAGACAGCAGAGCAGGGGGTGGGTTTGTCCAGAAGGGGCTCCTTAGATCAGCACTACCAGGAGCAGACCCTGCTCCTGCAGGCACAGGCTGGCACAGGCTGTCCTCTTCTGGGCTGAACAAGCCACACACGGAGCTGCCACTCCAGCAGCTAAGCTTGACTGGCTTTGGGCAGGCTGGAGTCAAACCAGGCAGGCTGGGGCGTTCTGGCTGACATCCTGCTTTGGGAGACGTGGAGAGGTCCTTGGCTGTACTGAAGCTGCCACGTGTAAGAGGTGACACTCTTGGAAAACAAATAAAAACCCCACACACACTCTGTTAGGGCAGGAGGGGGAGGGATGGGTCCTGTTTAAAGATGTCCTAATCGAATCCATCCCCTTCTACACCTCTAGGTTTTGCTCCAAAATCCAGTTAAACCACAAACCTACCAAAGATCCCAGCTACCAAAGGGAGGGTAATGAAGAGACTAGGGAAGAAAATGAGTGGCAAAGCTGTGCTCCTGGATTGTTTCAGTACTCCTTGGGAGAGCACCGAGTTCCTGACAATTTACCTTTCAAATCTCTCAAATAAAACAACTCTTGAAAATTGCCAAAACATTATTAACACAAACAGCAACACACAGCAGGGTGGTTTTGTCAGGTGACAGCGGAGGCTGCTCTCCCCAGCTGTCAGGAGCAGCAGCTGAGGCCACACCAGGTGGGTTTGGCTCCACTGGCAGGGGGGCACAGATGTGGGACCCTCCCTGTGCCCCTGCACCCCACGAGTGGAGACCACCAGTCCCACTCAAACCCCGGGTGCGCTGCTGCTGCAGCCTGAGCAGAGCTCCCTCGAGCACAGGATTCTCCAGGACTGGAACACGGGGTGTAACGGGCGTCCTCCTGTCAGTGCCACCTTCTGCAAAACCCCCCGGCTCTGCACCAAATTAATTCCCAAAGAAATGAGCTTGAAACTAGTGCGGGACCATGCCCAGCCCCCGTGAGAGGCAGCCTGGAAGAAGGGCCCTGGAGCGCATCCTGCAGGGCTCACCTTTCTTCCAAGACTTGTCCCTCCAGGTTCGGATGCTCAGCAGAATCCCACTTGGACCCTGTGGTCCAAGAATCCCTTCCAAACTTGCTGTTTGCAGAAAACAATTGCAGCCAATTTCCTTTTATGTGAATACGGTGGAAGGCGTAAAAGAAATGGGAAATTTGGAGGGGATTGGACAGTTTCTTACACAAAAATACAAGTGTTATTGTAAAAAAAAATTACTTTGAAGAAAAAAGTAACAATCACCAAGTCTCTGTGTTTGCAGTGCAGTGGCTGTGATGCCTAAAGATTTTTTAGCTTTTAATATATTTTTAATTTATTTGTAGCCTTGCAGATTTTTAATCTATAGTTGCATGGTTTCTAGTGCTTTTCCTGACTTTTCTCACAGTAAGCTAACCCTAACTAACGCATTCTTTAAAATCTGTTTATTCTTATTCTTAAGAAGGTAATTTCTGACAATCTTGTTTTTCGCCAGAACTTAAAAGACATAAAAGCACTGGGGAAAGAAACCCCTGGACCAAGTCCATGGGGCTGGACCAGGGGTGGGTCACTGGGTCAGCTGATCTCCTATTGGATGTACCTGCTAGTTAAACTAATTAATTAACCTTATAAAAACTGTAGAAATCCTTTCTCACGTGTGCACAGAGCCACACTTGTGCACCTGAAAGCTTTCACTAAAGAGTTGCTTTTTATATTATCACTCTTCATACTGCTTGGAAAGTTTTGTGTTTTTATTCCAGCCAGCAGCTGCTGCTTTGAAATCAGGCTCTGGCAGATGTTATTTTGGGGTATTTAAGCCAGGCTCTTGCTGTCACCATCTCAATGTTCTTGGCTTTGTTACTGTTTCTCTGTGTTATTATTCTGAAGAAAATAACTCTGTTTGTGTTCTTTTTCTGGCGAGGAAGGGCCGTGCCAGCCCCAAGTGGCCGTGCTCCAGGTGGCGGCGGCTCAGCCCCTCGCTCCTGCCGCAGGCAGGTGCTGTCACCCGGAGGGATTTCCCTGGCCAGGCACCGGGGTCTGCTGCCTCCCGTGCTGCCTCCCGGAGCTCCTGAGCCGAGCTGCTGCCCTGCCTAGGGCCAAGCCCTGCCTGGGCGTGACGCTGGGCCAGGTGAAAGGGCTGCACACGAGGAGCACAGCCCACCCGGCCACCCCCTGCCCTGTCCCCACCCTCACGCGGGTCTGTGGCACAAGAGCTGGGGTTCACAGGGAAGCCCCAGTCCCTGTTACACGCTGAAAGCTGAGCTCCTGCACCGGGGCCAGCCGGGCTGAGCAGGGACAGCTCAGAGGGACAGCTCGAGGCCAGCTCAGAGGGACAGCTGGGGGACAGCTCAGAGGGGACAGCTCAGAGGGAAAGCTGGGGGACACTTGGAGACATCTCAGAGGGACAGCTTGGGGAGAGCTCGGAGACAGCTCAGAGGGACAGCTCGGGGACAGCTCAGAGGGACAGCTCAGGCACAGCTCGGGGCCGGTTCAGTGTGGCATGGCGCCGTGGGCAGCAGCAGCAGCCCTGGTGTGCAGCAGCCCTGGTGTGCAGGAACCCTGTTTTGCAGCAGCCCTGGTGTGCAGGAGCCAGAGCGCAGGGCTGGGGAGGAGAGGAGAACTCAGGGACGGGAGCACGGTTCACTATGGGATGGCTAATGAGGCAAGTCTGTCTTTTTGCCAGCCTGCTTTTACTGGAGAACCCCTTGGAAATTCCTGGTGGTGAAATGCAGAAAACCAGAAAGCAAAAACCCTGAGTCATCTGTCTCAAACTGTCATAGCAGCTTCCCCTGTCAATCCACATGACCCACTCAATTCTCATCCATCTTCTCCATTTTGGGGGAGTTGTGAAAAATAACTACAACCATTCCAGCTGATTGGCTATAACATATGCTCAAGTGCATACGCAGTGATTTGGCCAAATTCTCCTAAGGCTGCACCACATCTCAGGCTTTGTATAAGCCGGGCAAGAGTACCAGACACAGTCAGGGGACCTGCTCTGCCCTCAGTGCTGCTGTGCCCGGGCAGACAGGCCACAGCTCAGTGCTCTGCAGCAGCTCAGACAGGGGAAAATAATGTAAAAAAAGAACGTAGTTACTAATGTCATTTTCCATTGAGATAGTGCATGAAATCAATCTATCATGCTAAATCTGCAAGTTCCAAACTGTATACATAAGGTATATTAAGGGATTTGGAAAGATTAGGACTGGCTCCTGCGCGCCTGTGTGTGTATAAGCACCGATTGTTTTATCTGTGAATTACCTGCCGCTGCGGAAAAGGCAGGGTAAGGAAAGCGGCCTCGCTGGGAGCAGCACCGGGGGGAATGCTCGCTCAGAGCTGAGCTCTGCCGCTGCTGCTCGGGTGGCAGAAACAGTCCCCGAGCGGTGGGGAGTGTTTGTCCCCTGGCTCCCCCCAGGCCGGGACCCCCAAGGCTGCAGCCCCGAGCCTCGCTCCCTGCCCGGCCAGGTGACGTCCCGACATCTGGAACACCTGCCTCCTCCTCCAAAAACCACTGACCGCTTCCGTGTTAAAAAACACAGCCCTGACCACATCCAGCACTCAAATGCTGCAGCGGCTGCAGCCAGTGGGAGGAAGCTCCTTGCTCCGAGCGGGAGGGGATCCCAGCGTGGCCTTCCCAGGCAGGAATTCCTCATGGAGCACTTGGGACAGGCTGAGCGAGACCGCAGGGCTCGGAGCTTTTAAACCTCCCTCTTGCCTGTGGAGCAGCTCGCTCCTCCCCGGAGCCACCGGGGCTTGCGGCTGCTCCCGACGGGCGACCACGGCTCCCGGCCGGCGAGCTGCCCGGCCCGGGACACAGCCCTGCCTGCCCGGCGCCTGCTCCGCCGGGAATGTCCGGGGGAGTGCCCCGGGAGTGCCCCGGGAGTGCCCCCGGGAATGCCCCCGGGAATGCCTCGGGAATGCCCCGGGAATGCCCCCGGGAGTGCCCCGGGAATGCCTCGGGAATGCCCGCGGCGAGGCCGGGATGCCCTGCCCAGCGCAGCTGCACCTCAGTCCCAGCGTCATGCCAGGGGAGTGCCCGCTGGGAGAGAGTTCCATGGGCAGCAGGTACTGGGAATGCTCGCTGGGAGAGAGTTCCACAGGCAGCAGATACTGGGAATGCTCGCTAGGAAAGTGTTCCATGGGCAGCAGGTACTGGGAATGCTCACAAGGGAAGAGTTCCATGGGCAGCAGATACTGGGAATGCTCACAAGGAGAGATTTACATGGGCAGCAGACACTGGGAATGCTCTCAAGGGAAGAGTTCCACAGGCAGCAGGTACTGGCTGTGGCTGTCAGCAGCAAAGCCCAGCACGACAGAACATGCGCTGTTCCTCGGGGCTCACCTGGGCTGGCTCTGGCTCAGGACACCCTTCCCAGCACTCACAGCCTGCGTAACTACGGGTTATAAAAAGCATCCTCTGAAAAGATTTTCCTGCTGGGTAAAGGCCCATTACCAGGACTTCCTGGCTTAGGCAGCTGCATATAGCAGCAGTAATCCTATTATGCTTATCCTAAACTGTCCTCCACCGAGCAGTGGAGTGAACTTTGCGGAACACTAGAAGCCTAATTAAGCCTCCAAGCCCGCTGTGAGCAGCTCAGTTCTGCCTCTGTGCAGCCGCAGGGTCACGCTGTGATAGAAAACACAAACACCTGTCCCACACGCGCCCCAGGGCTGTCCCCTGGCCCCAGGCAGCTGCTTCGAGTAAATGCATCAAGTTCCTAGCAGGGAGAGCTGTCCTACCAACTCTTTATGACAGAGAGCCCACATCCATGCCCACACACCTGTGGCAATGACTCTGCCCTGGCAAACGGCTGCGCCAAGGCTGAGGGCTGCTCACACACTCCTGCATTGCTGTGAGGACAAAGAAGCCTGGTACTGATCAGCCACGAGCCCGGCCCTTCTGGAGAGGCTGTGTAAGGAAGCAGCATCACGCCCACAGCCGGCACAAGACAGCCGGGCTGCAGCAGCCCTGGAGCCTCAGGCTGTGCCACGGTGTCAGGACAGCTTGGAAAGGCCTAGCTGCTTCATTCCAGCTGCATGAGCCTGCATGGCAACATCCATGCTTCTCCCAAAAGCTTTTCACACCTGACAATCTTTGAATGCCTCCGGAGAAAGCTGAATATCAAGGAGATTTCCTGGGCAGAAACCAAAGGGATGACGAAGGAGAGAGCAGCTGCAGCTGGAGAGGGCTAAATGGATGATTATCCTGAAATCCTAACATTGCTAACTAAAGTCTCAAACATTGCTTTAAAAACCCCAACACAGCTCTCAGTCCTGCACACAGCACGTGTCTCCCTGCAGTGGCACTCTGCGCGCTGCATGCCCAGGCCTGGACAGGACCAGACCTGACCCGGGGATGTCACAGCACATTTGCAGCACAGCAGGAGGTGCTGGCATCACCCCGTGCATGGCCAGCACGGCTTCACTGCTAACCACCCCTAAACACGGATTTCTGTGACTTTTTCAGAGCTTCCTTGTGCCTTTTCCTAATGGAGGGCACATCTGACACATAGCTCTAGAAATTAGTATCTTCAAATGCTTGCTTTTTTGGTGTAATAGACTGAGACTGGCTAAATACTTGTGCTCTTGTCTTGGCTGGCTGGTAACCCAGATACTATTAGTGAAGCACAACTGGGTCATGAGAATTAATATTAGCATCTGCGTTAGCTGCTTTATTTACAGCCCTGTAGCTGTCAAAAGTTGTGGTAGCTATAAAGGAACGCGGTTTATTCACGCTGACACCAGCCCTGGAATAGCAGGACGAAGGCTGGCTGGCTCCTCGGGACCAGGCTGGGCCCGTGGCAAGCACAGCCCCAAGCTGGGCAAACGCCCTGTGGACAGTCTGGGGTGAGGGGGACAGCTCGTCCCAGCTCACAGGGCCAGCAGAAGCCTTGGCTGCAGCACAGCCCAGCACGTCCTCTGCCTGCACTGCCCCACGCCAGGGTGAGATTCTGGGAGAACACAGGACGGAAGGACCCCTAGGTTATGGTCAGGTTATAAAATCTCTGATCACCGTTTCAGTATAATTAAGGAATAATTAACCTCCCAGCTCAGTAATTACAGAAGCCTCAGCCCCACGAGGAAGCAGCACAGGTCCCTGGGGGCGGGCAGTGGTCAGTGGGGACACCCCGCAGGCCCTGCTTGGGGCACAGCGAGGGCTCCCTGCTGAGGGCAGTCAGCCGGGCAGGACCCTGAGCACACAGGGTCTGCGAACAGCACCAGTATTTTCGTTTCCAGCCATAGACCAGAAGAGGCAGCGAGGGGGGCTGTGGCTCCTCTGTCCAGGGTGCTGCAGCCAGGAGCTCCCTGACACGCAGGTGCTGTCACACCTGGGCAGGCAGCGCAGGGCCAGCCTTGGCCTCCGCCTTGGAGCCAGCAGCTGTGACACAGTGGGACTCCAGCCAGTGCACCTCCTGCTGCTGCACCCTGTGAGGTGGCCACTGCCTCCTCTGGCAGCTGCCACCTCCCCCCAGGTTCTGCCTCCTTTCCAAAATCACCCCTGACCATCACAGCCATCCCGTGAACAAAGCCAGTGCTGGGGTTCAGCTTCACATCAACTGAGATTATACAGATTTCTGAGCAACTGAAGTCTCAGCAAGGACATCTTTAAATAACCATTGGCAGGGGTCTTTTTATCAGCAAAATTATTAGAAATATTTTGTCTTATCAGTAAAAATTATCAATTTATCACCCAGTCTGCTCAGAAAACCATGAACAAAGAAAACTAGAAAACAGTTTCACAAACTGACTTTCACAAACTGACTAGGCAACAACACTGCCAGTTCTCTGGGTACCCAGCAGTGATGTTAAACCAGTACAAAACGGCAGAGCAGACTTGGAGACACAGCCATTGCAGGCGGGAAAGGAGCTTGGGCTGCGCTCTGCTGGTGCTTTGCCTCAGGGCCAGGGCTGGAAGGAGCTTGGGAGCCCCGAGGGCAGGGCAGGGCAGCACGGAGGGAGGCGTCCCTGCCCCATCACTGCTGCACTGCCCATCCTCCCGCCCGTGGGTCAGGCAGTCAGCACCAGTGCAGCACCTGCGCCAGGAATGCAGCTGCCTGCTGACAGCCCAGGGTCACCCCACCAACCACAGCATCCTCCACGTGGGCACAGCAATCCTCACGTGCCTCTTGCATTCCTGCCTCAGTTGCTGCATGGATGAATTCTGCAGCCATTACAACACCACAAAGGCAACATCTATTTTTTAAAATGAGGAATCTGGCGGTCCCAGAGCCAGAGGCATTGTTCTCTGTTGGGTTTGGATACGTCAGATGCTGAGTTTCTTTTTTCCTTCAAGACACACAATTAGCCATCTGGAAGCTTCATCAACACACCAAAACAGCAGCTATAATTGTGCTTATTAAAGAAGAGGCGAAATCTGTCCTGCAGAAAGCAAAACTCTGCCTAGCACATGAACCCACGGCGAGTGTGACTCCCGTGGCCAGCAGTAACTGGTGAGAAGAGAAACTGTGCCTGAAGCATGAAGTGCAGGGTGAGAGGAGCAGCCCTCTGCTCTCAGCTTTGCCCGCTGCTGTTCGTGGCACAGACCCACCTCCAGCCTGAGACAAATACTCCCAAACTGCAAAATCCAGCAAAACCCAGTGACTGCCTCAGAGTGCATTTCACACGGCAAGGAATTGCCAGTCCTTGGAATTCTACGGGCCTGCTTAGGCTGAGGATGAGCAGAGGAGAGGTGGCAGCAACAGGAAGCTCCCCCAGCGGGTGACTTTGTCCTCAGGAGCCCCACAGGAACAGCACAGCAGGGTCTGCACTTGGCTTGGCCCACACCCAGTGCCAACCATGCCCCACCTGTTCCACCACCCCATCCCTGCTCACTCTGCAAACCTAAAACCCCTGGATCCTAAAGATCCCATTGTGCACATCCAGTGGCAGAAATTTGTCCCTGGAGGGTTGGATCACGTGTGGGTAGTGGGCAACAGCTGTTTGCATACAATCAAGTGTGATTAACCTTGAGAATACATTACTGCCACTCAACTCTCCAGAAACCCCACCCTAGCCCCCCCAAATCCTGCTCACTGAATCTCCTTGAACAAGAAGGGCCTGCAGGGAACGGGGGGATGCTTCACTGCACCCCCCTCACCAGCACTTGCAAGTCCCACCTGAGGATTACACAGAATTCCTCCCAGCAGTAAAAGCTCCAGGAGTACAATGCAGAAGTATTTGGAACACTTGAAAATACTGACAAATGCTGCTCCTGGATCTGAAGAATGAGTTGGAGCTGTTGCTCTCTGCATTGCTGCTGTGGGGCCAAGAGCTTGGGGCAGGGGCTGCTCTCCTCACGCAGAGGTTCACGGGAGGGAAATGCAAGGAGAACAGACAATATGTGAAGAACTGGTAGAAAAAAAGAGGTGCTCTGACTGGTTATTTCTGACAGAGAGCTCTGAGCTTCTGCTGGCTTTAGCTTTGCTAACTGTACTTTTTAATTTTGGCAAGGATGCCTGGAGCCCAGGAAAGGAATGCACTGCATATATAATTATAAATCAAAATATAATACAATATAATACAATAAGCAAAATGAACACTGAAAAATACCACTCACTAGCTGCATATGACATCTACCTAATTGCTCCAGGCTGTGAGTCACCACTTGAGTTAAAGAGGTGCAGCGGGGCGCTGAGGGCCAGCTCTGCACCGGCGCTCGGGCTCTGTTCCCCGGGCACCTGCCTCGTGTGGAAGGGAAACCCAAACCCAGCTCAGCCTCCCCAGGGCCCTGAGCTCGGCCCTGTCCCACCTCGCTGCCCTCTCACAAGCCTCAGCACCAGGCTGTACCTCCCGTGTTATGGGCAAAGAGTTAAATGCCTGAGACATGGGATCACAGACCTGAGAGCAGCCCGAAGCTGCAAAAAACCCGGGGCTGGGGCAGAGCTAAACATCGCCGTAAAAGGCAGACACTGGAACCTCCAGGAGATGGACACCTACACCAGGGCAGTGCTTTCCCAGAGGAAAAAAGGGAGAAAGAGAGGTTGTTGCCATGCCCCGAGGGCTGGAGCACATGTTTGTGACTAGAGGAGCCAGTCCAAACTCTAATCCCTGCCCTGCCAGGCTGGAGCAAACCTTGCAGGGAGAGAAACGATCCGACAGCGCTGCTGAGCTTTAGTGCTGGGCATGGGAGGCTGTGAGGAGCAGAAAAAGCTGGTGGAATTGGTGTTTTTAAGTGACCATTTTATCATAGAATATTCTGAGTTGGCAGGCACCCACAGGGACCATTGAAATGCAACTCCTGGCCCCGCACAGGACAGCCCCAAAAATCCCACCACGGGCGATCAAGGATTTAGAAAACAGAAAGGTGAGGGTGAGAGGGACAAGGATGCAAATTCAACAGTCTCTGCTGCTGACCGTAATGCCCGAAAGATCACATTTGCATGGAGATAATGAGCAGGAGGATGGGTGCAGGAGGAAAACCGCCCTGTGTGCAGCGACACGCTCCCCAAACGCCTCTGCACACACAGAGCTGCCCCGCGCTGCGATGCCCCGGCCACGCCAGCAGCCACAGCAGCACCCTCCCGAGCCCCTGCTCCCGCCGCTCCTGCGGACTTCCAAAACCAGCAGCGCAAAACAATTCAGTGCTGCTTCTCTGCAAGATGTCAGGATCCCATAACAATAAGTCACGATGATTTCACAGCAGCTTTCAGCCAGTTTCCGTCCTGCTGCCAAAGCCGTGTGTCCTTGGCTTTAAACTGCTTTCTCCCCACTGGAATCCAGCCACCTCTGCACTGGGACACACTGGGATTTTAATCCTGTAATTGACAGCATCAATCCTGGCCTCAGGGAGTTTCCTGGGAGTGAGGAACATGCTGCAGCAGCCTTCAGTTCTCTTTGCAGACAATCAAATATTTCCAGCAAGCTGTAAATCTTTGAGAAGTGAGCTGGGCTTTGGTCATCATTACTTAAATGGAGTGGATGGCAGAAGGTAGGCACCCGAAACCCCAATAAAAACCCCAGCCAAAAGGTGTGAATATTTCATTCCTCTTCTAGAACAGCAGGAACGTCACGGGATGTGACAATGCTGATGGCCTCCTGGCCTGCAGCTCTGGCTGGCCAAAGCAAGGCAAAAAAAAGCCTTTATTGCACCATTTTCTTTACAGGATTCCAGAAAAGCTCTTGGTACCTTTGAAACATCAGCAACAACCTGAGAAGACTGGGAGCATTTCCTTTGTGGGGTTTTAGTTCCTAATGTACTTCACGTTTGTGATGCTTGGGATGGGAATGACAAGGATTAAAGCCCATAAATCGAGGCTCCCAACACCCTGTGTGTGGTTTCAGTCAAGCAGATTTGTTTACAGCATTTTAAGGGCACTGGGAGGTTTGAGCATTTTTACCAGCTGTTCCTTGTGATTTTTGGGCAGCTGTCAGGATGTCATTGTCATTCCCAGCACATCTCGAGGAGGCTCCCAGAAGCCAGGGAATGGCAGCCAGGCACTCCAGAGGTTCACTGTGCCCTGCACTCTCTGCTGTCCTTGGGAAAGGAAAATCCCCCCATCTGCTGTGCCTTGGAGCCTGAGGGGTCTGCGGGTCACGAAGCTCCTCTCATTGAATGCAAGATGCAAAGACAGAAAGGAAGAACTTTTAAAACATTACTTGAGCCCTCTCAGAGCTTCTCACTAGAAGCTTTTGACTGGCTGAGAGAAACAAAAAGGTATTAACTGTGATGCTGAAAAGAGAGCCCCTTGCTCTCAGAAGGGGACTTTCCAGAGGATCTCATAGCACTCCGGGTTCATGTGATTGTCCCCTGCAGTCACCCTTTCTGATCTTCTGATCCACATCTGCTTTCCCCTGCAGGAAATTACCTGCTGTGCTTGGTGGCTGCTCTCCATCTGGTGAGGGATGGATCTTCATGGTAAGGCCTTCACGATATACAGGCTGTAATTTGGGTGTTTCCCTTTCTGCACGTGAAATTAATTTTTGATTTGCTCCTACTACAGAGCTTTTTTGTGGTTTGTTAATGCATTTTTTTTCTTCATTGATAATGCTTCCAGTGATCCATTTGCCTGTGAGCTCCAGCAACACGGAGCACATTTGGTCCTGGGACAGGGCTCAGTCAGTGCAAGGAAATAACTCGGATACTGCTGATGTTGATGCAGTACCTGCTCTTCACACTTTCAAACTTGATTACAGGCAGAAGGGCCCTTTGCAGGGCCATCAGGATAACTAGAGACTGAAGGGCTTTACTGTGTGCACAGACCAAGCTCATCTCAGCCACAATTCAGGCTGATGAAACAATCAGTCCCCCTGCTTCACAGAACAGGCTTTTAAACCCTGTCATTAGGAAGGTTAAAGAAAGCTGTAGTCTCTCAGCTCTTCCCTGTGCAAAACAGAGCACAAATTAGTATAAATCAGCCCCTCAGCACAACTCTAATTGGCATTTAGACTGCTAAAGAGCTGAAGACAAACCTACATTGAGACCGAGAGCATGAGTGTGCACAGTGACACAGGAGGCAGGTGACAAAGGGCCTGGGCACGGAGGGCAGGAACGAGGGAATGCCTGGGGAGACCCAGTCCCAGCAGGGAGGAACAGCACTCACTGTTAAGGCACACACACTGGAATCAGGGAGTCGGGGTCCTTTTCCCAACTGTGGCATTTTGGATTCGTTCTATGACCTTGGGTAAATAATTTATTCTCTTTGTGCACAGTTTGTTCATCTGTAAAAGGATGTGAACAGCTACTGCTCAGAAAGGTTGGCTTTTCCTGGCTGAGGTGAAGGCATGAGTCAGGGCAGACTTTGGCAGATGTGCCAAGAGACACCACAGAGGTAAAAAGTGCAAATAATTACTGTTTCTGTTACCTGAGGTAGTGTTAATCACAGATGTGTCAGTGGTGCAGCACTGACCAGAAGAGCTGCCTGCCATGGGAGCAGGATGAGTTGCCAGGCCAAGAAGAATAACAGAATATTGTATTTTCTCTCGGTGTTCTCCAACCTTACTGTGGATCTCCAACAGAAAACTGTAGGTTTTCTCCAACCTAATGCACAGTAGATATACTCACTTGGAATCTTGTGAGCTGGCTGAGGGTGATACAAAGTCCCTCACACGGAGCAGCTTGGACGTGACCACGTTTTCAGTCCCTTTCTATGGAAATAGTCATTCTAGTGCACAACAGTCCTCCCTACAGAACCTTCCTGTCTGCTTTGGGTACCTAAAATGGGTTTTTGGGGTCCATAACCAACCATTTTTCTGCACTTTAGAGTGACTGTGAGCATCACCAGTGGGATGTGGAATGGTCACAGTAACATTCAGTGATTTGATGAGCACAGCAGCTGACAGAGCTGGCAGCCTGGACTGAGCAAAGCTCAGAATTTCTGTCAATAGCCAGCATCCGCACCGAGACACCCGAGAACAGAATTCATCTCCCAATAATTAGAAACCCTTTTAAGTCAAGATATAATGCTGATGGTCTGTGTAACTTTGTATTTACTTTTTGTTTCCAGTAATGTTGGTAATGTACAGCGTCTCCTCCGTGGTAAGTGTCCACAGAACACCACGAAAGCCCTGTGCTGCTCTCCCTGCTGTTTGCTAGTGGTGTGAAAATGCAGAGCCAGCCGGTTCTCAGTGTCTCAGTGTCTCAGTGCTGGCCTGGATCCCTGTGAAGTCTCCGACTTCCACCTCAGTGCACAGCAAAGAGAAACCCAGCAGCAGCAATGCTGTTGTGGCATCAGCCTCTGGCAGCCTCCATCTCACCAGGGGACACGTGGGGACACTGCACAGGGAGCAGGGGAGCAGAGCAGGGTCTGGCAGGGCAGGGCCCCCACGGGGTCAGCGCTGCTCTGCTCCCGTGGGGTGTAAAGCAGCCCTGTGCCCCACCAGGGAGCACTGCTAGGGTCAGTAACAAACCAGCCTGGACTGCAGATGATTTCTCCTGCTCACACAACAGCAAACAGCATCCACACAATTGCCTCGAATTGCTTAGATTTCTATATCTTTTATGAAAAAGAAACCATGTGTGCAGATAAGGGAGCTCACATTTTAGGAGTTTCCTATTATAGATGTCATTCCCAATGGTTAACTCATCCAAGTGTGACTTGAGTAGCCCACATCATCAATATTAAATGTGACATTTACTATCAAGAGCAAAGTTTTGGGGCTGCTGCCAGCCCCACTCACAGAGCTGTAAATATTTTGATCACGGAGCAGGCAGGAGAGGGAGCGGCTCAGCCTCGCTCGCGGGGACCCGGGGCAGCTGAGGCTGCTTCCACAGAGCCCGAGGGGCTCAGCTGGGCAGCCCGGGCAGGGGCTCCCCAGCTGGCAGCCAAGGCCGAGAGCGACCCTGTGCCCAGGCTGGTCCCTGCTGGGCGTGGGACGGGCACACGGGAGGATGGAGATGGATGGAGATGTGACCCAGGTGTTCCTGCAGTGGGGACACACAGGAGGATGGAGATGTTCCCCAGGTGCTCCTGCAGTGGGGGCACGCTGCAGAACAGCTCCAGCAGTCCTGCACATTCCTGCACTGACCTGAGCACGGCACAGCCTGGGAACAGAGCAGCCACAGTGCCTGGGGAGAGAACCCCTGGGCCACCACAGCCCCCAGTTTCCAACAGAATCAGCAACGTGCCACCTTCCCTCCTGGACACCAGCTGAAGTCTGGCAAGTGACTTGTGCAAGGATTTGACCCTCTGGTGGTTTTACAATCACTTTGGAGGTGCTTTGTGCAATGGTTTGACCCTCTGGTGGTTTTACAATCACTTTGGAAGGGACTTGTGCAATGATCTGACCCTCTGGTGGTTTTACAATCACTTTGGAGGTGATTTGTGCAATGGTTTGACCCTCTGGTGGTGTTTCACAAACGGTTGCCCACGGCTGTGGCAGCCTGGAGCTGCAGCTGTCTGGGGTGTTGGCAGCTCAGCTGAGCCCCACGTGTCCGTTTGCAGCCATCCCTGCAGGGCTGCTGGGCCCGTGCTGGGCTCTCCTGCAGCTCTGTGGCAGCAGCTCCTGGAGGCAGTGAAGCTCTGCTGAGCCATGCACAGAGGCACAAACCCCAGGAGCTGCTGTTTGAAATATGCTGCATTTCAACAGCATTTTATGGGGAAGACTTTTTGGAAGACTATCAAACTGTGATTTTGAGGATGTGACCCAAAACTACACATGATGAAGAAGTCTGCAAGGTCTCATTAGTAAGGAATGGAGAAGTATAATAAAAACTGCAAATACCAACTAGCTTCATTACTTCCATTACCATCTTTTATCTTTAATTGTAAGCATCAATTTTTAATAAAGAAACTTCATGTCCCTGTGAGTTAGATCTTACTGAGAGAGACTTTCATTGACTGCAGGAGCACAGCCAGGCTAGCTGGGCCATGCAGACTGAGAAACAGGGTGGAGCAGCATCGAGCCTCTCACTCGTTGTGGTCTGCACGAGGAGCAGAAACCCTTGTTAAACCCTGCTCGGTGTCATTTAATGTTATTAGCCCTCCTGCACCAGAGGGATTTTACTGCTCCTCCAAATAATGACAAGCAGTGCAGCTGGACAGAGATGAGCTATTCACTCCCGTGATAATTGCTGCACAGTGACACTAAAGAAGCATTCACCAAAAACTTCCCAGGTTAATGATGTTTAATTCGTTATTAAATGCAGCTCATTACTGTTGGCCATTCAGCAGCCATCATCTTTGCTAATACTGCTGAATGCCTTGCAGTGGTCAGCCAGCAGGGGGGAAGGCAAGTTTTAAAAATATATTTTCACTTCAGAATAAAAATAAAAACAATTTCTGCCAGTGTTTAGTAATGAAATAATGCCTAATATCTTCTCAATCCCTTGCTTCTCTGTAAAATCAGAGTAGTCAGTTGTTTGCTCCTGGAACTAACATCTCCTTTACATGAGATGTTAAAGCTGAATTTCAGTGCAATCAAATCTCTATATTCAGCACTTGTCGCCTGCCTGCTCCCCTCATGCTGCTCCAGGGGGACAATAATCTTAACCCCAGCCTGTCTCTCAGCCTTTCCTCATGAGCCCACAGGCTTCCCCAGCAGGTACAGGCTCTCCTGCTCCTGAGGAGCTCCCAGCTGAGCTGCAGCCCCACGCTGAGGGGCCTGGGGCTGTGACACAGGGCAGGGCACACCTGAGGGATTTGGGGCTGTGACACAGGGCAGGGCACACCTGAGGGATTTGGGGCTGTGACACAGGGCAGGGCACACCTGAGGGATCTGGGGCTGTGACACAGGGCAGGGCACACCTGAGGGATCTGGGGCTGTGACACAGGGCAGGGCACACCTGGGGGCCTGGGGCTGTGACACAGGACAGGGCACACCTGGGGGCTGTGACACAGGGCAGGGCACACCTGAGGGATTTGGGGCTGTGACACAGGGCAGGTCACACCTGGGGGCCTGGGGCTGTGACACAGGGCAGGGCACACCTGGGGGCTGTGACACAGGACAGGGCACACCTGAGGGATTTGGGGCTGTGACACAGGGCAGGTCACACCTGAGGGCTGTGACACAGGGCAGGGCACACCTGAGGGATTTGGGGCTGTGACACAGGGCAGGTCACACCTGGGGGCCTGGGGCTGTGACACAGGGCAGGGCACACCTGGGGGCTGTGACACAGGGCAGGTCACACCTGGGGGCTGTGACACAGGACAGGGCACACCTGAGGGATCTGGGGCTGTGACACAGGACAGGGCACACCTGGGGGCTGTGACACAGGGCAGGTCACACCTGGGGGCCTGGGGCTGTGACACAGGGCAGGGCACACCTGAGGGGTCTGGGGCTGTGACACAGGACAGGGCACACCTGAGGGCTGTGACACAGGGCAGGGCACACCTGAGGGCTGTGACACAGGGCAGGGCACACCTGAGGGATTTGGGGCTGTGACACAGGGCAGGGCACACCTGGGGGCTGCAGCCAGGGCAGGGCACACCTGGGGGCTGCAGCCAGGGCAGGCTCCCAGTGCACCCCAGCTCACCCGGGCTGCTCGTGTGCCACGGGTGCCGGAGGCTGCCCAGATGGTGCTCTACTTCCAAAGCTCATTAGGGAAAGGGGCTCGGTGACTCAAGTCTAATTCCACATAAATGTTTCTCCGAGCCCTCGAGTACAGTTCCCAAACTCCCCTCGAGTACAGTTCCCAAACTCCCCTCGAGTACAGTTCCCAAACTCCCCTCGAGTACAATTCCCAAGCTGGAGCCCTCGCTTTTGATCTGCAGACCCTGCCCTGGCCAGGGCAGAGCTGTGCTGGCAGGGCAGCCAGGTACCTCCAGTGTGAGCCCCCAACACGAGGAGAGCAACGCCATAAACTCTGTGCCTCGGCCTCTGCTGCCTCATCCCTCGTCCATCCCGACTCCACAAAATGCCCCGGGGCACTGCACAGAGGGGAGACTGGGGCTGAGGGGACAGGGGACACGAGCCGCCCTCCCGAGGGCTGCGGAAACCCAGAGACCTTTCTGACAAGCAGAGGAGCCAAGGGTCCTGCCTCCCTTCTCTGTGGCTCCTCTCTCTTGCTGGGCATGGCTCTCAGCCCTCCCAGCTCCTGGGGCTGCAGCTGCCCAGGCAGACAGCACCTGGCGTGCCAGAAATGCAGGTGGAACCACAGACCAACCATCAGCCACAACAGCGAGCAGAGTCAAACAGAATTCACCTCAAACTCAATCCAGGAGGAAACAGATCCAGTGGTCTGCAATACACAATCCCCAAAGCAGCCACCCAGGAGCACCAGAGGCAGCAGGCAGGAACTCCTCGCTGTGCAGAAGTCTGGTTTTTCCTGCTGGATGGGGCACATCAGGCTGCTCTGCTCAGTTCTGCACTCAGCCCCCCTCAGACAAGCACAGAACTGCAGACTGAGGGAGCTGAGGTGCCAATTTCCTCCAAGAAGACATCTCAGCACTAATTCACATCTTCTGAGCTAAAAAAAATGTACAGGGTAATGTCAGGTTATAAAACAGGCCCTTGACTTGCCCTGGTTTAATTAAGATAATGAGAAGTGTAGGATGATGAGCTATGGTTCCAGACAGCAGGAAAAAAGGATGAAGAGCAATTACATTTGGAACAGAGAAGAATCTATGGAGCTAGAAGCTGAGGAACAGGCTGTGACAAAGGGGATGTCTACGGGAGATTTATTGGTACTGAAAATAGAGCAGGGCAGGACTGGGTGACTGGAGAAGTCTGGTGAAGCAGAGCCCTCTGCACCTGGAAGGCAGAGCCAGGGGTGCCTGACAGGTGGAGGAGAAAAGAGCTGGGAGCTCTCACACGGTCCCTCAGAGAGAGTCAGGGACAGGTCTGTGCAGCAGGGCTGCCCCAGAGCTTCCCCAGGACAGCCCTGGCTGCCCCAGAGCTTCCCCAGGACAGCCCTGGCTGTCCCCAGAGCTTCCCCAGGACAGCCCTGGATGTCCCCAGAGCTTCCCCAGGAGAGTCCTGGATGTCCCCAGAGCTTCCCCAGGAGAGTCCTGGATGTCCCCAGAGCTTCCCCAGGACAGTCCTGGATGTCCCAGAGCTTCCCCAGGACAGCCCCGGCTGCCCCCAGCCCCTCCCCAGCCCCAGGGCAGCCCCGGCTGCCAGGGAGGGAAGCCTGTGCACTCACGGTGTGTTGAGCACTCCCAGCAGGCTCTGACAAACAGCCTGAGCATGTGTTTAAGTCTCACAGATTTCAGTGGGACTTGTGTGGACCCAAGCTGAAGCATCTGTTCCGTCACTCTGCTGAATTGAGCTCAGCCACTCCCAGCACCCAGACATACACAAGAACATTTCCTCCTTGATGCAAAATGCTGGGAAATCCTGAATAAAGCTGATCTTACTGCGAGATGCTGTTGTCTCCGCTAGCTCTGGACCAAACCCAGAAGAGGCTCGGTGCTTTGTAGTTTAAACACAGTCTCTCCTCCCTGATGCATAGCCCCCTGCCTCATTTTTGCCCCAGCTCAGAGCCCACCTTGACAGAGTTTGGGTGAAGCTGTGAGAGAACCCGGAGCGTTTTGCTGACGCTTTCCTGATTGCAATAACTCCAATGATGTAGTAACACCTCCCCCATGCCCCGGAGCTGGTGTGACTGAGTGTCACACCGTGGTGACACTGAGTGTACCACTCTGAGCAGGGCGTTGGCTTCTCCAGCATTTCCACTCGCTGCCTGCAGAGACCCCTGCGCCACAGACCTGCCCTGTCTCTGCCCTCCAGGAAATCAGGATCACACGCTGCCCTGGGACAGGGGGAGACTCCAAACGGGTCTTTATGTGCGTGCTGCACCACTCAGCAGCACCACAATTAATCCAGATCACGTAGTTTTACAAGAAGTGCTTCTGCAGAGTAATTAAGCTTGTGAGAGAGCAAACTGGGTTCAACTTCAGTATTAAAAGAGCAGTCAGAGAAACAACTGGGAACAATGGGCGTGAAGAGGAGAGTTTAGAGAAGTGGCAGCTGATCAATATTGGGGTGACATGAGACTTATTATACACCTCCTTAATAAATATACATTTAATTTCTGATCTACTGCATCAAACCCACTTGTCTGACACTGTATTGTATTACATTTCTGTGCTGTTTTTATAGATTGAGTCCCAAGAACCATAATTTATTGACACTCCTTTATAAATCTTTAAAGGGGCAAGAGAGACTGACTTAATCAGAACGAATCGTTTCCCTTCTGTTTGGACTAGTTTAGAATCAGTTGCTTGCTACTTGATACAATTTAAATGACTAATTATGACTTGATTTTCTCCCCTCCCTATCCCTTTGAATCATAATCAGTGCTTTCAGCTAATGAATTTACCATTTTTAGAGCACTATTACAGAAAGACTCGGTCTTCTCCATGAACAGACTAATTTGTGCAAGCTCCCCATCGACTTCAGAGAGCCGAGTGATTAATTCACAAATAATTTATCTGACAAATGTTGCTTCCCCTCTCCCCCCCCCCAGCCTTGCAAACTGCCTGTGGGTGAATTCGAAATTTCCCAATTATTCATTATTCAGAATTCTTGCGGGTTCTTCCCCAGTAAATAAGTTTTGCTCCAAACAGTGAGTAGCTGCGATGCATGTGAGCACACTCTGTGCTTCCGAAGCCCCGTGGCCTCCTTTCGTGCCACAGCCAGGGTGGTTTCCACACCTAACCAGCACAGAAGCAACGGGGAATGTTACTTTCTGACACACAAAATTACAGCTAATTCTGTATAATCTTCAATTATTTACCTATAGGCCCACTTTGAAGTATTTTAGGCAAGAGTTACATAAGAGGAAAGTATTGTTACTCCTTCACGTGCCCTCCTTTTCCCGGGATGTGCTCCTGGCTCCGGCGTGGGCAGCTCCAAGCGCGGCTCCGGGAGCGATCTGCGGGAGCAGCCCCGGCAGGAGGGGGCTCGCTGGGGCTGGGGCGCTGCTTCTGCCTGTCCACGGCACGCCAGGGGACAGCCGGGGACAGCCGGGGACAGCTGGGGACAGCACGGGACAGCCGGGGACAGCCCGGGGACAGCACGGGGACAGCTCAGGGACAGCACGGGGACAGGCCGGGGACAGGCCGGGGACAGCCCGGGGACAGCCCGGGGACAGCACGGGGACAGCACGGGGACAGCTCAGGGACAGCACGGGGACAGGCCGGGGACAGGCCGGGGACAGCCCGGGGACAGCCCGGGGACAGCACGGGGACAGCACGGGGACAGGGCTGCGGCGCCCAGTGCGCGCCCAGCACCCGGGGCCGTGGGTGGGCTGCGAACAGCCCCCAGGGCTGAGCCAGCACCCGGCGGGGTCCCGGGGTCCCCCAGAGACCTCCCTGGCACCGGAGCTGCCAGCAAACGCGTGCACCTGGCTCCGGGACACCTGTGGGACTGCCAGCCCCCTGCCCGCTGTCCCCGCGCCCTGCAGCACCCGCGGGCTGAGCTGGCAGAGCCAGGGGGTCCTGCTCTGCCAGGAGATCAGACCCTCATCTGACGGTGAATTCCGGGCAGCCACCTACTCCACTCTTTACAGGGAAGGCTTTTCCACTTTTTGGAGCTAATATTACACGTAAGTAGAACTGATTTATGTGTGCAGAAGAAGCTCCCCAGTGAAGGAAAACAACCAAGGTCTGCGGAGGGAGGTTTGCCAGGGAACGTGTGACGCCTCTCCTCCAGCAAGGGGCTTCTTCTGTGGCAAACCCTTCACGGGAGAAGTGCTCCAGGCCGACAGAGCTTCATCTAATTTAAGGGAAATAACTCAGCCGCTTGCCCTCTGACCCCTGGTTCTTGCTGGTTGTCATGGAAAACGGACAGATGAACCCAGAAAGAATGTGAAGGAGAACTTTACCAAATTGAAACTGTAGCCCTGCAGCCTTGTTTGTCAGCCTGTTCCTGCGCCGGCCCCGCTGCTAAATAATTGAGCGGAGACGCTCACTAAGCACACGCTACAGAGGGAGCCGAGGGCGGCAGGTAAGCAGAGGCAGCAGCGCCCTGGCCCCGGGCTCTGCCCAGCCCTCCCAGCCTGCTGCAAAGGGAAGCCGCGTGGCTGCCCGTGTCCCCAGGGCCTCTGCTGTCCCCTGCTGCCGCTGCTGCTGGCCCTTGGGGCTGCCACAGCAGGGGAGGGACAGAGGGCAGGACTTGAGCCAGGTCAGGGGGACAGGAGCGGGGTCTGTACACGCGTATGGGGCTGGGAGTTTCCTGCTGCCTTTTGTGGCCCCTCTGACCCTATCTCACGTAGCAACACTGGGGGGAAGAAAAGCAAAGCAGGTATCCACGATGCATAAATAACCGCGTTGCCATGACAGCGGCAGTATCTGCAAGCACTGTCAGTACTGAGAGCTTTTAGGTAAATGAGACCTGACACCCTG
Source organism: Motacilla alba alba (assembly GCF_015832195.1). Taxonomy (NCBI): domain Eukaryota; kingdom Metazoa; phylum Chordata; class Aves; order Passeriformes; family Motacillidae; genus Motacilla; species Motacilla alba. The sequence goes on along the minus strand of NC_052035.1, from coordinate 14,995,662 downwards.
CTCACAAAATGAAACTCCGGGGTTAAGCAGGTGAAAAAGGAGTCGAGTCATCTGCCGAAGGGCAAAGGGCTGGATAGAAGTGGTTTGGTTTTTAAAGAGATTTTTGAGCACAAGAGATATTCCACCACCACGCCTTTGTGAGGAAACCTTACAGAGGGTGTGAGTGGCAGGGCTGTGGCACAGGCAGGGTGTCACAGCAGTGATGCAGCAGATGCAGCAGCTTCACGTCCCCCCCGAGGCCCTGATGCCTGGGCTCCCCCCGTGTGTCCATCCTGCCCCTTGGCTGCTGTGACACCGGGCACTCACTGGGGCTGCTGTCTCTGGAAGATTTTACACTCTTCCCAAGTGCCCTTTTCCATGCTCATAACTGAGCAATGAACAGTGACACCCTCACTGCAGGGAGAGCCAAACTGTGAGCATGGGCATGGGAGGGGCAGGTTTGCTCTGTGCCAAAGAGAGGGGCACAGTGGATCATCCCAGTGCTCTAATTCTTCACCATCACCATCATCATCATCAATCTCCCAGTGCAATCCAAACCAGCGAGGCCTCTCAGTTTCCCCCTTTTTGTTTGCAGTGAGCTGCCTCTTGCTGTTCAAGACCCCTTGGAAAAGAGAAAGGGAGGGCAAGGAGAGGATGGGGCCACTGACACGTTGTGATGGAGACCTGCCTTATCAGAATATTCACCTTTGAGAGATAAGGGAAATGCAAGGTGGGTGCTGTGGCTGTGTGTGTGTGCTTTGTCAAACTCTGAACCTCCAGACCCCAAGCCAGACCAGGAGAGCACAGCAGCAGTGTTCTCTCTGCTGCACAGCCAAGCTGGATCCTGAGCTCTGAGTGCCCTCTTTGCCTGTTTAAAGTCTAAGGAGTGACAATCTTGGATGAGGCATTTCCAGCCAGTGGGGGTCCTTTGCCTGCTCAAGAGACCAATCAGCACCCTAACACCTCCGGGGCCAGGTTTCCCCTGCCTTCCCTGTCTTCACACACATGCCTAATAAGCTTAATGTCCCAGGTAATTACTTGAGGAGAGCTGATCTGCTATTCCACACTGGCAGCAATAGGCTGCTTTCAACCAAAACCGGGGAAAATCTCTCTGGTAGGTAAAATACAAGGCAGCAAGGAAGAAGCACACCAGCAGCTCCCCCTCAGCTTTAAGCACTGTTTCAGGGACTTTTCCCCAGAGCATTTTTTGACTATGATCTGCAAGTATTCGGTACAATTGAGGGGGTTGGCTTTATCCCAAAAATGCATTGCTCAGTCTCAGGTTTGTGCTTCTGGAAAATGATGTCTGTATTGAGGGGATCACTGCCACGCCTCCCCCGTGCTCCTGCTCTCCCCTCCCAGGACTGTTTCCATATCCATCCTGTCCAGCCTGATGGTGAACTGGGCCAGCGCCTGCTTCCAAGTTTATTTTTAAAAACTGTCTTGCTCTGCATGATTACTGGTGCCAATGCAAATCTCTGCTGGTCCCAGATGGAGAAGAGAGGCCAAGAGGCCACTCCTGCTGCAGAGGCACCCCAGCCCCATTCTGCACTCCCTGCTGGGGCCCAGAAAAGCCTTTGCCAGGGGGCACAGTACCCACGAGCTGAGCCCTGAAAGTGACCCCTCTGATGTGAACTAATCACTCCAAATTTTCCATGCAGAGTACTCCCAGAGAACATTTCCCTCACTGACTGCTGCTGCTCTCCAAGGAACCACTCCAAAGTGCTCTCTGTATATCCTACTTTGGGAATTACTAGTGGAACTAGTCTGTATTTTCCCCAGGGAAAAAACAGAGGTTTTTTTCTGAAACATTTTTTCTCCTTACTGGAAAAAGCTTCACTACTGGAGTTTTAACCATGAGGTGTAAGTCTTTTAGATAATTAACTCTTCCTTGGCTCTTTTAATTTTTTCAACTGTCTCTTAAAGACATGCAGGTGCTGGAGGAGGGGAGATGTGCAAGAGGAAGTCTCTGGAAGGAGCTCGTGGAGGGAACAGGAACGAACCTGTTGCTATGAGGCCCCGATGGCTTTTTTGGCCCTTTTTTGAAAGGAAGGGGGATCCAGATGTAATGTCAACCTGTGATTCGCAGCTTGTATCTTCTCATAGAATTTCAGCAGAAATCAGCACTTACAGCCGCCCCATGCCCCCTTTGCCAGGCAGCGCGGTCTGGATGCTGCAGCAGCTGCTGGGAGCTGCAGGGCTCCTCGGGGAGCACAGAGGGGACGGGGCACTCAGGCTTGCACAGCCCACGGGGTGTCCTGCACACTCCTCCTCCTTTCTGGAGGACAGGTGCAGACTCATGAGCTACTAAGGAAACCATCTACATTCACCTGCTTAAGACAGAAGTAAGTACACCGACTTAAATGGGAAATATCCAGCATGCTTTTCCCAACGTTAAAATCTCCTTGCACAGTAACCTTGTGACAGCCAGACAAGCGACCAGTGCTGGCCTTGTTTAGGTTTCTCAGCAAGCATAAGAAGATTATTATATACAACTTATTTCTGTGGCGATAAGCAGCTCAGACAATATGACTAAGGGTCACTCCATACAACAGGTCTGTGGAATTATTATAATTTTCTGGCGGGCAATGAAGTGAGCTGAAGGTTTCCAGCATGCAGCCTCAGGGCTTTGCCATTAACCAAGCAGCTCCATGCTAAGACTGAAGCTTGTCAAGAGCTGATTTTTTTGTTTCCCATAGGAAGTAAGGACATTTTGATATTTAGTGCATGACATTTCTGAAAATATGTTTCAGATAAATGAGAACATTTTGAGAATACTGAAAAAGTTTGTTCCGATCATGATCTTAAGAAACAGTGTGTGATAGAAAATAGGGTAAGCCTTGGAAAGAAAAGTCATTCCAAAACCAAAGCAAAGTTGGAGCATCTCAGCTTCACGGAACACAGTACCCCCTTGCTGTTTTCTTCCACAACACACACCTCCACTGGTATCTCCTCTCCAGGACGGCAGGCAACACACCCCACCCTGTGGGTAGCCCAGAGCTCAGGGAGCTGCTCCTTCCCTGGAGGCAGCAGCCCTGACTGAACCCTCGCTGCCCCACAGAACCCCAGCTCGGGGGTCCCAGCGGCTGCTGCAGTGCACCCCAGCTCTGGGCACAAACCAGAGCCTCAGCACCCAGCTGAGATCTGCTCCTTCGGGAGCTGCATCAGCCCAAACTAACCCCAAACCTGGACCCACCACAGTGCAGGAGAGCAGCCAAGCCTGTTTCAGCATGAGCTGCACGGGGCTGGAGCTGTTCTCGGGGGCCAGCCAGGTCCAGGCAGGAAGCACTCTGCTCCTCCCTGGTTTCCAGGGTTATACAATCCTTCACTCCCACCTGGAGCCACATTTCCCCTCCACTCCCCAGCTGTGCTGCTGTCCTGCAGGTTTAGTTGCACTCCAGAGCTGTGCTGCACCATCCAGCAACATTTGAGGCTGCAGGACAGTGCATTAGGAAACAGGTCAAAATGCCATGGACTGGATTTGTCAAGGGAAAAAGCAGTGCAACATTAAGGAATTCAGTGGATAACGTGGCTCCAGGTCCAGGCAAAGCCAACTGACCCGTGGTCTGACTCTGAACACTTGCAAATATCAAGTCAGGGGTTGCAAAAGGAGAACCTGGGGTGTTTTAACTGTATCGGACATTCTGACTCCATCGTTTGGATGGCATTCTGAAATGCCATCGTTTGCCTCAAGTTCTTCCATCCTGTTTCTAGTGATCACTGGGCCTCCATGGGCTGAGAAACAGGGCGGGCTCACCTCCAGCTCCTGCCAGGCTGGCTCCTGGGTGTCTGCACAGCCTCCAGTCCTGTGTGGCACCAGGGACACCTCCTGCACAGCCTCCAGCCCTGCGTGACACCAGGGACACGTCCTGCACAGCCTCCAGCCCTGCGTGACACCAGGGACACCTCCTGGGGAAAGGCCTGTGTCCAGCCCCACGAGGGACCCCCTGAGCTGAGGTGCTGCAGGTCTGGAGGGGATGGACAGCCCGAGCCCCAGCTGGAGGGCCCAGGGGCAGGGCAGGGGCAGGGCAGGGGCAGGGCAGGGCAGGGGGAGGCCCAGCAGGTGCCTGGCCTGGGGACAGAGCCCAGCACAGGTGGGTTTGGATTTACAGACTGCACATTGCCCCCGGGAAGGGGACAGTGTCTTTGAGAGGGAGCAAGAAAGGGGAAAGGAGATCATGTTTCCTCAATGCTCTTATCTGAAGCAAAACCTTAATGAGGATTGGGATGAGCCTGGATCGAAGGGAGGGTGCCCTGTGAGATGGTGCAGAGCTGGTGGCAGGTGGGGGCGAGTGTGGGGGCTCAGCTGGCCCGGGAGGCAGGGGCAGGATTGTCCCCAGTGCAGAGGAGCACAAGGGCACCCTGCCATGCCAGGCTGCACTGCCAGCCAGCTCTGCCCGGGCTGACGGCGCTGGCACTGCCCAGCCTTGCAGCAAGGCTTGGAGCACTGCCTGGGCTAACCGTGACAGATACTGCCCTGGGCAGGCACAGCAGGGCGTGCTCATGAACCCAGCCCCAAAGACAAGGACATGCTGCAGTAGGACCCCTCTGGCACCTCCCTCCTCTCCCCACCAGCACCCCCAGTTCTCACCACTGCTGGGCCTCCAGCGCCTGCGTTCTTGTGGCTCTAAAGGTTTTGGGACAAAAGGTGAACATTCAGTCCTTTCTGATGGAAAGAAGCCCTCTCTCCATGCTCTAAAGAAAGTTAAGCCAGAAGTCTACAAGCTTTATAGTATTTGATGTACTATCAAGAGAGGCCAAGAAGTACAGGAGTTCTGGAAAACACCTCCATCAACAAAGTGCTTTCCTTACAAGCCAGTGTGGAGATGGGAAGTCTGCAGGCTGCCCTGCAGAGAACCAGGCTGCAAACACAGCCCTGAGCTCTGTGCCACACTCTGGGCACACTCTGGCATGGCTTTTGTGCCCAGCCAGGAGTTATCCCTGCCCTCAGCAAAGGCAGAGCTGGCGCTTTCCAAGCGTCCTGGGAAAAGCCACACCGTGTGTGACTCCAGGAAGAGCTGCTCAGCAAATGGGAACTGCTGCCTGTCCCTTGTCCACTTGGGGCTGCTCACAAAGAATGGAAATGGGGATTAAAGGACTGAAAACTCACTGGGTACGAGCACTACAAAAATACCTGTGGTGTTTGGGGTGCATTGGGGTGCATTGGGGTGCATTGGGGTGCATTGGGGTGCATTGGGGTGCGCTGCTTTGGGGCTGGTGAGGGGCAGAGGCAGAGCACAGAGTGGCTCTCCATCCCCTGTGCTCTGACAGTGATTCCAGCCCCTCTGTGTTTCCATCCATCCTGAGGAAGCTGCTATGCTGACTGGAGGCCAAATATAGCAGGAAACATCAGTTGTGACAGAAGTTCCTCTCTGAGGGCTTGGAGAACTCAGAAGTGCCATTATTTCCTGCATTTAAAATGACTGGTAATCAAAAGCCTTGTTTGGGAAGCCCCATTTGTGCCTCACACAACTCTAGGCTCTGCTGTATACTAAAATCTCACATTAATTATGCATGAAATGTGCAGCTTTGGCTTTTAGGGACAGAGGAAACAGTTTTGTCTTGGGAATAACAGAGAATTATTTTGGCCTGGAGTCAAGAACACACAGCCCAGTTTTTGCTCATTTCATTTGGTTTTGGGCTCCTTTCTAAGTGCAGGCAGCTATTTGGAAAGGGCCTGTTTCCTACAGAAAGGAAAGTTACTGTGCTCTCTGCACATCCTTTCAATGCACCATTGCAGAACCCGGGCAGGCAGTGCCCTGCTGGTTGGCCGGGCTGCAGGGCTGGCAGTGACCTCAGGGGACTCCAGGGGACACGTCCCCCTGCTCCGGGTTGTATTCCAGCCCTGAACATCCAGCTGGCAATGCTCCAACACTCCGAGGCACCTACCGAGCAGGTTAGTGGGTAAGGAGCCTGAGGAAGGACTGCAAGGCACAGAGCTGACCCCGGGTGGGACGGGCGGGGAGCTCCCGGGGGGTGCCAGCCCGGCTGGCCTGGCCCTGCGCCCCAGGGGTGGCACCAGGGACACCCAGGGGCACCCAGGGGTGTCACCAGGGGCACCCAGGGACACCCAGGGGCACCCAGGGCCACACAGGGACACCCAGGGGCGCCCAGGGGCACCCAGGTGTGTCACCAGGGGCACCCAGGGACGCCCAGGGACACCCAGGGGTGGCACCAGGGGCACCCAGGGACACCCAGGGGCACCCAGGGACACCCAGGGACACCCAGGGGCACCCAGGGCCACACAGGGCCACCCAGGGGCACCCAGGGACACCCAGGGACACCCAGGGACACCCAGGGGCACCCAGGGCCACACAGGGACACCCAGGGGCACCCAGGGACACCCAGGGGCGCCCAGGGGCACCCAGGTGTGTCACCAGGGGCACCCAGGGACGCCCAGGGACACCCAGGGGTGGCACCAGGGGCACCCAGGGACACCCAGGGGCACCCAGGGACACCCAGGGACACCCAGGAGCAGCCAGGAGCAGCCAGGGGCACCCAGGGACACACAGGGACACCCAGGGACACACAGGGACACCCAGGAGCACCCAGGGGCACCCAGGAGCAGCCAGGGGCACCCAGGGACACACAGGGACACACAGGGACACCCAGGAGCACCCAGGGGCACCCAGGGGCACCCAGGGGCACACAGGGACACCCAGGGGCACCCAGGGACACCCAGGGGCACCCAGGGGCACACCGGGACACCCAGGGCCCTCTCAGAGCCCGGCTGTGCCTGCCCCGCCGCACAGAGCGCTCTCGGGGAGGGCCGTGTGACACCTGCCGGCGCTGTCACAGCCCGGGGCTGCTCCCTTCCCCAGCCGGGCTCCGCTGGGGGTGGCACAGCGTGGCACAGCGTGGCACCTCTCCTCACAGGTGGGAGGCCAGGTGTGGCTGCAGGCTCCGTGCCCCTGCAGCAGCAGCCCCCTGCTCGCCAGGAGCACCCCGGGCTGCCCATCCCCAGACCGCGCTCCGAGGAGGAACAAACAATGCCGAGCTGCCGCGATATATTTAACCGTGAGTCATCCTCCCAGAAATTATCAGCTGTGAAAGGCTTTCACCACCCCGGGAATAATGCAGTGATGTATTCCATGTGAATCGGTGCGGAGCGTATCCATGGCAACCCCATCCCTGCAGTTTGCCAACAGTTGGGGTAACCGGCCTGGAAGAGTTGCAGAAAATAACCCCGCATATTATGGGGTTTGGAAGGGAAAACCAGGCTGGTTTTGCACTGCAGGAGGCTCGTCTGCATGCCCCGCCTCGGCTGGCTCGTTTGGCACCTTGTGAGGCCTCCGGCGGGTCCCTCCCAGGGGCGACCCCCTCCCAGAGCCCCCGTGGCTCCTGGCACCCCCACGGGCCGGCCGGGCAGGGCATGGCCTGGAGCTGGGCAGGTGTGCTGGGCAGGTGTGCTGGGCAGGTGTGTGCTGGGCAGGTGTGTGCTGGGCAGGTGTGTGCTGGACAGGTGTGCTCCTGGGCCAGGTGTGAGCTGGCCAGGTGTGTGCTGGGCCAGGTGTGTGCTGGGCCAGGTGCGCTGGCCAGGTGTGCGCTGGGCAGGTGTGCTCCTGGGCCAGGTGTGTGCTGGGCAGGTGTGCTCCTGGGCCAGGTGTGTGCTGGCCAGGTGTGTGCTGGGCAGGTGTGAGCTGGCCAGGTGTGCTCCTGGGCCAGGTGTGCTGGGCAGGTGTGTGCTGGCCAGGTGTGAGCTGGGCAGGTGTGTGCTGGCCAGGTGTGAGCTGGGCAGGTGTGTGCTGGCCAGGTGTGCTCCGGGGCCAGGTGTGAGCTGGCCAGGTGTGCTGGGCCAGGTGTGTGCTGGGCAGGTGTGTGCTGGGCAGGTGTGCTGGCCAGGTGTGCTGGGCCAGGTGTGTGCTGGGCAGGTGTGAGCTGGCCAGGTGTGCTCTGGGGCCAGGTGCGCTGGGCAGGTGTGCTCCTGGCCAGGTGTGTGCCGGGCTCAGCCCCTGCCCTGCTCAGGCAGAGCCAGACGGAGCCCGAGCCCCGCGGGAGCTCGGAGCAGGTCCAGCAGGTCCAGCCGCAGCTGCACTCGTGCCTTCGGGCGTTCCCCAGCAGCTGAAACGCTCCGGAAGGGGTTTGTGCAAAGCTGCTGCCCCTGCTCCCCAGAAACGTGAGCGCAAGACACAGAAATCCCCCGAGTGAGCAGCCTGCTCTGAGCAGCCTCTGGCATTACTCTGGAGCTGGATTTTGAAAACCATACATAAAGCGTTGTGGAAAGCCTCAAAGAAAAAATACATTCCAATCTGCTCTTTGCTCTGGCACAGGTGTCAGACTCGCCCTGGTTCAGCAATGTGGATCCGACAGAAAATGAAAAAATGTAATTTTTCTGTATAGTGGCAGGATTTCCATGAAGTTGCTGGAACACAGCAGCTCCTGGAAGAGTGTCTTGGCTTGTCTGGCACTTGCTGGGTCAGCCTGGGGTCTGTGTCTGCCCCGAGGAAAGAGAAGCAGAGAAGGGCAAGTCCCTCCAGGGGATGGAAGGGCTGGTTTGGTGCAGATCACTGGGCATTAACAGGCTGCCCCTGCAAACTCAGATCAGGAATGCTCAGGAAGGGGGAGACCAGCAGAGCTCATCCCTCCTGAGCCTCAGTCCATCCTGGTGCTCTGGAGCCCGGGAATACAAAAGCTCTGCTGAGCTCTGCCCAGATGCCTAATGGGTTTGTGTCCTGGGGAGTGGAGCTTGAAAGCCTGGCCTGAGGCAGCAGAAAACACAAATTTCCCTTCGGTGCTAGGAGGTGAGTGACTCCAGCCCATCTTTATTTTGTCTGAAGCATTAGGAAAGACTGAACACTCCAAGGAAATGGCATCCATTCACAGCATGCCAAGGCCACCGGCGTGCTGATAAAAATTCTAATTGCAAGAGGGTAACTATCAATCTCTCTGACTCATGCTACAGAAGATGCTGAAATGGCACTCTTGTTTTCCTCTCTCAAGCATCCCGTCGCAACAATTGTCTCTTTATGATAACATCCATAAAGCTCGTGCAGTTCTTGATAGGCTTTCTAATTTCACTGAACAAATCCTTTCTATTTCCCTGTTAAGAATGAGGAAAAACAAACAGGGAAAGGATGAAGAATGGAAGAGAAGAAAAGAGGGAGAAAATTGGGTAAAGGAGGGTTAGGAAGAGAAACAGTTTGGCTTCTGCCAACCTAAGATTTTTTCAGTGTTCTAAAGAATTAGAACCAAATATTTATCCATTTCCCTGTGTTTCACCTCTCCAAAAGCTCCCCATGCCATGTGCCCCCAGGCCATCTCCTCTCCCACACATGGGACACAGGACACGCGTCTGCAAGCCCTGCTCAGGAGATCCAGTCCTTCTGCCGCGGGGAGAATTTCCAGGATGGTTGGATATGTCCCAAAACCCAGCTCAGGGAAGCGAATTTATGGATGAATCCATTATCATATTAATCCCCTGACTGCCTCGCAGACAGCAGGACTGTGTCTTGGCACAGCCCCAGGGCTCCTGAGCCCGTCCATGCTGTCAGCAGCGCTGCCTTGGCCTCGGCCAGGACCAGACAGGACAGCCTCGGGAACAAACGTGAGCAAAATCCCATTTGCTGCTGGATCAGCCTCAGCTGTAAATGGGAGGCTGAGTTTCCGACGGTTTGGTGGGGTGTGTTGGCACTGGCCAGGACACAGGTTCTGCACAGGCCCTGGTCGGTGCCTGTGGCAGGTGACAGACCTGCTGGGGTAGGAGGGAGGATGGGCACGGGTGCTCGGGGCTGGGACACTCCCCCCGGGCAGCTCCCAGTGCTGCTGCTGCTCCACGAGCCCAGGCACGACCAGGGACCTCACAGCACCACAGCCAGGCTGGCTGCCACCCCGACAGGGAACAGGGCCTGGGTTCTGAGAGGGACTGGGAGCTGCAGCTCCATCAGGAGCAGATCCATGACCATGGGAGCTGCAGCTCCATCAGGAGCAGCTCCATCAGGAGCAGCTCCATGACCATGGGAGCTGCAGATCCATCAGGAGCAGATCCATCAGGAGCAGATCCATGACCATGGGAGCTGCAGCTCCATCAGGAGCAGATCCATGACCATGGGAGCTGCAGATCCATCAGGAGCAGCTCCATCAGGAGCAGCTCCATGACCATGGGAGCTGCAGATCCATGGATCCCACGGGCCCTGCCTGCCCATGGCAGCTCAGCCCCCGAGCGGCTCCTGCTCAGCCTCCAGCAGTGCCCAGACTGTGGTGTGTGTCTAGAGAGGGGACAGAATGTGAACCTCCAGCTCCTGAGGCTAACCTGGGTGATGCTTGCTTGCTTGGTGATGTGTCACGCCAAGTGACTGCTGTATTTGATGTCGTTGCATTACATGAGGAGTTGCAAACACTCACATTTGAGGAAGGGTGAGAACTGTTTATATACACATGTGCAGGTGCATTCTGCTTTTGGAACAATGCAAACCCAACCACCCGGGGCACAAGGGAGTTACAGCTGCCTTGTCCACACTCTCGGTTTGGACAGTGGCTTTATGGACAGGGGAATGCACACATATGTTCCCCAGGACATGTGACTTTAACTGTAATCAAATTGCAGTGGCAATGTCAGGGCCAGAGCCCAGATATGCTGCCTGCCAAAATGACCATTGTGGTTGAAATTGTCCATGCAAGAAATCTCCTCTTCCTGAAACAAGTGGAGGTGGAGTGCAGTGGCCAGGAGGCACAGCCCACGCCTGGAAAGCTTCGTGCTTTTTGTACCTAGCAAACCACAAGGTGTGCCCTTCTCACCTGTGCCTTACTGCAGACCCCAGCTGAACCCCACGCCTGGCTGTGCAGGGACAGCAGCAAGAACCAGGCTGAGGTGTCTGGCCCCTGCTGCTGCCCACGTTCCATGGATACAACTCCGTCACTCCCTCTGGAGCTGACTCAAGAAGTCTGGCTTCCAAAGAAGCATCTCACCCTTCTCCTTTTCATTTCTGCTTGGTTTCTGTCCATGTCTGCTCTGTGCAGGCCCGCTGCAGCCAGGGCTGGACTGTGCCTGCCAGCTGGGCTGGGCTGATGACCACCAGAAACACCAAAATCCTTCCAATCACCAGGCCCTGCTGGCCTCTAGCACCCTGCAGACCTGCAATGCCAGTCATGTCCAAGAGGATACGTTTTCCTTACCCACATCTGCCAGGAACCATTTCACAGACTTCTCTGCAGCAAAAATAAACCCTGGTGGATCAGGCAGGCCTGGACACAAACTCCTATGGAGCAATAAAACCTCCCTGTCCTCCTCTGCAGAGCCACTGTCCTCCTGCTGGCAGTACAGATGTGCATGACAGGAACAAGATCAACAAATTTCTACCATGGCAGAATGAACAGACACTTCTTTTAGAGACAAAAACCAATGTACGTTTTCTGAGCCTCAGTCTGCCATGAGGCTGGCCAGCACAGTTGATACCAGCAACAAAATAGGATCTGAGTGGTTTTAAGGAGCCTGCAGAGCACATTGTGGTGCAGGACTGGGACCTGCAATGCTATTTTCAGGGCTGTGTTCTCTTCATATTCAAACATTGCTGGATCTGCAGCAGCCAAGCCACAGGGGGGGATTAAAAATACTTTCTCTGAACACAGAGCCCCAGACAGGGGAGACTGAGTTTCAGCCTATTGAGATAAGCAAATTGAATGTGCCATTCTGATAACATTATTTTCAAAAGGTAAGTTTTCCTCTGGAAGTTGCCACCCTATTAGTATCTTCTGTCCAGGTGTTACCTTTCATCACTTGTATTTTGCATCACCAAGTGGCATCTCTGGTGGAGACACACTGGCCATTGATCACACCATGTTGTCCAGAGGGCAGATGACTTTATCAATGCTCTATTAATAGAGACTCCATTACTCTTCATTGCTGCTTCCTTCCAGGTACCCTGAGACCTGGATTTCCACCGTGGCTGAGGGCAGAGTCCTCGTGTTCTCAAGCCCCAGCTGCCTGGTCAACCCTGAGGAGCCCCAGCCTCCCATCAAAGAAGGGTAATGTAATTTTGTACAAGAGCTCAACAAGGTGCTTTTACTGTGTTGCCATAGGGCTGCAAAAGACAGTTGTGGCTTAATTCCAAATGCTCACTTTTTTATCCCTCTGATTTTGTGTCCTGGACTGTGTATGCAGCAGCATGTACTTGTGAGGTTTTCAAGATGGTTCTTGAAATCATTCTTTGCATAGTTTCTCCTATGGACCAGCTGAGAGCAGCCTGAGGATGCTCTGGAGGAAAGCAGCCTGGGCATCCTCTCCCCGGTCCTCACTGTCACCAAAAGTCAAAACTCTCACAACATCTCTAAACCCTTCTACTGCTGAAGGTCTGGTGGCTAAAGAACCATCCATTTCCTCAAAAACCAACCTATGAAATGAATCATTTTGATAGGTGTCAGGATAACATTGTCCTATTTTGTAGGAATTCATGTTCTGAAATGAGTTGAGCTATAAACAAAGTAAGTAGAAAAGCAGAAAGATATGTGAACACAAATTTACATAGTTGGTATGACAACAGGGATGTTTTGTCCAGATAAGACTGAAAGGCCTTGAGGGGAGAATGAAAGAACATGTACACTCAAAAAAAATTGCAAATCTGGAATGGCTTCCCCAAGATAGACAAGAATTTATTAATAATTTCCTTCAGAGAGAAGATAAGGCTGGCACACAGGAGAATTAACCTGAGACTCGTCAGTTCTCTGTGAGCGGAGCCCAAGTGGTGAACAAACCTCTAGTTACATCAGAGCTGCAGCTGGGAGGGATGGTTAGTTATTAATTGTTAATTGCATGAGCATTTCCCCTGCCTTTCCTAACAAAGCTCGGTGTGTTTGAGAGATGAAGAGCTACAGCCCTTCTGAAGGTTCAGCTTTGAGTGTAGATGCCAGGAACCTCCAGGAATCCCCATTCTTGTGGGTGAACCCCTGGAGGTCTGCTGTCCCTCACAGAGAGGCACAAACTGGGGAAACCCTGCAGCCAGGAGTGTGGCCACCCTGGTAGTGTAAGACAAAAACTGGCCCCTGGTTTTGTCCCTTACAGAGAATTTTTGTTTCAGAGCTCCTACAGGAACAAAGAGCCAGGACTGCCTGGAGCAGCTGCTGCTTCCCCACGGGGTACTCGCGTGATGGAGAAACCCTACTTCCTTCCCAGGGAACTTGTGCTGGGGGCTGTGGGGATGGTGGGTGCTGGAAAACGCCACCAGAGCAAGTCTGTGCTGTTCCCAGCTGCAGCAAAGCAGACACGGAACCAAACGCTGCCTTTCCTCCCAAAGCGCAGTGCTTTCCAGCCGAGTCCCGTCTCTAACAGCCAGCGCGGTTGTAAGGTCGCTGTCCACGCTCCCTTAAAGCCTGCTGGGCGGCTGTGAGGCAGTGCCGGGTTGTTTCCCCCTTTCCCTGCAGGGATGCAGTGGGATGGAGCAGAGGCTGCCCTGAGCAGCCCGGCTCGGGAGCCTGCCCCTCCCGCGGGCCGCGCAGCAGGCAGCGGCCAGGGAAGGCTGCTGGAGAGATGGGGAGCGTGGCAAGGGGAAATCATGGCACGGATGGGCTCGGCTTGAGCCATGAGCCAGCCAGCGGCAGCACTGGAAACACCTCTCCCAGGTAATCCAGTTTTCTATGCACAGTAAAGGACGAAACCACAGGTAGATTCTGATAAGCCTCAGCCCAAAGGCGCTTCTGCGGGGGAAGATGGACAAACTGCAATGGAGAGCCTGAACATTTCCCACTCTGTTATCCCCTGATTTTAGCCATGACAAGGAGCTTTCAGTTCTCCAAACTTAACAAGTATGACCGGTGGTATCTCCAATTTGGCACTGTCAGTCAGAAAAATCTGTTTTGTGGAAGCTTGTGATAGTCTGGAGAGCTGTCATTGTGTTTTCTTTGGAGCAACAGAAAAGAGACCATGAGATAATGGACTTTGATAATGTTGAATTGTTTCAGGTTGAGGAATTATGATGCTTTGTGCTAAAACTACAAAGTCATAATCCACGATAAAAAATTAAACAGCTAGTGTACCTTATACTCCTATACATTCCCATTTTAGAGCTTGTATTTCCATCTGCCTCAGAAGCCAAAATGACACAAATTGAAATGATCAAATCAAAGGGAAACATTTTTACCTCAACAAAATGAAACGCCTTTGATGTTATTGAAACCAAACAAGAAAGTCAAAATGATGTGACATTTCCCATCAAAACTTAGTACTGGCACACTTCTGTGAGACGTTTCTGACGTGAGGATCCGGGGGCCCCGTGCCCCCCAGAGAAGCCTCCCTTCCCCACCTCCTGCTCCCTTCCCGTGTGCTGCCTTCACCTACAGCATCTTACACTTGCTTCAGAAAGAAATTACAAACTCCTGCTTGAGAGAGAACGTTATGCTTTGTAAAATCCTATAGAAAATCCTATAGAGACCAAAGAGAGGAAACAAGAACTGCGTATTCCATGTGCTACATTCAGCACCTGAGAAGTATCTTAATAAAGTTGGAAAACAAGATAACACAGTCCAAAAGTACTAAAAGCCTTTCAGTCCAGGCCTCCCCCGTACAGGCCAGTTCAGGTGGAATAAAAAGAGGAATTAGTTGTAAAAATCATTAGTATGTGATTTTTTTCCAAAATGTTCAATATTTCTAGGTCTGCCCTTCAATATTCTAGGGAAGAGAAATCTTAAACTCTGATTTTTGTGTTTTGACTTCAGGGAGCTCCTGTTTACAGAGCAGTGTCTGAGTCAGCCAGTTATTTAACTATCACAACAGAGACATCAGCTGAGACTCAGTGAAGCTGTTCCTCTACCTTTGCAACCCGAGAGTCCCCCTCTGGCTCCGGGGCTTTTCTCTACCTGGCTGCTAAAGAACCAGCCTGGCCAAAAACACTGCACTGTGCCCCTGCCAGCCAATTCTCTCACAGAGGGGAGAGGAAAACTCATTTACACACGATTCTTTCCCAGAGGACAAGGATTCTTTGCCTGTCTGGAGGCAGCAGCGGGGTCGGGGCACGGGCGGTGCCAGCCTGGACAGTCCCTGCATCCCCCTGCATCCCCTTGCATCCCCTGCATCCCCCTATACCCTCTGCACCCCCCTGCACCCCCTGCATCCTCTGAGCATCCCCCTGCATCGCTGGGCATCCCCTGGGCATCCCCCTGCACCCCCTGCATCCCCCTGCATCCCCAGGCATCCCCCTCGGGTTTGATGTGCTTTACTTCAATGGGTTGCAGCTCAAATGTGCTGCTCTGAGGAAAGCAGAGCACTTTGTGCCTGACTGATTCATTGGAGCTTTTATTTCAAACACTTCTCAGGATGAACTCACAGCACAGGGCTGAGTTACACAACTGGAAACACGCTCACAGAAAGAGCCTGCAAACATAAAATAGCTCTGGAGCTAATCCCTTCCCTAGGGTGTGATCTTGGTCTTTGAGGCAGCCCTTGGAAGGACCTGAAGAGGGCCCCATCCTTCCCCATACACCTGCACATGTGTGTCCCCCTGGCTCCAGGTGCCCCTCGGGGTCAGCACGCACTGACCAGCTCAGGAAAACTCATCCCCTTTGTGACCTCGCCCTGCACGGGTTTGCTGTGCCCGGGGCCTCCTCAGCTCATTGCCTTCTCCCATCTGACCTGCCCTCTGCCAGGGAAGCTGACCAAATAATGTTGTTTTGTTTTTTTTTTCATTTCTCCAAATCATATTCCTAATTTGAAGAGATAGTTTTGGACAAATTTACTAAAAAGTGTGGTGATCTATGGAGCAACTTTCTAAAAGGAACTGTTAAATGCTGGCTCCAAACCATTGGTGGGAGCTGAAGCAAATTTATTGCACAGCTTGGGATGAGGTCTGAAGAGATTCTCTTACCATTTCCATGGGACCAAGAGGGACTGACTGTGCTGCAGTCCACAGACACAGGGTAGAGCAAATAGATGTAAGAGTGAGGTCAGAGCCAGTCTTTAAATCGTTACATAGCAAACCATGCTGGCTTCATTATTTCGTTTAATGACACATGAACTATGGAGGTGTGGGAGGAGAAAATTAGTATCTGGAAAAGCCAAGACTCGGATGAAAACATTTTATCAGACAAAGATCCTTTTCCTTTCTTTAAAAAGGCTAAAAAAGAACAGGGAAATATCCAGAATAAGAAGCCCAAATAACACCATTAATCCTGAGCAGAAAAAGACACTTGTTCTTCCTGGATCCCTGGAGTGGGATGAGAACATTTTATCCTATGCAGTGTTGTGATCTCCCTTGTTTACTTGTTGCACATTGCATGCTCCTCTTCCAGCAAGCACCAGCCATTGCCAGTCCTTCAGCAGAGCCCAGCCTCAGTGCTCAGCTCATATTCACCACTGCTTCAGAGCCAAAATGCTGAAAATTATCTACCACTCGAACTCACTGGACTGCCAAAGCCAGCTGCTCTTGCTGCCTAGCTTCCTCTTTCAAAGGAAAGCCTTGGGTGTCCTCTCACACCCTGGTGGAAGCAGGATAGTTCTCCTGAAGCCAGCGGGGCTGCAGAGATGTCAGCGTGAGGCGTGTGAGAGGCATTTATTGCTGTTGTGTTGTCTCTGTTGCCATAACTCCCCCAGCCCCTCAACCAAATACGTGCTCCGGTTGTACTGGGAGCTGTACAGCATGTGATCCTTGCAGCCCTTGGGCTCAAAACAAGGCTGTTTTGTTTCTCTCTGGTGAGGAGCCACCTGGGCTGGTGCAGCTCAGAAGCACCTGCGGTGCTGCGGCAGAGCCTGGAGCCCCCGGGCTCAGCTCCCTGCGAGGGCCAGCACAGCATCAGCACCGGAGCCAGCCCTGCTGCCTCCTGCCTCTGCCCTCTGCTCCCCGCGTCCTTCAGAGGACGTTCCCTCCACCAGCCGGTGGCTGTGCCAGCCCTCCTGGCGTTTGGAAACAGCCTGGGAGTGTTCTGCCGAGGGTCCAGCTCGGGGTCTGCCCTTCACAGCAGCAGCAGCAGGGAGGGAGCAGCCCCGGCCTGGCGCTGCCCCAGGGCACAGGCTGGGTCTGCTCCGCAGCATCTTCAGTGCTTTTGTTATCCACATCACCGCTCCAAGACAAGCCTAAGCCATGCTGCGGTCCCCATGGAAACAGGTCCAAAGAGCTCCGCTTGGCTATTAATCAAGGTACATAAATGCCCTTTCTCTTCCGAAGGTCCTGAGGAAATGTGTGCTGTTAGCAGCCCCGGGAGCAGAGGGACGTGCAGCAGGACACATCCCTGGCACAG
Source organism: Motacilla alba alba (assembly GCF_015832195.1). Taxonomy (NCBI): domain Eukaryota; kingdom Metazoa; phylum Chordata; class Aves; order Passeriformes; family Motacillidae; genus Motacilla; species Motacilla alba. The sequence continues at coordinate 14,978,526 of NC_052035.1, read as the reverse complement.
CACAGCTGGGGCTGGCATGGGGCTTTACCTGCTTTACCTGTGGGAAGATGGCAAGGAGGAAACCTGTTGGAATCTTTAGCGTGTTTTCACCCTTTTTATCCCACAGTTAATTGCTCAGAGACATGAAGTCACGCTTTGTGTCCTTGGTCTCGGCGCTTGAAGGCCAGTGGTGGCATTTTCAGGGATGGTATTTGGGATGACAAAGTGTTTGCAAGCAGGGGTGAATCATTTCCCTCAGGACACCCTCACACTTGTATTCGGGAGAAGAAAATGTTCTGCCTTTGGCCTTGACAGCCTCTGAGCACGTCCCAGGCCCACCCACGTCGGCCAGCACAGAACCAACACAAACCCCAGCACCAAACTGCCACCACCAGGGGCTCGGGGCACGAGTGGGACATCCTGACAGCACAGTCCAGGAGGGCCTTTAGAAAGCTCAGACCCTTCTCCTTTGGAGCAGACAGCCACTGAGGAACTGTGCTGGCAGGAAACGTGTGCCCTCTCCTTCACCCCTGCCTGGTTCTCAGACTGAATTTGCACTGGAGAGTGATGGAAAGTTTATGTCCATATCAGAAAATAAGAAAAAAATATATAAGCAGGATAATCTAAATTTCTGAGCTCTATAATTTCAAAGTATAGTTGTAATATAAAGGTTCATTTTTAATAATAATTTTTAGCATTAATTAGCTGAAGTTTTATTGTAAAAGCTGTTTTGACTCATGCATCAGAAAATAATTTCAAAGCTTCTCTTAATCTCCTGCTTTAAATTTGTTTCAAAGAAGGGAGCCCTGCAAACTGTCATTTTCCTGTATCAGCTTCAACTTCAACAGTCATCTTCCAACAAAAATATTTTGCCAGAAAGTTCCCAAACAGCATTTCTACAGCATCACATTGTCCCTAGATCTTAAAATAGGAGACTTAGGGTTATCAATCCCAAAGTCTTTTTTGGTTGCAAACACATTTTTTCTTAAAGGGAAATCAGAGTTGTGAGCACTTTGACCAGCAGGCCTGGCTTCCCAGCTGGTCCTGATGGCCACTTCGTGCCTGCTCCAGGAGCTCTCCAGGATGGGAACTGGCAGGGCCCAACCCCAGTGCAGACAGACCTGGGAGCCCTTGGCCATCTCCCTCCCAGGTAAGCCCGGTGTCCTGGCAGAGCTGAGCTTCCTCTGTCCGTGCCTGGCTGCCCCGATTCCCTGAGCAGAGCCCTCCCTGTGTCCCCCGTGCTGTGGGCCAGGGACCTGTGGCATCCCTCTCACCTGCTCATCCAAAAACGAAAGCTGTACATTTGCCTCCTCCAGTGCCCCCTGCTCTTTCTCCCTTGACATAAAGGGTGCCCTGAGGAGTAAAAAGATAAATTCCCTCTTCCCTCTGCCTCTCTGATGACAAGCTACGATCAGCTTTGCTGATGAGGTGCCACAGAGCACAGCCACGAGCTGCTGCTGGAGCAGCACGGCCACGAGCTGACACAGAACCAGCACAGCCACGAGCTGACACAGAACCAGCACAGCCACGAGATGATAACACAGAACCAGCACAGCCAGGAGATAACACAGAGCCAGCACAGCCACGAGCTAACACAGAACCAGAACAGCCACGAGCTAACACAGAGCCAGCACAGCCACGAGATAACACAGAACCAGAACAGCCACATCTGGGGGCTGTGACCACGATGGCACGGGGAGCTGGCACTGGGGGCTGCACAAAGAACAGGCACAGGGAGCTGGCACTGGGGGCTGTGACCACGGTGGCACAGGGAGCTGGCACTGGGGGCTGTGACCACGGTGGCACAGGGAGCTGGCTCTGGGGGCTGTGACCACGATGGCACAGGGAGCTGGCACTGGGGGCTGCACAAAGAACAGGCACAGGGAGCTGGCACTGGGGGCTGTGACCACGGTGGCACAGGGAGCTGGCACTGGGGGCTGCACAAAGAACGGGACTGGGGCTTGATCCAAAAAAACTTCTCTCAAAGTCTTCCCAGATACGAGACTGTCTTCACTGAGTCATTACACATTCTTTAAGCAATGACACTGAAAATAAGACCATGAGACAAATGAGAATGAAAATCAGCCAATTCTAAAGTTACACATTCCCTCTCTCGAGTTCAGAAGCGGCTGCTCAGAGGACACACACAGATCCTGTCCTTATCCTCCGGACAAACTCAAACAGGAATTGCTTGCCCTCTGACAAGTGACTCTGTTTTGCACAGTTTCCAGGTGAAGTCTGAGTTAGAGGCATTTTTACAAAGAAAAGAAAAGGCCCATCATCTTCTGTGCCACAGATGGAAAGCTGGGTGGTTTTGTGAGCACAAGATCGGGGTCAGAACAGGTCTGAGTTTTCTGTTTCTAGTCACAAGCTTTACAAAATAACTCTGGGCCAGCAACTCCCACAACCTTCTCTGCATGGAAAGGGCAGTGACCTCCTGCCCAGCTGAAAAATGAAAATAACCAAGGTCCTTCTGACCTCTTCCCTTTCTTGCAGAAGAAGAAAGGCTGGGAGAGGAGATGGACCCACAGTGACTGGGGCACATTTAGGATGCCCTGTTACCCTCCTTCCAAACGACTCCTGGATTCCGTCAGGCTCCAGCTTTTCACAGCAGCTTCTGCAGAAAGCAAAATACAGGAGCTAATCCTCAGAGGCAGCAGCTGAAATAACTGGAGGTCAGGCAGCCAGATCCTGCTGGGTATGTTTGAGTCTTTCAGAGAATTATGAAGTTTTTCATAGAAAGAAAAGGTTATGTTTGAGCTCCTGTCTTTGCTCAGAATTAAGGTGTCCTGGTCCTCTGCTCTGCCCTGGAGGGAGCCACAGCTGAGTCCATGTGCCAAGAAACAACAAAATATTTAGATACTTATTTCCTAGCTGGACTAACAGATACAGGCTGTTAGGCATTTGCATAGGAATTAGGGCCATTAGAGCCTTTCAAAACTGGACTTAAAATTTGTTTTATCCGTACTGAACCAGAAAGCCTCTGGCATCATCATGAGAACAAATCCCACAGGGGCTGGCTATTTTGCACATCACTGCCTTATCCCTTGGGCATTAACACTTTTGGAAATTCATGGGAAAGCACACACATGAGACTGCTTTGGGCAAAAGTCCCTGGCCTTACAGAAAATACAGTGGTGAATGATGATCTCAACATAAAATTAATGACCCGAGAATATTTTCTACTTTTCTTGTCATAATGATGAATTTGTGGAACTAATAAAGACAGTGGATAAATGGTTAATGTTCCCTTGCAGATGGTCACAGTTTATTACTATTATTACTATATTATTATCATAATGATTCAGAGACTGGCAGGGAGAACCCGTCCAGCAGTGCAAAATGTCTTGGAGATGAATGTCACTTTTAGCTCCTCCAGAACTGTCCCTTCTTTAGAGCTCTCCAACAGTAACTGCTGTACAAGAGCCTCTCCAAAAACTTATCCCTATCATTTGCCTGTGTTTCTTCAAGGAAACAAAAACAGGAAATTCTGCAGACAGCTTCCTTTCTGAGCAGGCACAGGCCCACAGGCTCTTGCCAGGGCACACTGGCAAGGTGTGGTGGTGCTTTTCAACCTTCTACAACTGGAAGGAAGAGCCTTTTGTGACCTATCAGAACTTTAAATGGGAGGCAGAAGTAAAATGTTTCACAGCAGCAAAGTTTCCTGGACTTGACTTCTATCTGAGGAGCCTTCCAGAGCACAGCTCAGCTGTCCTTCCCAAAATACAACGTGTACTGAGCACTCTCTGCCGTGTCTGAACAGCTTTTCTGCTCCACTTTTCTCCTCAAAACCATGCATATTCTGTGGTTGTTTTTCTTTAAATAGTCTGGTCCGGCCTGGCAGGAATGAAAGGCACAGAGGAACAGGCCAGTTCTCTGCTCTCTGCTCATCTCTTTGCTGTGCATAATTGTGGATGTGGTCCAGTCTCCCACTGAGCGAGTGGGAATCTTTCAGGTTAGGAAAAACCAGGGCCAGGATCTGCGTTTCACACCTGAGGGAACTGCTGCCCAGAGCAACATTTCTTCTGAATCAAGCCTTTATCTTGAGTGTCTTAGAGCAAGGCCTGGCTGACAGCATCTCCTTCCCTGCTTTGTCTTGCTCCTCCACCAGCTTTGCTCACTCAACTTTGAGCAAGTTGAGACAAGTTCAGCCAAAAGAGCTGCATGGGGAAGCCTCTGTGTATTCCCAAGCAGGCAGACAGGAGTGGTTTCCACTGCTGCCGACAGCCAGAGGAGCACGGGGAGCTGGGGGCTGCCAGCAGCTGAGAGCAGCAGGGCCCCAGGAGAGCCACGAGTGCCAGTGATGGGCTGGAGCCGATCTCCTGATCTCAAACCAGCACAGCAAGCACATCCAGGGAAGGCTCTTTGACACCGCAGCCCTAAATCCTCCGGCTCCATCCCTCTCCCAGGAAACCCAAACGGTGTGTGACGCCTCTCTGCTGGGGAAGGGCTCCTGTGTCCCAGCCAGCTCCCTGCCTGTGTCCCAGCCAGCTCCCAAGGACTTGCCCTGCACCCCTACCCCTGACAGAGGATGTGCTGGCTGTATTGTCCCCTGGACACCGTTTGTCACACAAAGCAAGAAATAAAATTCAAAACAAAATAAAACAAAGCTGATTTTCATTACTCCAGAGATTTTAATTTGGTGGGACTGCCTCCTACTCTGACCATAAAATGCTACATTAAAATCAAATGATATTACAGGAGCATGATGCGGAGTAAGGGCAGGGATTAAAAGCCAGCTGTAATTTTAGCAGTCTTGTCTGTAACTCCTCGGACTCTGGATGAGGATGATGAGCATGTTTTACAGACACACATTTACTGGCTGTAATTTATAGCCTGGAGCACTATTGTCTTTGTATGGAAAGAACAATTCTGTCTTCCAGTGAGCAAACAGCTCTCCAGAAGGCACCCAAGTCCCAGAGAGCAACAAAATGTTTAAGGCAGAATAAAGAATTTACTGCTGGACCAACAGAGACTATATATAACCTCTTTTGCCAGTGACCTTCCCTGAACAACGCCAACGAGAGATTCCAGCCTGACAATGAGATACAGCACTCTGGCAATCTGCTGTTGATGTGCAGTGGCTGAGGGCACAGCAGCCTCACTTTCCCAGTGGAAAGGGACGTGCTCTGTGCAGACACCAGCTCTGAGCTGCCCTGCAGGGCAGCAGCACTGTGGGCAGTCGCATTCAGCGTCCTTCCCCAGCTGGAAAAGCCCCTGGCACAGCTGCAGAGCTGCTGCCCTCCTCCTCCTCCTCCTCCTCCTCCTCCTCCTCCTCCTCCTCCTCCTCCTTTCCCCCAGGACATCCTTCAGCCCCACGGAGAGCTCGCTCTCCACACTGTCCCACACGAGCCTTAGGGACAGGGTGGAGGCCAGTCTGTCACTCAGTGGTGACTGTGGGGTGACAGAGCAGCCCCAAGGGGATCCTCACCATGGTTCCAAGTGATAACCCTGAGCAGCAGCTCTGAAAGAAAGCCGAATTTTGCAGAACCAAACCCAACCTCTTTTGCTCCCCAGTAAAAATGGATTTGTTGCACATCAGTTATCCAGCACTAACCAGCCATCTGAGCTCTGACTAATAAAGAGGTGAAAAACGTTCATTTCAAACATGCCTGTTTCCCAAAAATGCACCCAATTTATGCACATTTAATTACTGCAGTTGCAGAATAAAATAGCCTTTTCCTGTATGTTCCCAGTAATTGCACATGGTCATTAGCATAGTCTATGCATTAAAGAACATCTTAATATTTAGTGGTAAAAATAGTATCAGCTCTCTGGATGGTATAAATGAATGGCTCTAAAGTTCTCACAGTTTACTTCCAGTAAGGTTTGCTCTGTAATTTTAACCAATCAACATATTTTTGGTCGACAAATGTGAGCCGATATGGATCATGTTGCCTTGTGAGGCTGAAAATAGATTGTGCAAATATGCTCCAGGCTGCGGAGGCGGCTCATGCAAGGGAAGCAAAAGACGAGGAGAGAAAAGATGGACACGTTTTGGATCTCGAGGCTGGGTTTGAGTCTGTCTCATCTGTCTGTGCTCGTTAATCAGTGCAGAAAGGAAACGCTGATCCTTTTCACAGAGTGCACCGCTGGGAGTGACAGTGCTTCCCACGCCCAGAGAGGACGCGGCGGAGCAGCGCCGCGCGTGTCCCTCTGTGTCACACCACAGGACAGCAGCTGGGGCTCAGGCTCCGCTTCCTGATGCAGCCTGCAGGATCCTCCAGGTTGCACTGACTTTGAAAAAAGAGAAAAATCTAGAGACTTGTAGGGTGAAATAGAATTTGACAGAAGTGCTTTTTCCTTTCCACTCCTATTCTGCACGTATGAAAAACGCAGGGAAGGGCACTGTGAGGTTACACACACACGAAAACCAGGCCTAGCCAGACTTCCTGCAGTCTGGGTCAGCACAATCCCTGCCCCCAGTCTGGCGTGGGGCACTGGGGGTGGAGAGGCTGGGAGCTCTGTGTGCATGCAGAGGCTGAGGATGCTGAGCCCAAACGCAGCCCCTGCCCAGCACACAGCTCAGCTGAACCCCACAGGCTCAGAAAATCTGGTGCTTAAGGCACCCATATCTCAAACCTTCTGCTCATAAATTTAAGATTCACAGCAGCCCTAATATTCGCCGAACCCACACCGAAATTGGCAGTTTGGTTGGGTTCTTGTTGGAAGACAGTTTTATGATGTAAAAATAAATCTCTATTACTGCTTAATATTTTGTCATACTCCAACTTTTTGTTTCTTCTAAAGAATAAGAGACACTTCATTAACTTGCTCATTCATTTCAGGAAAAAAAATATTTGAGAACTCTGAAAAATGTTCAAGAGCAACTTATATGAAGATCTGTAACAGCTGGAGTGGAATTATTACTTGTTCAAAACCAAAATTTGCTACAACCGTATGATTTTATGTCTGGCAAAATATAGTAAAATCATTGCATAATAAATTACTTACAACTGACCTATTTTTATTTAGAGCAAGCAGAGAAAAAATATCTGCAAATGAGCTGAGGGAGGAGGAGGGGCTCAGAGAGTGTCTACGGGAGCTACAGGGAGCAAAGCCCAGTGAAGAAGAGATGCGAGGAGAAGTCAGGCTGTGTCTCTGGGATGGAGACAGCCCTCACTCCCAGAAGAAAGAGGAAAGAACCTGAGGATCCAACTGGACAGAATGTGCATGAAAAGTATCTAATTGAGCATGATTTGCATGGCTGTCTTCCCTGCAGCTCTGATTTGGTGAAATTTCAGTGGATGGCTTCCAGCTCCTGGTCCATGGAGCCGTAAGGGAAAAGGGGCTGCAAAACTGTGCAAAAGTCTCCCAGAAGGGCCTGGCCCCTTGTCAGGACACAGGATGAAGAAGGAGGGAGCTGTTGGTGAAGCCAAGGCAGCTCAGTGCCTTGTGTCAGTCTCCAGGGGCCCAGGGAAGGGCTGGAGAGCGCCCAGGGCAGCCCCCCTGGGAGCTGCTCCTCTCTGGCCTGGGAGCTGCCTCCTGTGCCAAACTGGGCGGTCACAGGGGTCTCAGCTTCCACGAAAACATCACCAAGAGAGCAGACAGCTTGCACTGAAGCCCCCAGGGCATTTGTGCACAGCTCCTGCACAGCAATGTGTTTGTTTCCCTATGGTCTGATAGATTAAAGTACCCACCCCATTTGCCACGGCAATAATGCAGAGCCAAGAGAGCTGAAATAGGTTCTGGACTT